>NC_092038.1:90921773-91246120 GCF_003086295.3 Arachis hypogaea | reverse complement strand
ATATCCTGACTAAGAATAATAAGATAACCATAGCTTGCTTCAAGTCGGCAATCTCCGTGGGATCGACCCTTACTCACGTAAGGTATTACTTGGACGACCCAGTGCACTTGCTGGTTAGTTGTGCGGAATTACAAAGTGTGATTGTAATTTTTGTGCACCAGTCTCATATGACTCCAGTGGGTTTATCTCCTCTTGGGTTACCCTTGGCTGTTGTTCCTGTTGACTGTTTTGCTTGTCAGCCAAAGGGATTCCCAGGTGTAGTGTTTGTGCTTCCGTGCTTGTTTCTTCCACCAATGCTTTATTGCGATCCTCCCTTGATTCCTTGTTTTCTTGATCTGCTTCTTGTGAGGGTTTGAAGACATTGAAGGTAAGTTGATCATCATGTATCCTTAGTATTAGCTCTCCTCGCTCCACATCTATAAGTGCTCTGGCTGTGGTTAGGAATGGTCTCCCCAATATGATTGGATGGAGGTGACTCTCTTCCATCTCCAAGATAACAAAGTCTGTGGGGAGGAAGTAGTTCCCAACCTTCACCAACACATTTTCAACCACTCCGATTGCTTGTTTTTTAGTTTTGTCAGACAACTTGATGATTACATCCGTGGGCGTTAGCTCATTGATTTAAAGCTTCTTCATGAGGGATAAAGGCATTAAGTTGATGCTTGCTCCCAGGTCACAGAGTCCCTTATCAATCCTTGTTTCTCCTATGGCGCAAGGGATGTGAAAACTCCCTGGGTCCTTCTTTTTTGTAGGCAACTCTGTTTGGATGATAGCACTGCACTCCTTATTCATCACTATTGTTTGCCCTCCCTTTAGTGAATTTTTCTTGGTTAGCAGTTCTTTCATACACTTAATGTATGAGGGCATTTGTTGGAGAGCCTTGATGAATGGTATGTTTACATGGAGGGATGCAAACATGTCGAGGAACCTTGAATATATTCTCCTTTCTACACCCTCTTGAGTCTTTGGGGAAAAGGTGCATATGGTTTCAGAATATCCTTCTCCCTTAGCTCCTTCATTTGAGTGGGGTTGGTTTCTTGGTCACTCTCTTCTTGCTTCTCTGCTGGAATATCTTGAGAGTGTTCTAAATGTTTGTTTAGTTCTTCCACACTCCCTTTATCACTTTTAGTGACCATCTTGCATTCTTCCCATCTTACCTTCTTTGCTTCACCTCTCGGGTTTTTCTCTGTGTCACTTGGGAAGCTATCAGTAGGCTTGGAAATTTACTGAGAAAGATATCCTACTTGAGACTCCAGCCTCTTGATGGTGTCTCCCTGGTTTTTGATATTAGCTCGCACTTCATCCTTGAACACTCTGTTGTCTTGGACTTCCTTACATATACCTTCAAGTAGAGTCTCAATTCTGGAGAGTCTATCTTTGGGTGGTGATGGTGAATTGAGGTAGGAGGGGTGAGAAGGGCCATTTTAGTTTTGATATGGATGTTGAGAGGTACTATTGAGTGGGTGTTGATATGATCTCTGTGTGGAATGCTGGTGAGTTGCATTGTTGTTGGGGTTGTGACGTCTTTGATCTTGGCCTTGATCTTGTTGATTTCCCCACCCAAAGTTCGGGTGGTTCTTTCAACCAGGATTATAAGTTTTGGAGTATGGGTCATGGGCCTGCCTAGATGAGTTCCCAATATAGTTTGCTTGTTCCCAGTCACTCTCTTCCTCTGTATTTGCTCCTTCTTGAGCTGATGATGAAGCGGTGACTGCTGCAACTTGGTTCCCTTCCATCTTCTTGATGAGGTCAGCTAAATGCTTGGTGATCATCTTGTTTTGAGCCAGCAGTGCGTCCATATGGTTCAGCTCCATCACTCCTCGAGTGTTGCTCCTTTCAGAAGCATAGAAGTAGTCATTCTCAACTACAGTCTCAATGACACCTATGACTTCTTCAATGGTCTTTTTCTTGTTTAGAGATCCCCCGGATGAGCCGTCTACTGCCTTCTTTGATTCATAAGAAAGACCCTCATAGAAAATGTGTAGTTGCACCCATTTATTGAACATGTCTGGTTGGCACCTTCTTGTTAAGTCCTTAAACCTCTCCCATGCCTCATAGAGAGTTTCACCATCTTGTTGCCTGAAGGCTTGTACCTCAGCTCTCAACCTGTTGATTCTTTGAGGAGGGTAGAATCTCGCCAAGAATTTGTTCACCACATCTTCCCAGGTTGTTAAACTTTCCTTCGGGAAAGATTCCAGCCATTTAGATGCTTTGTCCTTAAGTGAAAAAGGGAACAAAAGTAGTCTATAGACATCCGGATGAATACCATTAGACTTCACAGTATCACATATCCTTAGGAAGGTGGTTAGATGTTGATTGGGGTCTTCTTGGGCGCTTCCTCCGAATGCATAGTTGTTCTAAACAAGGGTGATGAGTTGGGGCTTCAATTCAAAGTTATTGGCATGTACGGTTGGCTTTTGGATGCTACTTCCATAATTTCCTGGGTTTGGGTTGATGTAAGAGCCTAGAACTCTTCTCTCTTGTCTAGCATGATTCACTGGGCCTTCTCTGGAATGGTTGTGAGCTTCTTCTTCTTGGTAGTTCTCCATATTCTCCTCCATGTCTGTTTCAAAATACTCCTTTTATTCCTCAGCACCAACTACTCTCTTCCCTCTTGCTTCCCTCCTTAATCTAAGGAAGGTCCTCTGAGGTTCAGAATCAAAGGAAGTTGAAGCTCCACTTCTTCTACCTGTAATACAACCAATAGAGCAAAAAGCAAGGAAAATAAATGAAGAAATTACTCTTGTTAGAATGGCTGTTAGTGTGAGTGGTGCAATGTATCAAACAGTTAGTGGGTTAGTGAACTAAATGGTAGATAGCCAGGAAAACAGATGAAGAAGAACGAAAACGGAAACAAAATAGCTAAATTGGAAGTAAATGACTAAGATGAAATAATCAAAACAAAGAAAATTGCTCAATCTAGTTATCCTCCAACTTAATCATTGTCGATACAAAATCAATCCCCGGCAACGGCGCCATAAACATGATGCACAGAAACTTGTCTCTCAACAAATTTTCCTTCGGCAAGTATACCGAATTGTCGTCAAGTAAAAACTCACAATAGAGTGAGGTTGAATCCCACAGGGATTGATTGGTCAAGCAACTTTAATTGGAGGAATGTTCTAGTTGAGCTAAACAGAAGTTGAGTTGATAATTGCAGAAAATTAAATGGCGGGAAAGCAAAGAACAGAAAATGTAAATGCTGGAAATAAATGGCGGAAAATAAATTGCAGAAAGTAAATTGCAGAATCTTAAATGGGGATTTTGGGAGATGAACATAAAAGTAAATGGCAGAAGGTAAAGAGAATGGGTAAGATCAAAAATGGAGGATTCATTGGGGTTAGGAGATGTTGCATTCTCCAGATCAAGTTCATTCTCATCTCTTCCTCAATTAATGTATTCATTGATCTCCTTGGCAATCTTAGGTGATTGGATCCTAATTCCTTGGCAACCCAATCTCTCTAAACTTGAACAATTGCCCAATTCTTTGATTTAATTACTCATGGGAAGAGATGAAGTATGGTCACTGATTATACCACATGTATTTCCAAATCAAAGTGTTGGTAGTATTATATGTCACTATATCCATCCAAACCCCAAATTGGTCCAACATGAGAAAGCAATTCTAGCATGATCTCCTCATCCCTTTTCCAAGACTCAGAGGAGATCCAATTATGGAGAGTTTCTTTTCCAAGACAACTAACCAATTGATTTAAGATCAAAAGCTTTCTAGTAAATCAAGAAAAAAGAAAGAGGAAGAAGAATGAAAACTATAATTGATCCATCAAATTACAAAAGAGCTCCCTAACCCAATGAAAAGGGGTTTAGTTGTTCATAGCTCTGAAAATGGAAGATGAAAAAGAAGAGTGCATTCTCAAAGTAAACTAGAAATTGCAGGAAAAGTAAATATATAGAATGTAGTTCCCAATAATGCCAATCCTCCTTCTAGTTCAAAACTACTCCTATATACTACTCTTCTTGATCTTCTAGTCAGCTCTTCAGGTCTTGGATATGGGCCTTTGATCTAGAGTTGAAGCAGTTACAATCTTTAGTGGGCTCAGCTTTGTTTGCAGAAAAGTGTGAGTCAAGCATGGGTGGACGTTAGTTAGGATGTTAGTGGTGTTAACGTTAAGTGTAAATTTGGGTTCAAAAACGTTAGTGACGATATCCTTTTTCACTAACGCTCCAAATCAAATTGGTCCACATTAACTTCAACGTTAGTGGCACTAACGTGACCACTAACGTGACCACTAACGTTTCCTCTTAGTCCTTCGCAAACTTTATTGGCATTCACCTTTACCAATAACGTTTCTTCTTAGTCTTTTGCAAACGTTATTGGCAATCACCTTTACCAATAACGTTGCTCCTTGCTTCTCTTCCCCACGTTAGTGATCCATGTTAGTGTAACTAACGTGGCCCTTAACGTGGGCATGCCCAAGCTTCGAGAGCATTAGTGACACTTACCTTTGTCACTAACGCTTCAAAAAACGCCCCTTCTTCCCACGTTAGTGCCTCACGTTAATGGCATTAACGTGACCACTAACGTGGTGGTAATTGCCATCTCCAACATTAGTGACAAAGGTGAGTGTCACTAACGTTGGCCTATCATTCCTTGCTCCACGTTACCCTTCACCTTAGTGGTCTTAACGTGACTACTAACGTAGGCAATATTGGCTTAGTCCAATGTTAGTGACAAAGGTGAGTGTCACTAACGTTGGCGATTTCTTTCTCCTTCCACGTTAGAGTTCACGTTAATTGGATTAACGTGACTCTTAACGTGGCTAAGTGTGGCCTTTTGGAACGTTAGTGGTGTTCACCTTTACCACTAACGTTGGAGCTCCCCTTTCATTTCCACGTTAGCTTCCACGTTAATGTAACTAACGTGACAACTAACGTGGGCTATAATGGCTTTCGAAGGCGTTATTGGCGATCACTTTTTCCATTAACACTGCAAACTTACTCCCATTCCACGTTAGTGGTCACGTTAGTTAGACTAACGTGGCTGCTAACGTGGCTCTTCCTTGCTTCCTTTGTCTTGAAATCAAGCAAATAAAGTGCATTAAAGCTTGCTTCTTAATCATGAGACCATGCATCATCCATTTTATCATTCAATTCTTGCAAAATTCTCATGAAATCATGTAAATTTCACAATGTTTGCTTGAATCAAGGTGTAAGTGTATTTTTACCCAAAACATGCTTATTTACTAAGAAAATGCATGAAACTACCCTAAAACAGTAAAGAAAAAGTCAATGAAGCTGGCCAAGATGCCCTGGCATCATTGATCAGACATAGAAATTGAATCAAAAACTCACATTCAGGCAATTTATCAGGCAGGTTATGTGCAGAATTTAAAGAGCAGAAATCACAATTTACTAGACATGGTAGCAGTCACAGCATTCAGCCAAAACAGGACAAAACATCATTCAGAGCTTAGCAAAAATTCAAACAATCAGCCACCATTTCCAATTCAACAGGAAAACATAAGTCATCTAACCTAAAACCACCTAAGAACTAAAGCATAATTTAAAAGCAGAAATAAACAGAAGTGGCAGAATGAAATAAAAGAGAAGGGAACAAAGCAGGGCAGAAATGAAACCTACAATATATAGGAAAAGAAAGCAGATGGAGAGGAGGTGATGAGCGGTCGCGGCAGCACAGAAGCTCGCCGCCGCTGGTGGTGTCTGACAGAGCAGAGAGGCGGCCTGAGGGCTGGCGCCAGTGTGCGGTAGAGATGGGAAAGAGATGGGAAAGGGAAATGTATAGGAGAGATGAGAAAAGGAGGGTGAGGGGAAGGAGAGAGAGTATGTGTGACGACGGCGGCGTGGAGGTCGCCGGTGGGTGAGTCGTGGGGTGGAGAGGTGTTGTGGGTTCAGAGAGAAGAAAAGGAAGGGGTTGGGGTGAGTAGGGAAAATGAAGCGCGAGTCCCCTTTCTTTACGAATTAACGTTCGAAAAGTGGCCTGTGCGGACGCACAAGGTCGTGTGTGGACGCACACAGGGGAAAAAGGTAAGTATGCGTGCGCACAAGCTCGTGCGGACGTTGAGAATAGAAGGTGGAACGTGACCTGTGTGGATGCACAAGGTACGTGCGCTCGCACGGAAGAAGAAAAAGGGGTGGCGTGCGATCGCACAGGGAGTGCGTTCGCTGCGACCAGAGAGGTGTGCTTAGGTTGTGCGGGTGCATAAAGGGTGTGCGCTCGCATGTGTGGTTTTTTTTTTTTTTTTTGAAAGGAGGGGTTGTGTGTGGACACACACATTGGTGTGCGGTCGCACAAAAGGAAAAGAGAGGTGTTCCCACGCACACCTCGTGCGTGTGCTGGGAACAGAAGGGGTGTTTAAGGGTGTGCGAGCGCACATGGCTGTGCGGATGCACAGGAACGGAAAAACAAGGGAGCTATGCGCACGCACAAGGTCATGCGGACGCATAGGTCTCTGTTTCTGCAATGAAAATTATGCCTTCAAGGTATCAAACTTGACATCCAAAACAAGTTTTCAAGTTCTAAAACATCATCAAACTCCCAAAAACACATTATTTCACTAGAATTGTTTAACATACATGAAAATAAATACAACCAACCAAGCATTAAAGCCAATTATTCATAAGCAGGAAAGTAAAAGAGAGAAAGTTAGAAGGATATTACTATGGTGGGGTGTCTCCCACCTAGCACTTTGGTTTATAGTCCTAAGTTGGACTTGGTGAGGAGATCCTTGTTAGGGCGGTTTACGCTTCCACTCCTCCTTGAATCTCCAACCAAGTTTGCTATTGATTTAACCTTCGAGGTCCCAAATGAATTGCATCAAACTCTTAAGAGATTTCAAGCTAGCTATTAGGATCCTCAAGTGTTGACTCATAAGACCAATGCCTGGATCCCATACTTGAGTTCCTCTATCACCATTGGCATTCTTGTGCACTACCCGGAATCCGCTAGATTGATTCTTGCACACAAACTCGAGCTCTAAATGTTAAATTGGCCCTTTTGGCAAACTTTTCATTCCGATGCCATTTAACATTCTTCTCATCACCATCCACCACTCCAAGAAGGGTTTGAAGTTGGCAATCCGTCTCCAGGACGGCATATTGATGTGGGCCTAGAAAGCTTGTTGAAGAAGCCTCTACCCACTCAATTCGCTCTTGCACACATGCTTTCACTTCTTGGTGACTAAGGTCTCCCTCAGTATCTATTGAATCTTCTTCATCATCACTCAAGTTGAAAATTGGAGGTTGAGTGAAGTCCACATCAACTTCCCCTTCCAAATTTAATAGTGGAGATTCGTGAAGGTAATCGGTGGGGTTAACCAAGTTGGACAAAAAATCCTGAAGGATGGAATCCTCCTGATCACTTCCTACTAACTCTTCATTTGTCTCCTTTTTCTGTTCATGTTGTGACTCAACATTATCTTCTTGACCTTGCAATTCTTCTTCCATTCCACATTTTCCACTCGGTTCTGCACATTCATCCACTAAAACTTCTTGCTTGTGGCATGAACGAGATGAAGCTAAATGATCCAAAGCTTTCGCTAAGGTAGACATGACTTGCTCTCCTTCTCCCGGAACTCTTTTTATTCTTGAATAAGCACAAGAAATGCTTCTTGTGTGGCTTGATCCATATGTGAAGATGAAGATTGAGGTGATGAAAGCTGACTATCAAACTCATGAGGATGAGGGTTTTGTATGTAGTGAGGCGGGATGGTGTAAGATTGGTGACTAAAAAGATAAGTGTTTGGGTTCTATTGGGGTGCATTGTGGTGATAGTGTGAAAAAGTCATTAAGAAGATATGAAAAAAAAAACCTACTAACAAAAGCAAACAAACAACTAAAGAGTGCTAATTACACTATTAACAAATTCACAATCAACCAAAAACATAACACCGATTGCGTCCCCAGCAACGGCGCCGAATTTGACGAAGAAAAATTTCTTGCATGGTTTAGAATCAATCAAAAGCAAGAATCAATCCGTTGGTAGTATCGTCTAAACTAACAACGAACTCTCTTAATCAAATGTCAAAATTCAAAACACAATATAAACCGAGTACTTAAACCTCGGGTCATTCTCCCTAGGACGCAATTGAAGTGTTATTTCTTTGGTTGTTAAGGCAAAAGGGAGTTTTTGAGCAAGAAATGAAAGATTAAAAGAACTTAAGAAATAAAAGAACTAAGAAATGATCAAAATTGGAATTAATGCAATCAAAGAGAAGACAAGATCAAAAATAGCGAAAATGCAAGATATGTAATAACGAGCCTTGACTTGGGAATGCGAATCCATGGGATCCTATCATCGCCATAACCACAACTATGGTAATTATGTAGAGTCAATCTCGCCTAGTCAACCCCAACCATCGAGGAGTAAGTCAAGCAAGCATAATTGACCTTAATCCCTAAGTCCTAACCAACTTACCAAATTAGTTGATAAAAGGCTAGCGTCAATGGAAACAAGAGTCAACTAACTACCTAAGAATTACCACTAAATGTCAGACATTATAACTCTAGTATCCTAGAAATTCAACCCACAAGCCAAGGTATGAAAATCTACTCAAAATCTAAGGTTGGAATTTTCACAAACACCTTGTGTGCATAAAAGTAAAACATGGGAAATTGCAGGGAAAATTAGAAAATTATAACCAACTATCAACAAAACCAAATGGAAACAAGCAATCAAACATAAAGGAAGCATGAAACATAAAATTCATCAATCAAAACTTCAAGAAACACAAAATTGCAATTATAAACAAGTAACTTGAACCAAGGCAAATGAAAGTAAATGTACTATAATTAAAGAGGAAATTGAGAGTACTTACGATTAAAGAGGCAAAATCAAATATCAAAGCTTGCTATAAAATGCTACAATTGAAATGGAAACTAAAACCCTAAGAGAGCAATGCTACACTACTCCTACTCCTACTCCTAATTACTCTCTAAAACTATCTAAGTGAGCTCTCTTGAATTGTGTTGAATCCCCCTTCATATAGCACTCCAATTCAGCATTCAAGCCTTCCAAAATGGGCCATAAGGCCTCAGAAAACGCGCTGCACGTGTTTCATTAATAAAATCATGTGTTGGGTCCTGTGCGGACACACATATGTGTGCGTCCACACACTCGGCTGAAAATCCTCCTATGCGTACACACAGGTGCTCGTGCGCACACACACATGAAAGTTCTTGCTTGTGCGTACGCACGCAGGGTTGTGCGCACGCACACCTCGCTGTGTGTGCTTTTCCTTGTTTTCTTCATGTTTTCTTCCTTGTACATGCTTCCTTCCACTTTTGGCCATCCATTCTTGCCTTCAAGGCCTGAAATCACTCACAAACCATATCACGGCATTGAATGACATAAAAGTGGAATTAATTTGCTCTATTAAAGCACAAAATTGCATGTTTTCACATTTAGGATTAAATTAGGGATCAAACACAAAAGTATGCTATTTTAGTGCTTAAATGTGAGTTCATATACTAGAATCCATTCAAATCAAGCCAAAATATATCAGAAAATATGGACTCGTTAAAAAAAAAATTCCAAGAATTTTATTTCAAGGGCGCTATTGAATTGATTTGAAAATTGTTTTCAAAATTGTGTGAATGGATTTCTTTGAAACATAGAAGAGTAAAGAACAATTACCTTGTGAGATTTGAGCTATATTGAGTGGTTACACATTTTAACCACTAATTTTGTTCATTGTGTGACATATCTCTTCTATGGTTGTGATTTTAATTTTGCTTAATTCTTTATTTTCAATGATTGATGTTTTGAATTGCATTGAGCATGACTGAGGCCATTTTTGTCTAAAAGCTTACTTTTCCCATATAGCCTACCCTTTGCATTTACCATTGTTAAACCCCTTTGATCTTTATTTACCTCATTGTTCTTGATTTTAGCACATCACAACCATAAGCGGAAAACCATGAATTACCTTGGATTGTATCATTGATTAGCTTAGGTTGGAGAAGTGTGTTTCATTTAAGTGTGAAGGAATCTATTGGAAAACATTGGTCGAGATTGAAAATATTACTTTTGGATATTTATTGAAAATCTTAGAAAATGGGTGCATTCACGTATGAGCTACTAACACCATATGCATTTTCACTTTCATTTAAAAAAAAACATTATCATTATAAAAAAAAGGGATGAAAAGTACCCCTAAGTGAAAGAAAATGAATAAGAAATGCATATGTGATGTGAATGATGAGCCACACATGAGTGATGGTGAAAAAGAATTAATGGAAGGTTAGGATTGCCTTTAGTTTTGATTTGAATGATATAGGTTGATGTGGAGACTTAAACTAATCAAGGATCCAATTCTTTAGTCCTTTTAGCCATATCTTCCACACATTGCCATAACCCCATTACAACTATATGAAGTCCTCATGATAATTGCATTCATGCATAACTTGTTTGTTGATCATTAGATGAAAAGTAAATCCTTGAAAGCATGATTAGGAGGAGACTTGAGTGAATTGACCCTAAACACCAAGTGATCAGAGTGTATACACACCTAGTGAGGGTTCAATTACTCAACTCTATGTTTCCATACTTCTTATCATGTATTCTTGCAAGTTGCTTCATTTTTTATGTCTTGAATCAATTCTTTAGATTTTGCTTGCATTGAATTAATTCTTTAGTTGGCCCTATTTGTCTATATTTGCTTGGGAATTTGATTTCTTGTTTTCACCAATTTCATATAAATACTATAGATAGATATATAGGTATAGATAGTATTTTCATACTTGCATGCATATAGATAGCACATTAAATAAGTTGATTACCCCTTTTGATCATTCTCCTTGTTAGTTTAGCATCAGGACATGCAATCATTTAAGTTTGGGGGAATTGATGAGTCCATATTTGATGGTATATTTTGGCTTGATTTGAATAGATTCTAGCATATGAATTCACACTTAAGCACCAAAATAGCATACTTTTGTGTTTGATCCCTAATTTGATCCTAAATGTGAAAACATTCAATTTTGTGCTTTAATAGAGCAAACTAATCCCACTTTTATGTCATCCAATGCCGTGATATGGTTTGTGAGTGATTTCAGGCCTTGAAGGTAAGAATGGATGGGCAAAAGTGGAAGAAAGCATGTACAAGGGAAAAAACATGAAGAAAACAAGGAAAAGCACACACAGCGAAGTGTGCGTGCGCACAGCCTGCGTGCGCACGCACAAGCGAGGAATTCCAAGCGTGCGTGTGCACAAGTACCCGTGCGTACACACAGGAGCAGGAATTTTGGGGCATGATTTCATGAATGAAACACGTGCAGCACGAATTTTGGGGGCTTTAGGCCATTTTTGGAAGGCTGAATTGCTGAATTGAAGTGCTATATAAGGGGATAATCAACACTTAGCAAGGGGAGCTCACTTTTATTTTAGTAGTAGTAGTATATGAAGCTTCCATAGGAGTAGGAGTAGTGTAGCATTGCTCTCTTAGGGTTTATACAATTTCGATTGTAGCATTTTATAGCAAGCTTTAATTTTGGATGTTGATAAACTCTTTTGTAAGTACTCTTAATTTCCTCTTTAATTACAATGACTTTATTTTCATTTCTTCTTGGTTCAAGTGCTTTGTTTATATTTGCAACTTTGTGTTCTTGAAGTTTTGATTGATGAATTTAGTATTTGTTGCTTTCTTTATGCTTGATTATTTGTTTATATTTGGTTTTGTTGATAGTTAATTATAGCTCTCCAATTTCCTTTGCAATTTTCCATACTTTACTTTTATGCACACATGGTGTTTGTGAAAATGCCAACTTTGAGTTTTGGGTAGATTTGCACACCTTGGCTTGTGGTTTGTGTTCCTAGGATACTAGAGTCATAATGTCTGACATTTTGTGATAATTCTTGAGTAGTTAGTTGACTCTTGTTTCTATTGACGCTTGCCACTTATCAACTAGTTGACAAGTTGGTTAGGACTTATGGATTAAGGTCAATTATGCTCGCTTGACTTACTCCTCGATGGTTGGGGTTGACTAGGCGAGATTGACTCGTGACAATTACCATAATTGTGGTTATGGCAATGATAGGATTCCTTGGGTTCTCAACTCCCAAGTCAAGGTATCTTTTATTTATTAACTCACAATTTTGATCATCACTTAGTTCATTAATTTCTTAGTTTTTTTAATCTTTAATTTCTTCCTCGAAACCCCTTTCTACTTTAACAACCAAGGAAGTAACACTTCAATTGCATTCCTAAGGAGAACGACCCGAGGTTTAGATACTCTCGGTTTAAATAGAAATTGACTTTGATCGGGCATTACTTGTTGGTTGAGAGCTATACTTGCAACGAGGTTATATCTCTCCTTTACCGGGAAGGAATTCTTAACCTATGAATTTGCTCTCATAAAAAACTGCCCTGAGAATTATTATTAAAATTCTGTGGCCTCTGAGGTTGCTCTCTCCACCCTAGATTTGGGTGATTTCTCTACCCCTGATTATAGGTCTTGGCATATGGATCATTATTGGGATTTCTAGGAGCATTCCCCATATAGTTGACATGTTCAGCAGGAAATTGAGCATAGTCATAATTCTCACCTTGAATGAAGCCACCATTCATATCATATGGAGCCTCTTGAGGGGCATTCTGAGAATTGACAGCTGAAACCTGCATCTCACTCAAGTGTTAAGTAAGCACATTAATCTGTTGAGACATAACCTTGTTCTGAGCAAAAATAGCATCCAAGGTCTCTACTTCCAAAATGCCTTTCTTCTGAGGAGTCTCAGAGTTCACAGGATTCCTGTTAGATGAGTAGACATATTGGTTGTTAGCAACCAATTCAATGAGCTCAGTAGTTTCTTCAGGCTTTTTCTTCATGTGCAATGAACTACCTGCAGAGTTATCTAAACACATTTTGGACATTTCACATAAGCCCTCAAAAAAGATCTCCAGCAGAGTCTATTTAGAAAACATGTCAGGGGGCATTCCCTGGTCAGCAGCTTGTACCTCTCCCAGGCTTCATAGAGGGTCTCACCATCTCTCTGCTTGAAGGTCTGAACCTCCACCCTTAGCTTAGTCAGCTTCTGTGGTGGGAAGAATTTAGACAAAAATCTAGTGAGTACCTTATCCCAAGTGTCCAGGCTCTCCTTGGGTTAAGAATCTAGCCACAACTTTGCTTTATCCCTCACAGCAAATGGAAAGAGCATGAGCTTGTAAACCTCAGGATTCACTCCATTCGTTTTCATAGTATCACAAATCTATAGGAAGTTAGAGATAAATTAATTTGGATCTTCCTGTGGGAGTCTGTGATACTGACAATTTTGTTACACTGGAGTGATCAATTGAGGCTTCAGCTCGAAGTTGTTTGTAGCAATAGGAGGCACCACAATACTTTTCCCATAGAGATTTGCATTGGGTGCAGTGTATGAGCCAAGCACTCTTCTAGGTTGTTGATTCTCATTCAGATTTGCCACATTGGCATTAACAGCACGATTATGATCCATAGTAGACTCTGCAACTTCCCTTTCAAAGGTCTCTCTTAGATTTCACTAGCCTTGTAAAGTCTAGCTTGTTGCAAGCGTCACCTCACAGTCCTTTCATATTCAGGATCAAAATCTGTAAGAAGTTTCTTGTTTCTATTCTTGCTCATAAACAAACAGAAAATAAGAAAAGTGGGATTTCCTATATCAAAGTGTAGAGAATTCCGAGTGAGGTAACCTGTGTAAAGAAATAAAATAACTTACTAAACAATTAAAGCAAGAAATTTTTGAAAATTACACTTAAAAGTAAGCTAAAAAATTTGAAATTTATAAGGAAAAATTAAACAAGAAAATTAAAATTAATTAGGTAACACTAAACTTAATTTCAGAAATTAAGAAAAAATAATAGCAATAAATTTTCAAAAATTATAGACTAATTAAATAAAATTAAAGCTAAAACGCCTAATCTAAGGAATCAAACAACTAATAGTTGTCAATCACAGTCAACTCCCGACAACGGCGCCAAAAACATGGTGCGGAATTTATAACCCACAAACTAACCGGCAAGCCAGGTCGTACCAAATAGTACCTCAAGTGAATGAAGGTCGATCCCACGAGGATTGGTGGATCAAGCAACAATGATTGAGTGATTGGCTTAATCAGAAAAGCAGAAAATGGTGTTTGAGAATTCAATTGCATTAAACAGTAAATTTAAAAAATCAAAAAGCAAGCAAAAAACGGGTTGTGAAATATATGGAGAAAATAGTTAAGGTTTTAGATATATTTATTTTCCAGATTAACTTTTTTTACCAACTATTTTAATCATGTAAGATTCAATTCACGAAAAATTATATATGACTAAACCCTAATTTCTTATACCTTTTTAGTCTCCTCTAACCTTCATCAACCGCCAATTCGTTGGTCACTTGATTCCAATTAGAGGGTTAAGTTCAATTCTAGTTTATATGCCACAGAAATACTAATTATCTAAATAAAAGAGGATTATATGTCACGTATCCCGTTAAGTCAAATAATTAAAAATTTAGGAGAAATTATTCTCAAGCTGTTGTTCAAGCAAAGTGCTTTTTCAAGTTTTACAAGAACAAAAATAATTCTTGAAATTAAAATCAATACATGAATTAAAATAGAACAGTAATAGTATTAATAGAATAAACAGAGCTCCTAACCTTAACAATGGAGGTTTAGTTGCTCATGGTTCTGAGAGAAAACAAGGATTCTCAAAAAACTGTAAAGTGCGGATGAGGTCGAAGAGAAGAGCTTGAATGGCTGATTCTTTTCCCTTTTATATCTAATCCTAATTAATGTAAAATATATTTTCTAAAACTAAATAATATATTTTCCTATTTTAAAATAAAATAAAAGTTTCAATCAAAATATAATAAAATCCTCGTAAATAGCTTCAATTGGTGTGGGGACCATGGTGTAGTAATTAACTGGCACCTAATTTGGAAAATTTAAAGTTAGGCGCCACCCAGGCAATCTTGTTTCTTAGAGTTTTGCTTCTTCCAGCGCCTAACTTGGGATTCTCCAAGTTAGGCGCCACTATGCTAGCATGCTTTTGACAAAAGTGTAGACTATTATATATCGTTGGAAAGCCCTAGAAGTTAGATTTCCAATGACACTAAAATCATGTCAATTGAAACTTTGTAGCTCAAGTAATTTCCGTTTGAGTGCAAGAAGGTCGGGGTTGACAACATCATCCACTTTCTGCCTCTTCCTCTAAAAAATTGCGTCAAATCCATCCGAATGCTACCTGAAATAAACAAAAATTACAAACAACTAAAAGTAGCATTTATAGTGGCTAAAGGTAATTAAATCTTGATTAAACTTAATAATTTAAATGCAAATTCACTAGGAAAAGATATGAAAGATGCTCACGCATCATGAAGGTGCCAAGTGAAATGCTTGAGACTGAGCAGTTAAAGTCATGATCCAAAGAGTGTGCTTCTAAACTCTAGAAACCACTAGCTGGGGATTCTAGCAAAGCTGAATCACAATCCTAAAGGGTTCACCCAGTTAAGTGTCTGTGGCATTTATGTATCCGGTGGTAATACTGGAAAACAAAGTGCTTAGGGTTACGGCTAAGACTCAAAAGAAGTTGTGTTCAAGAATAAAAAAGAAATAAACTAGGAGAGTCAATGATATCATCTAGATCCTGAGTTCCTAAAGATGCCAATTATTCTGAGCTTCAAAGGAAAGTGAGATGCCAAAACTATTCAAAAGTGAATAGCCGCTAGTCTCGCTCATCTGATTGAAAACTAAGCTTCATTGAAAACTCTGAGATTTATTATATCCTCATCTTCTTTTTTATCCTTCTTTGTTTTTGGTTGCTTAGGGACAAGCAACAGTTTAAATTTGGTGTTTTGATGAGCGGATATTTTATACGCTTTTTGGCATCATTTTCATATAGTTTTTGTTATTTTTTGTTTAAGTTTTATTACATTTTCATAGGTTTTAGTGCAAAATTCACATTTTTAGATTCTACTTTGAGTTTGTGTGATTTATAATGATTTTAGGTATTTTCTGGCTGAAATTGAGGAGTTTTGGCAAAGTCCGATTCAGAGGCAAGGAAAGTGTAGCAGAAGCTGTCAGAATCTGACCTCCGTGCACTCAAACGAGAATTTCTGGAGCTAACTCCCGGAGCTTTCTAGCAATATATAATGGTCTATACTTTTCTTTGAATGAGCCTGCCCATTCTGGGTATTGAACGCCAAGGAGCTACCCCCTAGCAGCCATTCGATGCCCCAAAGGAGCCCCAAAGATGGCGTTGAACACCAACCACCCCCTAAGAGGTGTTCAATGCCCAACACAAGCACAAGGCTGTGTGGTTCACCTCCAATTCCTCCAAGTGGATGCCAAGTTCATCCCAAGTACTCAACCAAAGTGGGTCTGAGGATGGATTTCTTCTAGTATATTCTATCATATTTTTTATACTTCTTAGTTATTAGATTAGTATATATAGAACAAGGATTAGGAGCTCTGCTGATTCTTATGGATTAATAATATCATTGTTCTATTTCAATCTATGCTTGATTTTATTCTAAGATGTATCTATGTTCTTTATCCTAATGAATTGAGAGTGTAACTTGACCATCATCCCTATTCTACATGGGTTCTTGCAAGTCCTTGATGGGATAGTACTGAACCACAAGCTTGATTATACATCTCTTAGACGGCTAATCCACGACTTTGTTGGGGACTTGGAGACATCAGTCCAGCCGAGGTACTAGGCGATTAAGGCCTTTGTAGTATAAGCTAGAATCAATGGAGTAGCATTCTCCGATCTGGAAGATCCGACCATGTTTGTGGCGCTTTGAGTAGGATCACCAAGGGAATGGACTGCAGGAGTTTCACCCCCATTTAGATTGGATGACCATTGACCTGGCATCTGATCTGAAGTAGAGGAGATTAATGACCACTGACCTGGCGTTAATCACTTAAAGCCTGCCATGGAATGAATTATCAGAAGTTGAAGTAGACAGTGAGAACAGTGATCCAGAAGAAGGAAGCATCTCCAAAGCCTCAACTGTTCTCATATCAATTGATTTCATATCTATCTAGTAATACTTTATTTATTCTGTTTTTATGCATTTTTTTCACAATAACTATATTTTCTATGTGCCTGACTAAGATCTACAAGATAGTCATTGCTTGTTCAAACCAACAATCTCTGTGGGATCGATCCTCACTCACCTGAGGTATTACCTGGATGACCTGGTGCACTTGCCGGTCTATCTATGCAAATATTGCGGAGTCAATTTTGTGCACCATGTGCTGGATCAACCGACGAGCTGGGAACGTTATATGCTACTAGTGGAGTTTGCATACAAGAACAGTTACCATGCGAGCATCGAAATGGCTCCGTCTGAGGCTCTGTATGGGAGAAAGTACCAATCTCTGCTATGCTAGTATTAAGCAGGGGAAACAAGCTTGTTAGGGCCTGAGTTAGTAGCTGAAACCACAGAATAGATTAAGAATCCGTAATAGGATACTTACCACTCAGAGTCGCCAGAAGAGCTACGCCGATTAGATATGGAAACCCTTAGAATTTGATGAAGGAAATCACGTATTCCCAAGAGTTACTCCAACAATAGGAGTGGGTAGAGCGATCAAGCCAAGGAAATTGAATCCTCGTTATATCAGTCAGTTTTAAATTCTGAAGAGAATCGGGCTGGTGGCATATCAGATAGCTCTACCAGCACATCTTTCGAACTTACACGATGTGTTTCATGTGTGGCAGCTTTGGAAATACACTTCTGATGCTAATCACGTTTTAGAACCTGAACTAGTTCAATTGAAAGAGGATCTGACCCTTCAAGTAACTTTGGTTCGAATTGACGATACTAGTATTAAGCAATTACGCGGAAAGGAAGTCTCATTAGTAAAAGTTGCTTGGAGTCGAGCTGGAATTAAGGAACACACTTGGGAATATGAGTCAAAAATGAGAAAAGAATACCCACACCTATTTTCAGGTAACTTAATCTAAATTTTGGCGGCAAATTTATTAATTAGGTGGGTAGAATGTAAATCCCATAAAATTAATAAATAATTAGCTAATAAATTAATTATTATTCAAAGAAATTAGAAAAATTATTTTTTATAATTTAGAGGAGTAGAAATATTAAAAATATGAATTTTGACACCAATTTTAACTGGGCTGATAAACCACTATTTCATGGTTTATCTTGTGCTCAATTCAATGGTTTTTATCAACTCTTTACCCACTTATTCATACTATTTGCATAGTTTTACTTTTTCCTTCTGGATTTTGTGCTATGATTGAAAACATGCTTCTTTGGGCTTTAAATTTGCTATGTTTAATCCTCTCTTATTACCATTCGATGCCTTGATATGTGTGTTAAGTGATTTCAGGGATTACAGGGCAGGAATGACTTATAGGATGGAAAGAAAGCAGGTAAAAGTGGAAGAAATACAAGAAGTTGAAGAAATTGCTAAGCTGTCCAGCCTGACCTCTTCGCACTCAAATGGTCATAATATGAGTTACAAAGGTCCAAATGATGCGGTTCCAGTTGCGTTAGAAACCTAACATCCGGGGCTTTGAAATGATATATAATTTGTTATAGTAGCCATACCGAAAAATGATGCGCATGCGTGAATCATGCGGATGCATCGTTTTGCAGAAAAATCAGCAACCTGCACGTGGCAAAATTTGCCCCCAGCAATTTTTGGGCTGTTTCTGACCCAATTTTTGGCCTAGAAAACACAGAATAAAGGCTATAAAGTGGGAGAATCTATTCAAACAGAGACACAACATTCATAATTCACAATTTTAGTTTTAGATGTAGCTTTTAGAGAGAGAGGCTCTCTCCTCTCTCTTAGGTTTTAGGATTTAGGATTTCTTTTAGGATTAGGATTTCTTCTTCACAATTCCAGGTTCAATATTCCTTTACTTTAATTTCTCTTCTACTTTTATTTATTCTATTATTTTAGTTTGTTAATATTGATTTATGGATTCTCATGTTAAGATTTGATTTTATATTTAATATAATTTGAGGTATTTCAGATTTATGATTGCTTTCTTTTATTTATTATATAAATAATTTGGATTTTTCTCCTCCCTTTTGGCTTTGGTTGAGTAATTGGTGACACTTGCGTTATCAAACTCAGCTACTGATTGAAAATTGGAATTTGCTGATTGATTAGGATCCCTCTAAAGCTATTTTTTCCATAGGAATTGACTAGGACTTGAGGAATCAAGTTGATTAGTCTACTTGACTTTCCTTTATTTAGTAAGGGTTAACTAAGTGGGAGCAATAAACAATTTTCATCACACCTGATGATAAGGATAACTAGGATGGGGTTTCCAGTTCTCATACCTTGCCAAGAGTTTTTCTAATTATTAATTTATTTTTCTTGTCATTTAAATTACTTGTTCCCTATTTCAAAAACCCAAAAATACACCTTTTTCCATAACCAATAATAAATCATACTTCCCTGCAATTCCCTGAGAAACGACCCGAGGTTTCAATACTTCGGTTATAAATTTTATTGGGTTTGCTTAAGTGAAAACCAAAACTTTTGTGCGAAAGGACTCTCTAAAGAACGAAACTCTCACGCGATCTAGAATTTCCACAAATAAATTCCCGTTGTAAGTATAGCTTCTAGACCGACAAGAATTCCTTTCTTACAAACATTTTGTTTATCACTTAAGCAAACCCAATAAAATTGATAACTGAAGTATTCAAACCTCGGGTCATCTTCTCAAGGAATTGCAGGGAGGTGTGTTTATTATTGGTTATGGAAAACAATGTTTTTGGGTTTTGAAAAGGTTTTGAACAAGAGAAATAAATTGCAAAAATTAGTAAATCAATAATTACGAAAACTCTTGGCAAGGCATGAGAATTGGAATTTCTATCCTACTTATCCTTATCAGGAGTGCTGAGAATTTGGTTTTAATCCCACTTAATTATCCCTTATTAAGTAAAAGAAGGTCAAGTGGACTAATTAAATTGATCCTCGAGTTTCAGTCAACTTTTAGAGCGATCCAAATTAATTAGCAATTGCCAATTTCAACCACTACTGAGTTTGATAACTCAAGTATCACCAATTACTTAACCAAAGCCAAAAGGGAATAAAACCTACTCGAATGAAAATAATTTGGATAGAGCCCAAGCATCAATAACATAAATTAGATAAAACAATCATAAGTCTGAAATACCTCAAATTGTATTAATTAGGAAATCAATCTAAACATGAAGAGTTCATAAACTAAATTGAGAAAATAAATAAAAGGAATGTTGAACCTGTGATTGAAGAAGATGAAATCCTAATCCTAATCCTAATCCTAAGAGAGAGGAGAGAACCTCTCTCTCTAAAAACTACATCTAAATCCTAAAACTATATATGAATGTATGTTCTGATCTCCCTGATTAATGGATGGATTCCCCAATTTATAGCCTTTAATCTGTGTTCTCTGGGCTTGGATCTGGACCAAAATGCAGCCCAAAATCATCTTCAGCGTATTCTGCAATTTCTGCATATCGCGCAGTTCATGCGTCCGCGTGGGTCACACGGTCACGTCGTCTGGAGTTTTGCTCCTCCATGCGGTCGCGTCAATCATGCGTCCGCGTCAGTTATGTTTCGCGCGAGTCACACGTTTGCGTCATCCATGCGCTCGCGTCGATGCTCTTTGTGCTAAGCACGCGTCCGCGTTGTCCACGCATTCGCGTAGCTTCCAGTTTCTTCAAAAATTCCATTTTGTGCTTTCCTTCCATTTTTGTATGTTTCCTTTCCATCCTCTAAGTCATTCATGCCCTATAAAGCCTGAAAGTACTCAACACACAAATCACGGCATCGAATGGTAATAAAAGATAATTAAATTTAATATTTTTAAAGCATAGAAAACATGTTTTCTCATATATCATAAAATAAGGAAGGAATAGTAAAACCATGCAATTTACATGAATAAGTGGGTGAAGATCTGATAGAAACACTCAATTTAAGCACAAGATGAATCATAAAATAGGGGTTTATCACTTTCTGTTAGTTTAGAAGTTATACTTACAACGTGATTATTTTTATGAAATTCTTTACCAAGCAAAACTCCGTTCATCAAAATGGCGCCGTTGTCGGGGAATTACAAATGTGTGCCTTATTATTAGTTATTGTAAATATTTGCTTTTTCTTGTTTATTTGTTTTTATTTTTAATTTCTATTACCTAACCATGTGCTTGTGTCATGAAGGTCCAAGTGAAAAGCTTGAGACTGAGTGGTTAAAGTCGTGATCCAAAGCAAAAAGAGTGTGCTTAAGAGCTCTGGACACCACTAACTGGGGACTTTAGCAAAGCTAAGTCACAATCTGAAAAGGTTCACCCAGTTATGTGTCTGTGGCATTTATGTATCCGGTGGTAATACTGGAAAACAAAGTGCTTAGGGCCACGGCCAAGACTCATAAGTAGCTGTGTTCAAGAATCAACATGCTTAACTAGGAAAGTCAATAACACTATCCAAAATTCTAAGTTCGCAGAGACGCCAATCACTCTGAACTTCAAAGGAAAAAGTGAGATGCCAAAACTGTTCAGAGGCAAAAAGCTACAAGTCCCGCTCATCTAATTATAATTAATATTCATTGATAATTCAAAATTTATAGTATATTCTCTTCTTTTATCCTATTTGATTTTCAGTTGCTTGGGGACAAGCAACAATTTAAGTTTGGTGTTGTGATGAGCGGATAATTTATACGCTTTTTGGCATTATTTTTAGGTAGTTTTTAGTAAGTTTGAGCTACTTTTAGGAATGTTTTCATTAGTTTTTATGTTAAATTCACATTTCTGGACTTTACTATGAGTTTGTGTGTTTTTCTGTGATTTCAGGTAAATTCTGGCTGAAATTGAGGGACTTGAGCAAAACTCTGAAAAAGGCTGACAAAAGGACTGCTGATGTTGTTGGAATCTGACCTCCCTGCATTCGAAATGGATTTTCTGGAGCTACAGAACTCCAATTGGCGCGCTCTCGACGGCGTTGGAAAGTAGACATCTAGAGCTTTCCAGCAAAATATAATAGTCCATACTTCATTCGGAAATTGACGACGTAACTTGGCGTTGAACGCCAAGTACATGCTACTGTCTGGAGTTAAACGCCAGAAAAACGTCATGATCCGGAGTTGAACGCCCAAAACACGTCATAACTTGGAGTTCAACTCCAAGAGAAGCCTCAGCTCGTGGATAGATCAAGCTCAGCCCAAACATACACCAAGTGGGCCCCGGAAGTGGATTTATGCATCAATTACTTACTCATGTAAACCCTAGGAGCTAGTTTATTATAAATAGAACTTTTTACTATCATATTATCATCCTGGATTGTATTTTGAATCCTGTGATCACGTTTTGGGGGCTGGCCATTCGGCCATGCCTGAACCTTTAACTTATGTATTTTCAACAGTGGAGTTTCTGCACACCATAGATTAAGGGTGTGGAGCTCTGCTGTACCTCAAGTTTCAATACAATTATTATTACTTTCTATTCAATTCTCTTCTATTCTTATTCCAAGATATACGCTACACTTAACTTTGATGAATGTGATGATCCGTGACACTCATCATCATTCTCACCTATGAACGCGCGTGACTGACAACCACTTCCGTTCTACTCTTGGCCGGGCGCATATCTCTTCGATTCCCCAACAGAATCTTCGTGGTATAAGCTAGATAGATGGCGGCATTCATGAGGATCCGGAAAGTCTAAACCTTGTCTGTGGTATTCCGAGTAGGATTCTGGGATTGAATGACTGTGACGAGCTTCAAACTCCTGAAGGCTGGGCGTGATGACAAGTGCAAAAGAATCAAGGGATTCTATTCCAACCTGATTGAGAACCGACAGATGATTAGCCGTGCTGTGACAGAGCATAGGAACGTTTTCACTGAGAGGATGGGATGTAACCATTGACAACGGTGATGCCCTACATACAGCTTGCCATGGAAAGGAGTAGGAAGAATTGGATGACTATAATAGGAAAGTAAAGATTCAAGAGGAGCATAGCATCTCCATACACTTATCTGAAATTCCCACTATTAATTTACATAAGTATTTCTATCCCTTTTATTTTCCTTTTACTATTAATTTTTGAAACCCAAAACTATTTAATCTGCCTAACTGAGATTTACAAGATGACCATAGCTTGCTTCATACCAACAATCTCTGTGGGATCGACCCTTACTCACGTAAGGTATTACTTGGATGACCCAGTACACTTGCTGGTTAAGTTGAACGGAGTTGTGAAAAGCAATGAATTTTGCAAAATGGAATAACAATTGAATCACAATTTCGTCCACCAAGTTTTTGGCGCCGTTGCCGGGGATTGTTCGAGTATGGACAACTGACGGTTCATCTTGTTGCTCAGATTAGGTAATTTTCTATTCAAAAATCTTTTTCAAAATTTTTCTTTTCTTTTTCGTTTTTCTAACCATGTTTTTTCGAAAAAAATTAGAATGAAAATACAAAAAAATTAGAAAATCATAAAAATCAAAAATATTTTGTGTTTCTTGTTTGAGTCTTGTGTTAATTTTTAAGTTTGGTGTCAATTGCATGCTTTTAAAATTTTTCTTGCATTTTTTCGAAAATCTCATGCATTCATAGTGTTCTTCATGATCTTCAAGTTGTTCTTGATAAGTCCTCTTGTTTGATCTTGATGTTTTCTTGTTTTGTGTTGGTTGTTGTTTTTCATGTGCATCTTTGCATTCATATTTTCCAAGCATTAAAAATTTCTAAGTTTGGTGTCTTGCATGTTTTCTTTGCATCAAAAATTTTTCAAAATTATGTTCTTGATGTTCATCATGATCTTCAAAGTGTTCTTGGTGTTCATCTTGACATTCATAGCATTCTTGCATGCATCTTGTGTCATGATCCAAAATTTTCATGTTTTGGGTCATTTTTGTGTTTTTCTTTAAAAAAAATTCAAAAATCAAAAATATATCTTTTCCTTATTTCCCTCCAAATTTTCGAAACTTTGGGTTGACTTGGTCAAAAAATTTTCAAAATTAGTTGTTTCTTACAAGTCAAGTCAAAATTTCAAATTTTAAAAATCTTATCTTTTCAAAATCTTTTTCAAAAATCATATCTTTTTCATTTTTTTCTATTTTCGAAAATTTTAAAAATCTTTTTCAAAATATTTTCAAAATCTTTTTCTTATCTTTATATCAAATTTTCGAAAATTAGCTAACAAGTAATGTGATTGATTCAAAAATTTGAAGTTTGTTACTTTCTTGTTAAGAAAGGTTCAATCTTTAAGTTCTAGAATCTTATCTTGTAGTTTCTTGTTAGTTAAGTAATTTTAAAAATTAAATCTTTTTCAAAATATCTTTTTCTTTTTAATCTTATCTTTTTATTTTATCTTTTTCAAAATTTGATTTCAAAATATCTTATCTAACTTCTTATCTTCTTATCTTTTTCAAATTTGATTTCAAAATCTTTTTCAATCAACTAACTAACTTTTTGTTTGTTTCTTATCTTTTTCAAAACCAACTAACTTCCTATCCATCTCTAATTTTCAAAAATACTTCTCTCTTTTTCAAAAATTCTTTTTAATTGTTTTAAATTTTAATTTTAATCTTATCTTATCTCTAATTTTCGAAAATTACTAACCTCTTTTTCAAAAGTTATTTTCGAAATTTCTCTTCTCTTCTCTTATTCTATTTAATTAATTAATTACTAACACTTCTCTTCACCTCTCTTCATCTAAGAATCCAAACTTCTTATATCCCTTGTATTTGGATTCTTCCCCCCCTTTCTCTGTCTACTAACAGAAAGGAATCTCTATACTGTGACATAGAGGATTCCTCTTTCTTTTCTTGTTTTCTTCTCTTTCATATGAGCAGGAACAGGGAAAAAGGCACTCTTGTTGAAATTGATCCAGAACCTGAAAGGACTCTGAAGAGAAAATTAAGAGAAGCTAAATTACAACAATCCAGAAATAACCTTTCAGAAATTTTCGAACAAGAGAAGGAGATGGCAGCCGAAAATAATAATAATAATGCAAGGAGAATGCTTGGTGACTTCACAAAGCCAACGTCCAAGTTTGATGGAAGAAGCATTTCCATTCCTGCCATTGGAGCCAATAACTTTGAGCTGAAACCTCAGCTAGTTGCCTTAATGCAACAAAACTGCAAGTTTTATGGGCTTCCATCTGAAGATCCTTATCAGTTTTTAACTGAGTTCTTGCAGATCTGTGAGACTGTAAAGACAAATGGAGTTGATCCTGAAGTCTACAGACTCATGCTTTTCCCTTTTGCTGTAAGAGACAGAGCTAGAATATGGTTGGATTCACAACCTAAGGATAGCCTGGACTCCTGGGATAAGCTGGTCACTGCCTTCTTAGATAAATTCTTTCTTCCTCAAAAGCTGAGCAAGCTGAGAGTGGATGTTCAAACCTTCAAAAAAAAAGATGGTGAATCCCTCTATGAAGCTTGGGAAAGATACAAGCAGCTGACCAAAAGATGTCCATCTGACATGTTTTCAGAGTGGACCCTATTAGATATATTCTATTATGGTCTCTCTGAATTTTCGAAAATGTCATTGGACCATTCTGCAGGTGGATCTATTCACCTGAAGAAAACGCCTGAAGAGGCTCAAGAACTCATTGACATAGTTGCAAACAACCAATTCATGTATACCTCTGAGAGGAATTCCGTGAATAATGGGATACCTCAGAAGAAAGGAGTTCTTGAAATTGATGCTCTGAATGCCATATTGGCTCAGAATAAAGTGTTGACTCAACAGGTCAACATGATCTCTCAAAATCTGAATGGATTGCAACATGCATCCAACAGTACTAGAGAGGCAGCTTCTGAAGAAGCTTATGATCCTGAGAACCCTGCCATGGCAGAGGTTAATTACATGGGTGAACCATATGGAAACACCTATAATCCATCATGGAGAAATCATCCAAATTTCTCCTGGAAGGATCAACAAAAGCCTCAACAAGGCTTTAACAATGGTGGACACAATAGGCTGAGCAATAGCAAGCCATATCCATCACCTTCTCAGCAACAAACAGAGAATTCTGAACAAAACACTTCTAATTTAGCCAATATAGTCTCTGATCTGTCAAAGGCCACTTTCAATTTCATGAATGAAACAAGATCCTCCATTAGAAATTTGGAGGCACAAGTGGGCCAGCTGAGTAAGAAAGTCATTGAAACTCCTCCCAGTATTCTCCCAAGTAATACAGAAGAGAATCCAAAAGGAGAGTACAAGGCCATTGATTTAGTCAATATGGCCGAATGCACAAGGGAGGAGGAGGACGAAAATCCTAGTGAGGAAGACCTCCTGGGACGTCCCTCAAGCAAGAAGGAGTTTCCTATTATGGATCCAAAGGAATCTGAGGCTCATATAGAGACCATCGAGATTCCATTAAATCTCCTTCTGCCATTCATGAGCTCTGAAGACTATTCATCCTCTGAAGAGGATGAAGATGTGACTGGAGAGCAAATTGCTCAATACTTAGGAGCTATCATGAAGCTGAATACCAAGTTGTTTGGTAATGAGACTTGGGAAAGTGAACCTCCCTTGCTCATTAGTGAACTAGATACTTGGATTCAGAAAACTCTACCTCAAAAGAAACAAGATCCTGGCAAGTTCCTAATACCTTGTACCATAGGCACCATGAGCTTTGAAAAAGCTCTATGTGATCTAGGGTCAGGGATAAATCTTATGCCACTCTCTGTAATGGAGAAGCTAGGGATCATTGAGGTACAACCTGCCTTGTTCTCATTACAATTGGCAGATAAGTCATTGAGACAAGCTTATGGAATAGTAGAGGACGTGTTAGTAAAGGTTGAAGGCCTTTACATCCCTGCTGATTTCATAATCTTAGACACTAGGAAGGAAGAGGATGATTGCATCATCCTTGGAAGACCTTTCCTAGCCACAGCAGAAGCTGTGATAGATGTCAACAGAGGTGAGTTAGTCCTTCAATTGAATAGGGACTACCTTGTGTTTAAGGCACATGGCCATCCCTCTGTGACAAAAGAGAGTAAGCATGAAGAGCTTTTCTCAGTTCAGAGTCAAGAAGAGCCCACACAGTCAAACTCTAAGTTTGGTGTTGTGAGGCCACAACCAAACTTTAAGTTTGGTGTTAAGACCCCATGTCCAAACTCTAAGTTTGGTGTTGGGACTACACTAACATTGACCTGATCACCTTGTGGCTCCATGAGAGCCACTGTCAAGCTATTGACATTAAAGAAGCGCTTGTTGGGAGGCAACCCAATTTTAATTATCTAATTTTTATTTTATTGTTATTTTGTGTTTTATTAGGTACACGATCATGAGGAGTCATGAAAAAAATCATAAAAATTAAAAACAGAGTCAAAAACAGAAGAAAAATATTTTTCACCCTAGAGGACGCACAGGCTGGCGTTCAACGCCAGTAAGATGCATCTGGCCGGCGTTCAACGCCAGAACAGAGCACCATTCTGGTGCTGAATGCCAGAAACAAGCAACATTCTGGCGCTGAACGCCAGGAATGTGCCCAGAGAAGAAAAGCTGGCGCTGAACGCCAGTAACAAGCATGAAACTGGCGTTCAACGCCAGAAACATGCTTTACATGGGCGTTGAACGCCCAGAACGTGCACCAATGGGCGTTTAAACGCCAGAATGGTGTGCAAAGGCATTTTACATGCCTATTTGGTGCAGGGATAGAATTCCTTGACACTTCAGGATCCTGTGGACCCCACAGGATCACCTCAGGATCTGTGGACCCCACAGGATCCCCACCTACCATATTCCCTAATTACACTCTCCTAATCCTAATCACACGTTCCTACTCCCCATGTCACACTTCCCAACACTCCTCACCAATCACCTCAATTCCTCTTTCCAATTGCCCCATTCACCACTCACATCAACCCACTCTTCCCCATAAACCCCACCTACCTTCATAAAATTCAAATTCAATTTCCCACCCATTCCCACCCAAAATGGCCGAACATACACCCTCCCCTCTCCCTATAAATACCCTTCCATTCTCCTTCATTTTCACACAACACAAACCCCTCTTCTCCCACTTAGCCGAACCTACCTCTCTCCCTCTCTACCATATTTCTTCTTCTTCTTCTTCTCTTCTTTCTTCTCTTGCTCGAGGGCGAGCAATATTTTAAGTTTGGTGTGGTAAAAGCATAAGCTTTTTGTTTTTCCATTACCATCAATGGCACCAAAGGCCGGAGTATCCTCTAGAAAAGGAAAAGGGAAGACAAAAGCTTCCACCTCCGAGTCATTGGAGATGGAAAGATTCATCTCTAAGAGCCATCAAGACCACTTCTATGATGTTGTGGCAAAGAAGAAGGTGATCCCCGAGGTCCCTTTCAAGCTCAAAAAGAATGAGTATCCGGAGATCCGACATGAGATCCAAAGAAGAGGTTGGGAAGTCTTAACCAACCCCATGCAACAAGTCGAAATCTTAATGGTTCAAGAGTTCTATGCCAATGCATGGATCACTAGGAACCATGATCAAAGTATGAACCCGAATCCAAAGAACTACCTCACAATGGTTCGGGGGAAATACTTAGATTTTAGTCCGGAAAATGTGAGGTTGGCGTTTCACTTGCCCATGATGCAAGGAGATGAACGCCCCTACACTAGAAGGGTCAACTTTAATCAAAGGTTGGACCAAGTCCTAATGGACATATGTGTGGAAGGAGCCCAATGGAGAATAGACTCCAAAGGCAAGCCAGTTCAACTAAGAAGACTGGATCTCAAGCCTGTGGCTAGAGGATGGTTGGAGTTCATCCAACGCTCCATCATTCCTACTAGCAACCGATCTGAAGTTACTGTGGATCGGGCCATCATGATTCACAGCATCATGATTGGAGAGGAAGTAGAAGTTCATGAGGTCATCTCCAATGAACTCTACAAAATAGCCGACAAGCCCTCACCCATGGCACGGCTAGCCTTCCCTCACCTTATTTGCCATCTGTGTTACTCAGCCGGAGTTCTCATAGAAGGAGATATCCCCATTGAAGAGGATAAGCCCATCACCAAGAAGAGGATGGAGCAAGCAAGAGAGACCATGCACGGTTCTCAAGAGATGCATGAGGAAGCTCATCATCAAGAAATCCCTGAGATGCCTCAAGGGATGCACTTTCCTCCCAACAACTATTGGGAGCAACTCAACACCTCCTTAGAAGATTTGAGCCACAATGTGGAACAATTAAGGGTGGAACATCATGAGCACTCCATCATTCTCCAAGAAATAAGAGAAGATCAAAGAGCAATGACGGAGGAGCAACAAAGGCAAGGAAGGGACATAGAAGAGCTTAAGGACATTGTTGGTCCTTCAAGAAGAAGACGCCACTAAAGGTGGATTCATTCCTTGTTCTTTATTTCTTTTTGTTTTCGGTTTTTAATGTTGTGTTTATCTATGTTTTGTGTCTCTACTTCATGATCACTAGTATGTAACCATGCCTTAAAGCTATGAATAAAATCCATTAGTCCTTCACCTCTCTTAAAAGAAAAAATGTTTTAATTCAAAAGAACAAGAAGTACATGAATTTCGAATTTATCCTTGAATTTAATTTAATTATATTGATGTGGTGACAATACTTTTTGTTTTCTGAATGAATGATTGAACAGTGCATATGTCTTTTAATCTTGTTGTTTATGAGTGTTAAAAATTGTTGGCTCTTAAAAGAATGATGAACAAAGAGAAATGTTATTGATGATCTGAAAAAAATCATGAAATTGATTCTTGAAGCAAGAAAAAGCAGTGAAAAAGAAAGCTTGTGCGAAAAAAAAAATTTGGCGAAAAAAAAATAGAAAGAAAAAGAAAAAGCAAGCAGAAAAAGCCAATAGTCCTTAAAACCAAAAGGCAAGGGTAAAAAGGGTCCAAGGCTTTGAGCATCAATGGATAGGAGGGCCCAAGGAAATTAAATCTAGGCATAAGCGGCTAAATCAAGCTGTCCCTAACCATGTGCTTGTGTCATGAAGGTCCAAGTGAAAAGCTTGAGACTGAGTGGTTAAAGTCGTGATCCAAAGCAAAAAGAGTGTGCTTAAGAGCTCTGGACACCACTAACTGGGGACTTTAGCAAAGCTAAGTCATAATCTGAAAAGGTTCACCCAGTTATGTGTCTGTGGCATTTATGTATCCGGTGATAATACTGGAAAACAAAGTGCTTAGGGCCACGGCCAAGACTCATAAGTAGCTGTGTTCAAGAATCAACATGCTTAACTAGGAAAGTCAATAACACTATCCAAAATTCTAAGTTCCCATAGACGCCAATCACTCTGAACTTCAAAGGAAAAAGTGAGATGCCAAAACTGTTCAGAGGCAAAAAGCTACAAGTCCCGCTCATCTAATTATAATTAATATTCATTGATAATTCGAAATTTATAGTATATTCTCTTCTTTTATCCTATTTGATTTTCAGTTGCTTGGGGACAAGCAACAATTTAAGTTTGGTGTTGTGATGAGCGGATAATTTATACGCTTTTTGGCATTGTTTTTAGGTAGTTTTTAGTAAGTTTGAGCTACTTTTAGGGATGTTTTCATTAGTTTTTATGTTAAATTCACATTTCTGGACTTTACTATGAGTTTGTGTGTTTTTCTGTGATTTCAGGTAAATTCTGGCTAAAATTGAGGGACTTGAGCAAAACTCTGAAAAAGGCTGACAAAAGGACTGCTGATGCTGTTGGAATCTGACCTCCCTGCACTCGAAATGGATTTTCTGGAGCTACAGAACTCCAATTGGCGCGCTCTCAACGGCGTTGGAAAGTAGACATCCAGAGCTTTCCATCAATATATAATAGTCCATACTTCATTGGAAATTGACGACGTAACTTGGCGTTGAACGCCAAGTACATGCTACTGTCTGGAGTTAAACGCCAGAAAAACGTCATGATCCGGAGTTGAACGCCCAAAACACATCATAACTTGGAGTTCAACTCCAAGAGAAGCCTCAGCTCGTGGATAGATCAAGCTCAGCCCAAACATACACCAAGTGGGCCCCGGAAGTGGATTTATGCATCAATTACTTACTCATGTAAACCCTAGGAGCTAGTTTATTATAAATAGAACTTTTTACTATCATATTATCATCCTGGATTGTATTTTGAATCCTGTGATCACGTTTTGGGGGCTGGCCATTCGGCCATGCCTGAACCTTTTACTTATGTATTTTCAACAGTGGAATTTCTGCACACCATAGATTAAGGGTGTGGAGCTCTGCTGTACCTCAAGTTTCAATACAATTATTATTACTTTCTATTCAATTCTCTTCTATTCTTATTCCAAGATATACGCTACACTTAACTTTGATGAATGTGATGATCCGTGACACTCATCATCATTCTCACCTATGAACGCGCATGACTGACAACCACTTCCGTTCTACTCTTGGCCGGGCGCATATCTCTTCGATTCCCCAACAGAATCTTCGTGGTATAAGTTAGATAGATGGCGGCATTCATGAGGATCCGGAAAGTCTAAACCTTGTCTGTGGTATTCCGAGTAGGATTCTGGGATTGAATGACTGTGACGAGCTTCAAACTCCTGAAGGCTGGGCGTGATGACAAGCGCAAAAGAATCAAGGGATTCTATTCCAACCTGATTGAGAACCGACAGATGATTAGCCGTGCTGTGACAGAGCATAGGAACGTTTTCACTGAGAGGATGGGATGTAACCATTGACAACGGTGATGCCCTACATACAGCTTGCCATGGAAAGGAGTAGGAAGGATTGGATGACTGTAATAGGAAAGTAGAGATTCAAGAGGAGCATAGCATCTCCATACACTTATCTGAAATTCCCACTATTAATTTACATAAGTATTTCTATCCCTTTTATTTTCCTTTTACTATTAATTTTCGAAACCCAAAACTATTTAATCTGCCTAACTGAGATTTACAAGATGACCATAGCTTGCTTCATACCAACAATCTCTATGGGATCGACCCTTACTCACGTAAGGTATTACTTGGATGACCTAGTACACTTGCTGGTTAAGTTGAACGGAGTTGTGAAAAGCAATGAATTTTGCAAAATGGAATAACAATTGAATCACAATTTCGTCCACCAAACCACCTTCCTACCATGCACCCTTTCTCCAAAATAATGAACCCTCCTATCCACCCCAACCTCCACTGGATGACAACACCCTTGGAGCTATTCACCAAGGGCAAACAGAGCTTTATACCACACTTTCTCCTATCATTAGTCTCACCTCTACTCTTCAAGCTCTTACATCCCGCATGGACCAATCTTCTATCTCGAATACTCAATCCTCAAGCTCTAGTGCACTTTTTTTTCAACTACATGGAAGAGCACCCACATCCATCAATCCAAGAGCAAGATGATCCCCATCATACTATGGACATGGAACAAGAGAGAAGGGATCGTCTTAGGGATGCAATCGCGATGGATCGGTTACACGCGGCCCTATTTCCAGAGAAGTAAGAGGAGGCCCAAAATGTGGAGGTAGGAGAGACCCTTGAGGATGAAGGAGTAGTTGAAGGGAGTTGTCATAGAAAGGAAATCATCAACGAAGAGTACGATTTTATGCTAAAAAAACTAGAGGAAGCCATAATTATTGAAGAGGAAGAAGTGGTTGAAGACTTAGGGGATGCGGAACGTCCATGGGAACCTCAAGTCACAGAACCCCCTTCTAATGAGTTTGAATTTGGTGTTGAGGAGGGTGTACAACCTCCAAGGCATAACATGGTTGAAGACTTTGAAGGGAATGATCAAGAGATGGATTCAATCATTGATGAATGCTTATCTACATTTGAATCATCTCCCATTGAACTAGACATGGAGATTAAAGAAGAAGAAGCACAACATCCCATACCCTTGGTGAACAATGAAGAAGAGATCAAATTGGAAGAAAGCTACCAAGAGGAAGCAGTTGAAGTTGAAGAGGCTTGTAAAGAGGTAGAAGTTAAAGAAGAGTCCAAGGGAATGGATGATGCCAGGGCATTTTGGCCAGTTTCACTGACCTTTTCTTTATTGTTTTTAGGTAATTTCATGCATTTTCTTAGGAAATAAGTTAGTTTTGGGCAAATATTCACTCAGACCTTGATTCAAGCATACATTGTGCATTTTACATTATTTCATGAGGATTTTGCATGATTTTAATGACAAAATTGTATATTGCATTACCCATGACGTGGACTAGAACTTTCATGCACTCTATTGCTTGATTTCAGGACCAAAGGAAGCAAGGAATGGGAGGTAACTTGCAAAGTTAAGGAGAAAAGTGATTGCCAAAAACACTCTCAAAAGCCATCAATGCCCACGTTAAAGAGTCACGTTAACTAAGTTAACGTGAACTTTAACGTGGAGAAGAGAAGTTGAGCCAACGTTAGTGACACTTAACATTGTCACTAACGTTGGCAATTGCTCACAAATGGCCACGTTAGAAGCCACGTTAACCAAGTTAACGTGGCCTCTAACGTTAAAGGGGGAAGAGAAGCCAACGTTAGTGACACTCAACATTGTCACTAACGTTGGCCTAAGGTGCAAAGAGCCACGTTAACTCTCACGTTAACTTGGTTAACGTGGGAGCTAACGTAAGAGATGGAGAGTTGTCGACAACGTTAGTGACACTCAACATTGTCACTAACGTTGGAGCAACCACACAACCCCCAAGAGCCACGTTAACCTCCACGTTAACTTGGTTAACGTGGAAGCTAACGATGAGGAATAAAGAATGAGCCAATGTTAGTGACACTCAACATTGTCACTAACGTTGGGATGGCTAAGAATGGCCACGTTAGAAGCCACGTTAACCTAGTTAACGTGGACTCTAACGTGAGACCTAGGGGCACACTTGAACGTTAGTGACAATGTTGAGTGTCACTAACGTTCTCGAAGGTTGGCAAAAGCCACGTTAGAAGCCACGTTAACCTAGTTAACGTGAGCTTTAACGTGAAGCAAGAAGGGGCACACTTGAACGTTAGTGACAATGTTGAGTGTCACTAACGTTCTCGAAGGCTAACAAGGCAACGTTAAAAGCCACGTTAACCCAGTTAACGTGGGCTTTAATGTGAGGAAAAGGGGTGCATGGCAACGTTAGTGACAATGTTAAGTGTCACTAACGTTCTCGAACTTGTATTTTCACTAAATGTTAAACACCCCTAACGTCTTGAGCTAAAGTCTCTGCCCACTTCACACTTTCTCTCTGCAAGTAAGCCAAGCCCAATTGAAGAAAGGAACTGCTTCAAGCTCAAAGATCCAGAGGCCCAAGACTTGAAGAGCTAACTAGAAGCTGAGAAGATTAGTATATATAGGAGTAGTTTTGAAATAGAGAGGAGCTTTTTGAGGGGAGCTAGAAAAGGGAACTACTCTTTGTATTTACTTTCTAGGCACTTCTAGCTTTATCATGTATTCTCCATCTTTGATTTTGATTTCTAGAGCTATGAACAACTAAACCCCTTTCATTGGGTTAGGGAGCTCTGTTGTAATTTGATGGATCAATACTAATTTTCTTATTCTTCTTCTATCTTTCCTTTTGATTTTACTTGAAAGCTTTCGATCTTCATCCAATTGGATAGTTATCTTGGAAAAGAAGCTATTCAAGCATGGATCTCTTCGGATCCTTGAAAGAGGAATGAAGAGATTAGCTATAACCCTCTAAGTATTTGATTTGGGAAGTGCATGTGGTATAATCAGTGACCACACTTCATCTCTTCTCATGAGCAATTGACCAAGGAATTGGCTATTGATCAAGGTTTGAGAGATTCAATTGCAAGAAATTGTGATTCAATCACTTAAGATTGCCAAGGAGATCAATGAGTGCATTGGTTGAGGAAGAGATGAAAATGAAATTGATCCGAAGAATGCAACATCTCCTAAGCCCAATGAACTCCCCATTTCTGATCTTACCCATTCTCTTTATTTTCTGCAACTTACTTTTATGAGCAATTCCCCCATTCCCATTTACAATTCTGCTATTTACTTTCAGTCATTTACTTTCCTGCCATTTTAATTTCTGCAATTATCAACTCTACTCATGGATTCGCTCAACTAGATCATTCCTCTAATTAAAGTTGCTTGATCAATCAATCCCTGTGGGATTCGACCTCACTCTATTGTGAGTTTTTACTTGACGACAAATTCGGTACACTTGCCGAGTGGGAATTTGTTGAGAGACAAGTTTTACCCCGATCAATGGAGCTGGAGATCACCTTGCCAAGGTTGTTGGAGACCCCTCCCCCAAAGCCATCACCATCCATCCCTGCATTCATGTGGGTAAATCTCTCATCTCTAAGCTTAATTAGCCCACTTCAATATGCTTTTTTTGAGACGGATGGGCAACTTAGAGCTCTTTGTGGCTATAAGAGTAAGAGGGAGATGGTTAGTGATTGGCAACACAATCCTAGGTTTATTGTGGTAGGAAGCTCACTTCTGAATTATCATGGTTGGAAGAATACTAAATTATATGGGTATAGGAAGATGTTTGGATGCCTCAGTGAGAATTCGGATTGCTTACCACCCAGTTGGAACAAAGATGGTTGAAGACGGGTGCAAAAGCAAGGTTTGGGACCCCGGAATTCATCCTGGCAATCAAGACTCTTGGGGCCTTGTCACTTACTTTAGCTTGCTTGAAGGCTTTATGCAACTAGCGTGGGATCCCGAAGGCTATTGGAATTACAAACACTGGTGGGGATTCCTGGATGAGTTCAAGCACAAGCCACCATAACAAGGGACTCACCAAATGTCCAACTTAAGGACTTTAACTAAAAGTGCTAGGTGGGAGACAACCCACCATGGTATATTCATTCCTTTTTATTCTTAGCTTTATTTTATTCTATTTTCATTCGTGTTCATTCATAATTTCTACATAGTCATTTGCATTCTGCATTCTGCATTTTTCATACTGCATAAAAAAAACAAAAAATCGCATGCGACGCGTGAGCGTCACCGACGCGTCCGCGTCATAGGTGCCTTGGACACGAGAAGAAAAAAAGTAGAGAGTCACATGAAAGAGTGGCTAGAGGCGTGCCTTAGGCACAAGCATGCCCACGCGAACGCATCGCTGACGCGCTCGCGTCATTTTGGAAAATAGCCTCCCCACGCGTGACGCGCACGCGTGACCCTGTAAAATCGACGTAAAGAGGTATATGGCAGCAAGTTATGATGGAGTGGGGTTGGAATGGTGCTGGAAGCACCAGCCCTACCACATGAACGCGCACCCCACGTGGCTGCGTCGTTTTTCAAAATATGGCCATTCACGCGTGCGCGTCACCCACGTGCATACGTCACCCAAATTTTTGGTAATGTGCGTTCTCGCGCCAATAGCACAAAACAGGTCACGCGCTCCGCGTCACCTGAACTTATCACCTACCACGCGATCGCGTGCTCCACGCTTCCGCGTCACATGTGACGCACAGCTTATCCAAATCAGCCTAGTTATCTTATCTTTTCTTTCCCAATCCTAATTTTTTCTGCTCACTTCTTATTTATTTCTTCTCCCTTCTTTCTTCTTTATTCCTTCTTACTTTTTACTTTCTTCTCCTTTCTTTTTCACATCCATCATCAAGGTTTTTTTCTTTTCTTCTTCCCCGTTTTAACTTTTCATCATTATTTTTATTTTTATTTATGTTTTCTTCTGCTTTTCTTTTTACTTTCATTATCTATGTTTTTTTTCTTTCTTTCTTTTTGTATTATTTTTATTGGTGTTAGAAATTTACTTGGGTAATTATTTTCTCTTATGTAATTGCTTGTGGATTAATTAGGAATTGTTTGACAATTATTAATTATTTTTTAGGGTCACTTGCATGTTCAAATTTAATACTTTCAATCACACATTTACCATGCATACTATGTGTTTGTGAAAAAGCCCGTATGGTATTATGCATTTGTACTTACTCTATTCTCCTACTCTAATGCCTGTTTTTCACAAAACCCTTTCATTATTTTATTAATTGAATATATTTGTCAATACAAACAGATTGTTAGTTTGAAAGATTTAATAATCAAACTTGGACATTTAATGCTTGATCTGTGCTACTCATGCCTTTGCCAGCATGCCAATAAACATCTTGCATCTTATTGCCATAATATGCACTTGCTATATTTCCATTGATGAACTTATCACATGTAGTCGCGACCATGTGTTAACGACATCCTTCTTTACCGTGCATTGATTATCACTTGTCCCATCCTCTTCCTTGCTCTAACCCTTAGTTTTAAAGTTACTTACTTTTTCCCTTTTTCAGGATGGCCACTAAGAAGGGTAAAGAGAAAGCTACTCCCAAACCACCGGCAAGGAAAGGAATAAAAGAGCACCAGCTGAGGAACCACAACCCCCGTCCACTTGCACATCTTAGCATGGCACCGGGACGGTGCAATATTTAAGTGTGGGGAGGTCGATACCGACTTTTGTGGGTTAGTACCTTCCTATCTCAACACCAATGTTTAAATTTTCTTTGTTAAATGAGTTGTTGCATTTGCATGTTTGTTTGATTTTTGTGCATATTTTACCACTTGGTTGAAATAATATTTTCTTTTTCAAGAAACTTTTTATAGCATTTCACTAATTTGAATTAAACTTTTGGAAAAACTTGTTTGAAAAAATTTTAATTTGGAACATGGTTTTAGAGCTCGAACACACAAAACCAGTAAGATTTGAGCTTAATTGCATGGTTATATTATTTAACCATAATATTTTATTCTTGTGTGTTTCCTTCTCCATGATTGTAATCTATATTTTGTTCCAATCTATATGTCCAATGTTTAATGTGTTACATGTTTGCATATGATTGAGGCCATCATTTGTTTTTGCTCACTTATCCCAAATAGCCTACCCTTCTATTTACCTTTGTTAGCCACTTTTGAGCCTTTTTAATCCCCATTTGTTCTATATTTTACCACATCACTAGCCTTAAGCGGAAAAAACAAGTAATCACCCCAATTGAATCTTTGGTTAGCTTAAGATAGAGATTGTGTATCAACTAACTATGGGGAAACTGTGGGAACATGGGTTAATAAGGGAATGTGTTATGTTTTTACTTTGATAAAATATTGGGAATTTGGGTACCTACTCATGTGAGACCAGAAAAATTAAAAATACATGTGCATTGATAAGTTATGTTTATTTTTCTATTTAAAAAATAAATAAATAAATAAATAAAATAAAATAAAAAATAAAATAAAAAGAGAAAAAAAGATAAAAAATCCAAAAAAAATATTCAATAAATAAGTAAATAAATAAGGGGACAAAATTACTCCAATGCTAAGTTAAGTTAAGAAAAAGATCAATGCATATGTGATAAAAATTAAAAGAAAGGTTGATGCATGAGTATGAGATGAAAAAAATGGGAATTTCGGGTAGCTAGGCATGATTTTAGAGTTATATAGAGTATGTGTATGTTAGGTGAGAGTTTAGACTAGTCAAAGATTCAATTAATAGCTCACTTAGCCATATATATTCTCACCTTTACCTTAGCCCCATTACAACCTTGAAAAGATCTCATGATGTTTGCATTGGCACATTAAATACTTGTTGATTGGTTAGATGAAGAACAAAGTTTAGAAAGTATGACTAGAGAAGAGTAGAGTGATTAACCCTAGACACTTGAGAGAGTCAGAGTGATATACACTACCAGTGAGGGTTCAACGCTTGATTCTATGTTCCCTGCTTTCATGAGCTATCTTCTTACAAGTTTACTTGTCTCTTATTGTGTGATTTAAATTAGTGGAATCTGATTTATGTTTGTCTTGAAGAATTTTTTTACTTTTAACCAAGTAGGTAGAAGTATTTCATATTTAGTTGTATTCATATAGATAGGATTGCATTTCATACATTTTACCGTTCCTCTTCACTCCTTTATAGCTTCTCTTGAGCTTAGCATGGGGACATGCTAATGTTTAAGTGTGGGGAGGTTAATAAATCACTATTTCATGGTTTATCTTGTGCTCAATTGAGTAGTTTTTATGAACTCTATACCCACTTATTCATACTATTTTGCATGGTTTTACATTTTCCTTCCGGATTTTGTGCTATAATTGAAAACATGCTTCTTTGGAATTTAAATTTGCTATGTTTAATCCTCTTTTATTACCATTCGATGCCTTGATATGTATGTTAAGTGATTTCAGGGATTACAGGGCAGGAATGGCTTAGAGGATGGAAAGAAAGCATGCAAAAGTGGAAGGAATACAAGAAACTGAAGGAATTGCTAAGATATCAGCCCTGACCTCTTCGCACTCAAACGGTCATAACTTAAGCTACAAAGGTCCAAATGATGCGGTTCCAATTGCGTTAGAAACCTAACATCTGGGGCTTCGAAATGATATATAATTCTCTATAGTGGCCATACAGCAAAATGACGGGCACGCGTGAATCACGCGGACGCGTCGTTCTGCAGAAAAATCAGCGACCTGCACGTGGCAAAATTCGCCCCCAGAAAATACAGAGATGCTATAAAGTGGGGGAATCTATTCAAACAGAGACACAACATTCATAATTCACAATTTTAGTTTTAGATATAGTTTTTATAGAGAGAGAGAGGCTCTCTCCTCTTTCTTAGGTTTTAGGATTTAGAATTTCTTTTAGGATTAGGATTTCTTCTTCACAATTCCAGGTTCAATGTTCCTTTAATTTAATTTCTCTTCTACTTTTATTTATTCTATTATTTTTGTTTGTTAATATTGATTTATGGATTCTCATGTTATGATTTGATTTTATATTTAATATAATTTGAGGTATTTCAGATTTATGATTGCTTTCTTTTATTTATTATATAAATAATTTGGATTTTTCTCCTCCATTTTGGCTTTGGTTGAGTAATTAGTGACACTTGAGTTATCAAACTCAGCTGCTGATTGAAAATTAGAATTTGCTGATTGATTAGGATCCCTCTAAAGCTAGTCTTTCCATAGGAGTTGACTAGGACTTGAGGAATTAAGTTGATTAGTCCACTTGACTTTTCTTTATTTAGTAAGGGTTAACTAAGTGGGAGCAATAAACAATTCTCATCACACCTGGGATAACTAGGATGGGATTTTCAGTTCTCATACCCTGCCAAGAGTTTTTCTAATTATTAATTTATTTTTCTTGTCATTTAAATTACTTGTTCCCTATTTCAAAAACCCAAAAATACACATTTTTTCACAAACAATAATAAATCATACTTCCCTGCAATTCCTTGAGAGACGACCCGAGGTTTCAATACTTTGGTTATAAATTTTATTTGGTTTGCTTAAGTGACAACCAAAACTTTTGTGCGAAAGGACTCTCTGTTGGTTTAGAAGCTATACTTACAATGTGATTATTTTTATGAAATTCTTTACCAAGCAAAAGTCTGTTCGTCATGGGCCAAGGGACCGAACCGGTTGAATCGGGCCCAAACCGAACCCAAGGCCACCTATATAAATTTAACTCCAACCTTTCTTCCCCATTGTGTCATTGGAAGCACGCAGAAGAGAGAAAATTGACGCCGAAAAACCTCAACCCTCCCCATCAAAATTCAATTGTCGGTAACTTTCTATCCGGAGTTCCGATTGACGAGTCGTCAGCAGCTACGTGTTCATCTCAGAATTCTCTTTAATTCTATCAGAACAAAGTGGTAAGAAATTAGCATTTCTCGCCCAGTTCTTCCTCTCCCTAATTTTGTCATTTCTAAGTTTGGGTATTGAGGAATTGAATGATTTTGATGGTTTAGGTGAATTCTAATAGCGAATAATCATTGGGTTTTCTTCAATTGATCTGTGGGTAAGGTAAGAAACTGTTGAACCCTTGTGAATAATCATTGAGTTAGTAAACCCTAAGATGATTATAGTGATATTGTGTGAAATAAATTTTGTTCTAGTTGATTTGGAATGAAATCTAGGTGATTAAGTTTGAGCAATTGATGTTTGAAAGTTTGGAGCTCATGAAACGAGAGGTTTTTGAGGTGTTCTGTCTTAGGGAGAAATCGGCCAAGGTATGGTTTTGGTTTTTCGTAGTTAATGTTTAATGTCACATGAAGACTTAGGCTAGAAGACATTAAGATAGGAATTAATTGAATGAATTATTGATGGATTGTGTATATGGTATATGATATGTGGTTCGGTTTTAGTAAATGATTTGCTATTGGAGTTGGTTGATTTTGGAAAAAGATTTAATATTGGAATTGGTTTGGTTTTGAAATAATTTGATACTAGAAATAATTTGAATGACTGAGAGGTGCTTGGTTTGGTAGTTGAGACCCTTAAAGGGTGGCAAAAGTTTGATTTTTAGAGGAGACACTGCCAAAATTTCTATAAAAATTGGATTTTTGATTTGAAGTGTTATTTTAAAAAGAAAAAGATTATTATGTGGCTTGTATATTTGAGACTATTCATTGACCCTCTGTCGCAATATGTGACTGGACACTTTAACTTTCCGGGTTCCCCCATGGGCATAAATATATATATGGATTTTAAATATTATATTTGAGCTTGGAGTTTGACTCTATGGAATATTATTGAGATTGGAGTTTGACTCCATAGCATATTATTGAGCTTGGAGTTTGACTTCATGGAATATTATATTTGAGCTTAGAGTTTGACTCCATGGATATTATTTTTGAGCTTGGGGATGCGCGCACAGAGGGACTGTCCATTGGTTAACTACCAGAACATATCGGGTTGGCTATATAACCGACAGATGAGACTCATTAGCCATAGGACAGGCATACATCATGTTCATTTGTATGTTTTGCTTAGGTGTGCATTGTTTTGATTTGCTTAATTGCTTAACTCTGCTTATCTACTATTTGTTGTAATTACACATATGTCTGTGTTTTCCTTGCTTGAATTGTATATGTAAGTTTTCTGAGAGACCCCTCTTGGCAGAGGTGTGAGAGGGGTTGTTCCACCGGTGATTCGGAGGATTGGAGGAGAGAGAAAGTGAAGTGTTAGGTTAAAGTTAGATTTAGAAATTGAATACTTTAGATAACTTACTTAATTTTTGGTTTAGTTGGACCTGCTGAAACCCGAGTGTCGGAATTCTAGGAATGCCTCTGGCTTTCCTGGGACCTTTTATATTAACTATGTGGGTACCTTTACCATGCTGAGAACCTCAGGTTCTCATTCCATACATATTTATTTTGTTTTTCAGGTGTAGGTTAAGAAGCATCTCGCTGCGCGACTGGATTTTCCTATGTAAGCAAAGTTTGGTTATTTTGGAATGTTGTATTTTGTATTTATGCTATGTATATATGTATATAGATTTTCCTCTATATATATTTTATGTTTGTCCCGACTAAAGGTTGACTTGGAGAAACAGGTGTTTATTCTATAGTTTGAGTAATATTTTAGGTTGTATATGTAATTATATACTCTGGCCAGCCTTAGCTTCGCAGGTCGAGTCTAGAGCTTGATATATGTGTTTTAGAATTCTGTTCTGTATATTATGTTTTTAGCCTTCTTTTGATCTTGCCTATCCGTTTTATGCTTATTCATTCGAGTGTGACACGATTTTCTGTTTTTGCTTTTGCTTAGCTTCTTCTTCAAGGCTGCTAGTTACAAAATTCTTTCAACTATACTTATGTACCTATTTTAGTTTTAGGGGTCGTAACACCTCGCTACCTCTACTTTATGACTTAAGCGTAAGGCTCTGTGTGGTAAGTTGTTACATAGAGTCTCTCCGATAATACTCGGTGAGCGATTCAGCCACCATAATTTCATCAATATTCTTAACATTCATTCTTTGTAGTTCTTAATTTGTCCAGGTTGGAGTCCATCAATGAAGAAGAACAATACATCCTTTGATGCTAAGTTGGGTATTTGAAGTGTGAGAGTAGTGAACTCCTTTACGTAGTTGCTAATCGTATCTTGTGCTTCAACTCCCTCAACTTCTTCCTTGTTTCATAAATCACATTCTCAGGGAAGAATTGTCTTTTCAACTCCTTTTTGAAAGCTTCCTATGTGGCTATATTGCAAGTACCCTTTTTTATATTTACGCACTTTCTTCTACACTACAAAGTAGCATTATCAAAAAGGCTGAGAGCTGCATTGCGTACCTTTATTGCTTCTTTGACCACCCTTTGGCCTTCAAAGTGCTTCTCCATTTGCCACAAGAAGTTCTCCACCTCTTGAGTGTCCCTCAGGCCCTTGAACTCCTTCAGCTTTAGGAGATCAATCTTTGTCATCTCCCTTATAATGGTTGGTTGAGATTTTGCCTCCTCGAAACAAACTCAAACTTCCTCAAATAGCTTCAAGGAATTCTCAAGCTTCTCTTTGATTTAGAGCATGCTTTCTTTTGAAAGCATATAGTTCTCTGATGAGCGGATAATTTATACGCTTTTTGGCATTGTTTTTAGGTAGTTTTTAGTATGATTTAGTTAGTTTTTAGTATATAATTAGTAGTTTTTATGCAAAAATCACATTTTTGGACTTTACTATGAGTTTGTGTATTTTTCTGTGATTTCAAGTATTTTTTTCCAAAAATTGAGGGACCTAAGCAAAAATCTGATACAGAGGCTGAAAAAGAACTAAAGATGTTGTTGGATTCTGACCTCCCTACACTCGAAGTAGATTTTATGGAACTACAGAAGCCCGATTGGTGCGCTCTTAATTGAGTTGAAAAGTAGACATCTTGGGCTTTCCAGCAATGTATAATAGTCCATACTTTTTCCGAGATTTGAATGCCCAAATTGGCGTTCCAATCAGCATAAAAATTTTGGCGTAAAACACCCAAACTGGCATAAAAGATGGAGTTAAATGCTCAAACTGGCACCAGAGCTGGCGTTTAACTCCAAGAGAAGCTTATGCACGTGAAAGCTTCAATGCTCAACCGAAGCACACACCAAGTGGGCCCCGGAAGTGGATTTCTGCATCATTTACTTATTTATGTAAACCCTAGGTTACTAGTTCTCTATAAATAAGACCTTTTACTGTTGTAATTTCATCTTTTTTATCATCTGTGATCCTTTTGATCATCTTTGATCTTGGGATCAGGTATTTGAACCCTTTTTCCTTTGTTTCATGCTATTTGGGAGGCATGGCTGAACGGCCATGCCTAGACCTTGTTCTTATGTATTTTCAACGGTGGAGTTTCTACACACCATAGATTAAGGTCTGGAGCTCTGCTGTTCCTCATGAATCAATGCAATTACTACTATTTTCTATTCAATTCAAGCTTATTTTTGTTCTAAGATATTCACTCGTACTTCAACCTGATGGATGAGATGATCCGTGACACTCATCATCATCCTCCCTTATGAACGCATGTCTGACAACCACTTCCGTTCTATCTGTGAGAGCTTGAGTGTGTATCTCTTGGCCTCCTAGTTCACGACGCATGGTTGCCTCTCCTGATAACAAAACTTCCATTCCGTGCAATCAGAGTCTTCGTGGTATAAGCTAGAATCAAATGGGCGGCATTCTTGAGATTTGGAAAGTCTAAACCTTGTCTGTGGTATTCTGAGTAGGATCTGGGATAGGATGACTATGACGAGCTTCAAACTCGCGAGTGTTGGGGGCAGTGACAGTGTGCAAAAGAATCAATGGATCTTATTCCGACACAATCGAGAACCGACAGATGATTAGCCATGTGGGAAACTGTAGAGGACCATTTTCACTGAGAGGATGGATTGTAGCCATTGACAACGGTGATCCACCTACATACAGCTTGCCATGGAAAGGAGTACGAATGATGGGATGAAGGCAATAGGAAAGTAGAGGCTTAGAGGGAACAAAGCATCTTTATACGCTTATCTGAAATTCCCACCAATGAATTGCATAAGTATTTATATCCTATTTTATGTTCTATTTCGTTCTTTTGATTATCAAAACCCCATAACCATTTGAATCCGCCTGACCGAGATTTACAAGATGATCATAGCTTGCTTCAAGCTGACAATCTCAGTGGGATCGACCCTTACTCACGTAAGGTATTACTTGGACGACCCAGTGCACTTGCTGGTCAGCTCTGCGGAGCTGTGAATCACGATTTCGCATACCAAGTTTTTGGCGCCGTTGCCGGGGATTGTTCGAGTTTGGACAACTGACAGTTCATCTTGTTGCTTAGAATAGGTATTTTCTTTTTATTTTCATCTTCAGAATTTTTAAGAATGAATTCTAGAGTTTCTGATGATGCTTTTATCATCACAGGAGCCAGTTGATTCCCATCAATTTTGGCTGTTGTACGTAATGTCCTGCTGAAGCTTGGTTGACCATGTCTAATCCTTTTAGACTGAAGCTTTAGACTAACATTGCATGATTCTTGGAATTCTTATTATAAATTTTGAGTTTCTTATTTTCTTTTTCAAAAAAAAAATTCGAAAAATTACAAAAAAAATTTTAAAATCACAAAATCAAAAATATTTTGTGTTTGAGTCTAGTGTCAATTTTTAAGTTTGGGGTCAATTGCATGCATTTTTTGAAAACTCATGCATTGTGTTCTTCATTGATCTTCAAGTTGTTCTTGATGATCTTCCTTGTTCTGATTTTTAAGTTCTCTTGTTTTGTGTCTTTTTTTGTTTTTCATATGCATTCTCAAATTGTTAGTGTCTCTAGTATGAAAATTTCTAAGTTTGGTGTCTTGTATGTTTTTCTTTCCTTAAAAATTTTCAAAAAAAATTATGTCTTTTCAAGTCAATAATACAAAGAATTGAAGATTCAGAACATACAGCAAAGGAATCACAGAGAAAAAGCTGGGCGTTCAAAACGCCCAGTGAAGAAGGAATTCTGGCGTCTAAACGCCAGCCAGGTACCCTGGCTGGGCATTTAATGCCCAAAAAGGTAGACAAGTGGGCGTTAAACGCCATAATGGATACCATTCTGGGTGTTTAATGCCAGGATAGCACCAAGGAGGAAATTTTGTTTTCAAATCATATCTTTTTCAATTTTTCAAATTTTAAAACTGATTTTTCAAAATCTTCTCTTTTTCATATCTTCTCATATCAATTATATCTTTTTCAAAATCATATCTTTTAATTTCTTGTTAGTCAAGTAATCAAATTTTAAAAATCAAATATTTTTCAAAAATTTGTTTTTCAATCATATGGAGAGAAGCTTTAGAAGTGTATGGTCTGCGCATAAGCCGTAGCAAGACGGAATATATGGAATGTAAGTTCAGTCTGAGAAGGGAAAACCCCAATATAGTGGTGAAGATTGGAGAAAACATCCTACGAAAAGTTAAAAGTTTTAAGTATCTTGGGTGCATCATACAGGATAATAGAGAGATTGAACAGGATGTAAATCATACGATCCAAGCAGGTTGGTCAAAATGGCGGAGTGCATCTGGTTTTATATGCGATAAAAAAGTGCCTCTAAAACTTAAAGGTAAATTCTATCGCACCACTATAAGATCGGCTATGCTGTATGGTACGGAGTGTTGGGCGGCTAAAGGGGAGCACGAACATAAGCTGAGTATGGCAGAGATGAAGATGTTGAGATAGATGAGTGGTCATACGCGATTGGATAAAATAAGGAATGAAGATATAAGGGAGAGAGTTGGAGTAGCACCCATTGTGAAAAAGATGGTTGAATCGCGTCTCAAGTGGTTTGGACATGTGAGAAGAAGACCGATAGAACATCCAGTTAGGAGGGTGGATGAGATGGAAGATAGACAAAGGGCGAAAGGCAGAGGAAGACCCAAAAAGACCATCCATGAGGTGGTCAAACGAGATCTACATGTAAACGGTCTCTCTGTAGACATGATACAGGACAGAGCACAATGGCGTCGTTTGATTCATGTAGCCGACCCCACTTAGTGGGACAAGGATTTGTTGTTGTTGTTGTATCTTTTCAAACATATCTTTTTCAATCAAATCTTTTTCAAATCATATCCTTTTCAAATTTTGATTTCAAAAATCTTTTCTAACTTCTTATCTTTTCAAAATTTGATTTTCAAATCTTTTCACTAATTCTCATCTTTTTCAAAACCACCTAACTATCTTTCTCTCTCTAATTTTCGAAAACCATTAACAACTTTTTCAAAAATCTTTTAATTAGTTAATTGTTTTAAACTCTAATTTTATTTTATTTAAAAGTTTTCGAAAATTCCCTCTCTCATCTCCTTCTATTTAATCACTAGCACTCCTCCTCTCTTAATAATTCGAACCCTCTCCCCTCTTTATATGTTTGAATTCTTCTTTATCTACCTCATCCTTCTATTCTTCTTTTCCTCTGACACATCAAGGAATCTCTATACTGTGACATAGAGGATTCCATACTTTCTTTGTTTTCTTCTCTTTCATATGAGTAGGAATAAAGATAAAAGCATTCTTGTTGAAGCTGATCCTGAACCTGAAAATACTCTGAAGAGGAAGCTAAGAGAAGCTAAAGCACAACTCTCTAGAAAGGACCTGACAGAAATCTTCGAAAAAGAAGAAGACATGGCAGCCAAAAATAACAACAATGCCAACAATGCAAGGAGAGTGCTTAGTGACTTTACTGCACCTACTCCCAACTTCTATGGGAGAAGCATCTCTATTCCTGCCATTGGAGCAAACAACTTTGAGCTTAAGCCTCAATTAGTTTCTCTAATGCAACAGAATTGCAAATTTCATGGACTTCCATTGGAGGATCTTCATCAGTTCTTGGCTGAATTTTTGCAAATCTGTGACACTGTTAAGACCAATGGAGTTGATCCCGAGGTCTACAGACTCATGCTTTTCCCTTTTGCTGTAAGAGACAGAGCTAGTATATGGTTGAACTCACAACCTAGAGATAGCCTGAACTCTTGAGAAAAGCTGGTCAATGCCTTCTTAGCTAAATTTGTTCCACCTCAAAAGATAAGTAAGCTTAGAGTGAAAGTTCAAACTTTCAAACAGAAGGAAGGTGAATCCTTCTATGAAGCTTGGGAAAGATACAAGCAATTGATCAGAATGTGTCCTTCTGACATGCTTTCAGAATGGAGCATCAAAGGTATCTTCTATGATGGTCTGTCTGAGTTATCCAATATGTCATTGGACCACTGTGCAGGCGGATCTATTCATCTGAAGAAAATGCCTACAGAAGCTCAGGAACTCATTAAAATGGTTGCAAATAACCAGTTCATGTACACTTCTGAAAGAAATCCTATGAACAATGGGGCAACTCAGAAGAAAGGAATTTGGAAGACCATAGTCCCTGATCTATTTAAGACCACACTAAGTTTCATGAATGAAACCAGATCCTCCATTAGAAATTTGGAAGCACAAGTGTGTCAGCTGAGTAAGAGAGTTACTGAAACTCCTCCTAGCACTCTCCCAAGCAATACAGAAGAAAATTCCAAGAGAGTGTGCAAGGCCATAACCATGTCCAACATGGCCAAACCTGTGGAAGAGGGAAAGACAGTAATTCCCAGTGAAGAACACCTCATGGGACGTCCACTGACCACTAGGGAGTTCCCCTCTGAGGAACCAAGGGAATCTAAGGCTCATACAGAGACCATAGAGATTCCATTGAACCTAGTTCTGCCATTCATGAGCTCTGATGAGTATTCTTCCTCTGAAGAGGATGAAGATATTACTGAAGAGCAAGTTGCTAAGTACCTTGGAGCAATCATGAAGCTGAATGCTAAGTTATTTGGTAATGAGACTTGGGAGGATGAATCACCATTGCTCATTAATGAACTAAACGCCTTGGCTCAGGTGAAGATACCTCAAAAGAAACCAGTTCCTGAAAGGTTTTAATACCTTGCACCATAGGCACCATGACCTTTAAGAAGGCTCTATGTGACCTAGGGTCAGGCATAAACCTTATGCCGCTCTCTGTAATGGAAAACCTAGGGATCTTGGAGGTACAAGCTGCAAGAATCTCACTAGAGATGGCAAACAATTCAAGGAAACAGGCTTATGGACTTGTAGAGGATGTCTTAGTGAAGTTTGAAGGCCTTTACATCCCTGCTGACTTCATAATCCTGGACACTGGGAAGAATAAGGATGAATCCATCATCCTTGGCGGACCCTTCCTAGCCACAGCAAAAGCTGTGATTGATGTTGACAGAGAAAAATTGGTCCTTCAAGTGAATGAGGACTACCTTGTGTTTAAGGCTCAAGGATCTCCTTTTATACACATGGAGAAGAAGCATGAAAAGCTTCTCTCAATACAGAGTCAAACAGAGCCCCCACATTCAAACTCTAAGTTTGGTGTTGGGAGGCCCCAACCATGCTCTGAATATCTGTGAAGCTCCATGAGAGCTCACTGTCAAGCTACTGACATTAAAGAAGTGCTTATTGGAAGGCAACCCAATTTTTATTTATCTATGTTAAATTTCCATTTTCCATTGTTATTTTATGTTTTTTTTAGGTTGATGATCATGTGGAGTCACAAAAATAACTGCAAAAATCAAAGCAAACTCAAAACAGCATTAAAAACAGCACACCCTGGAGGAGGTGCTTAATGGCGTTTAAACGCCAATAAGGGTAGCAGAATGGGCGTTAAACACCCAGTCTGGCACCATTCTGGGCGTTTAACGCCAGAAAGGGGCACCAGACTGGCATTTAACGCCAGAAAATGGCACCAAGTTAGCGTTCAACGCCAGAAAGGGGAGAAAATCTGGCGTTAAACGCCAGAAATGGGTAGTAACGTGGCATTTAACGCTAGGATCAACACTCAGAGGGTGTTTACATGCCAGAATGGTGCAGGGATGAAAAATCCTTGACACCTCAGGATCTGTGGATCCCACAGGATCCCCACCTACCTCAACTCACTCTCTCTCTTCTTCACACATTCCAATAACACCCTTCCCCAAATACCCCTCACCAATCACCTCCATTTCTCTTCCCCAATACCCTTCACCAATCACCTCCATCCACTCTTCCCCAAACACCCCACCTACCCTACCATTCAAAATTCAAAAACTTTCCCTCCTAAACCCAACCCTCACACACGAACCAACTCCCTCTCTCATCCTATAAATACCCCTCCTTACTCCTTCATTTTCACACCTCACATACACTCAAAACCCCCCTTGGCCGAACCCTCTCAAGCCTTCATCTCCCACTTTTCTTCTTCTTCTCCTCTCTTCTTTCTTCTCTTGCTTGAGGATGAGCAAACCTTTTAAGTTTGGTGTGGTAAAAGCGTTGCTTTTTATTTTTCCATAACCATTTATGGCACCTAAGGCCGGAGAAACCTCTAGAAAGAGGAAAGGGAAGGCAAAAGCTTCCACCTCCGAGTCATGGGAGATGGAGAGATTCATCTCAAAGGTCCATCAAGACCACTTCTATGAAGTTGTGGCCAAGAAGAAAGTGATTCCTAAGGTTCCTTTCATGCTCAAGAAGAATGAGTATCCCGAGATCCGACATGAGATTCGAAGAAAAGGTTGGGAAGTTCTCACCAATCCCATTCAACAAGTCAGAATCTTAATGGTTCAAGAGTTCTATGCTAATGCATGGATCACTAAGAACCATGATCAAAGTGTGAACCCAAATCCAAAGAATTGGCTTACAATGGTTGATGACATGTCACAATGTCATGTTTTTCTATGCTTTTTCATACAAGAAATTGATGATTAGTGCTTAAATATTGCATTCTTTTGTGCTTAAATGGTATATTTCCTTGATCTCTTGATTTTATAAATTTTGTAGGAAATAAGTGGAAAAAGAAGCAAAATAGCACAAAATAAGCTAAAAATAAGAAAAGAAAAATTTTGGGAACACTTTGAAGATTGAGCACACTTTGGAGCTTTAGGCCACGCTTTTAAAAGCGTGGCCCATGACCATGAAACCGTGGCATTTAGTAATGCCTTATGCATTCATTAAAGCATGCATGCAAAATTTGCATTATATATTCATTGGCTTATAATTCATTAAATGAATGCCACGGCCATGCTTGCATAAAGCATTTAATCATTAGTGCTAATTGGAAATTAATGCATTATTTAATCAATGCCAAGGCGTTAAAGTAAAGCATCCATTTAATTTAATTACATCATCAGGAACCATGCATGCATTGGCATCATTATTTGAAAATGAATGAAATCAAGCAAGGAGCAAAGTTCAGCCAAGATTGAAGATTAGCCCCCAACGCCTGAGCTCACGTTTGCGCCAACGTGTTTGCCTTAAACGTGAGGACAAACGTTGGCAGAGGAATACCCTGGAGGAGGAGTTAACATTTGCGCCAACGTTTGCCTCAAAAGTGAGGTCAAACGTTGGCTGATGAATTGATGCCTGGGAGAAGCTCACATTTGCGCCAACGTTTGCCTCAAACGTGAGGTCAAATGTTGGCTGAAGATTGCCTTGGGGAGGATCACGTTTGAGCTCACGTTTGACCTCAAACGTGAACTCAAACATGAGTGACAGCAAAGCCCGCTCTGCATGATGCCATTACACGAAGACATTTGAGTCAACGTTTGCCTCAAACGTTGACTCAAACGTGAATGATCCCAAAGTCCAAATTACAAGTGGATTTCTTCTCAAGATCAAGGCCATCCGGATCCATCTTCAACCCAATTCCACTCCAAAGCAAGCAAAGCCCACATGACTCAAAGGCACACAGAGGAGCTAGATTAGGAATTTCATTTTTGTAAATATTATTTTCATTTTTCATTTTCATTTTAAAAGACTATATAAAGGCATTAGTTTCAATTTCACTGAGGAGGCTGGCTCTGTTAGAGCATTAGGAGTAGGGTAGAATAGAGAATTCTCTTCGAAACACTTTTACTTTTTTTTGCAATTGCCAATTTGGTTTATGAAGTTTGAGTTTCTAAATCTTCTCTTCTGCAATTTCCTTTTGCTGCAAGTTTACAATTCAATTTACATTGAGCTTGATTTTGATCTTTGGTTCCCATTGCTTTCTGTTCTCATTGCTTCCATTTTACATTTCTTGCAATTTAACTCTTCTACAATTGTTCTGCATTTTACATTTTTGTTCATGATCTGATTTACTCTTCCTGCAAGTTTAAATTTCCTGCAATTGCTCTAAGCTTTGATCTACTGCCTTCTTTACTTTCTAGCACCCTGCCCCCTTTACATTCACTGCAATTTACATTTCTTGTCATTTAAGATTTTGCCAATTTACTTTCCTTGCTCTTTACATTTTTGTCATTTACTTTCTTGCAATTTACTTTTTGTCGGTCACTCTTCACACAATTCACTCAATGTTAGCTTGACTAAACTAATCACCCACTAAAGTTGCTTGATCCATCAATCCCTGTGGGATCGATCTCACTCTAAGTGAGTTATTACTACTTGATGCGACCCGTATACTTGCCGGTTAGATTTGTGTGTTTGGAAATTCGTTTTCCACAAAAACACCCATCAAATTTTTGGCGCCGTTGCCGGGGATTGATTTAGATCAACAATGATTAAGTGGGTGAGAAGTCTAGATCAAGCATTTTCTTTATTTTTGTTCTCTGTTTTAAGTTGATAGCAAGGTGTTTAAGTCATTGCCTCACTAAGAAATTCTTTCTCTGTGACATGAATTTCAATTTTCATTGATGTTGCATTTTACAAAATATAAATGGAGTTCAACCCATCTTATGATCAAACAAATTTTATGGGATATTACCCATCATCACCAATCTCTAATGGTGGCTAGGAATATCACCAAGAAAATACAAATTCTGAACACTCCAATCCATGGAGATTTGCTTCAGAGACACAAGATGAGCAAGAGAATCATATGGGATATTTTTCTCCACCACAAAATGATTCAAGTTATTATTATAATGGTGGTTGGGAATATCACCAAGAAACTGCAGATTTTGAGCAATCCAATCAGTGGGGATATGCTAATCAAGATAATTCCATGGAATACTACCCAACACCATAAAATAATTCATGTTATTATGCTAATGGTGGATGGGAGTATCAACAAGGAATAAACAAGTATGACCACCTTCCAGAGCCACAAGATGATTTAAACTGCTATAACAACCACTCAGATTGTGACTGGGAGGGTCAAAATCAAAGAGATCTTGATGATCCATACTTTGTTCATCAAGAGAAATCATCATTGGAGTATGCTTTCGATAAGTTCTTGCAAAATTGTTCTCCAATGCCACAAAATGAATCATACTGTGATGAATTCTACAATGATTCACATTGTGGATGGGAGGATCAAAACCAGAAAGCATTTGACAATTCACACCCCACTTATCAAGAGCCATCATCACTTGAGCAAACCTTCAATTTACTCATACAAAATTGTCCGACCTCACCTTCCAGTTCTACATTTGACAATTCTTCATCACCTAAATATGTCTCAACACAAACTTTCACGAGCCAAAGATTCTCAGAGCTTGAATCCAGGTTCAACAGACTTGTGGAGGAACAACAACAATCCCAGAGAGAACTAGAAATCCTTTCTCATGAGACAGATGAGCAATTAGAGAACACAGAGAAATGCTTAGAACTACTAAGCAAGGAAAATAAATACCAATTGGTGGATGCAAAGGAGAATGTGGAAGAGCAAAAAGAAGAGGTCCCTGTGTCAAGTGAAATTGCAATGAAGGATGAGGAACATGAGCCAAGGATTTTATATTCACAAAAGCTAATTGATGTGACAACAGAACATGAAGATTCCCTCCCAAAGGACTTAATGGAATGTCATGAAGAAGGAATGGAGGAGGACAATCAAGAGAAGTCACACACAATTAAAGCAGAGAAGTGCAAAGAGGAAGGGCTCATGGAACCACCAATTCAGGAGGCTCCTAATGAAGAAATCACTCCAATAATCATACATCAACCAAGTCTTGAATCCAAAGAAGTGAAGGCAACTAACAAGAGCACCAATCCTGTCCCTGATCCAGCAAGCAAGATCAATCAAGCCATTTGCAAAAGGAAGCTTGCTGAGGAAAGGCCAAGACAAGGGACAGTTGCTGAATCTTCTCCCCCCTTGAGGTCATTCCTCTTAACAAATTGGAAGAAGAGGAGGAAAGTGAAGAACAGGTAGATAGTAGGTACATTTCTTCTCCTTGCTTAGTTTAAATTTCAATAAATTGGCATATGGTTACATTCTAAGTTTGGTGTTGCCATGCAACACTTTGTTTTCAATCCCTCTGGATGATTGCATCAATTTTAAAGTGTCACACTAAGATTCTAAGTTTGGTGTGCCACTTAATCTTCTATGCAATTTATTCAGCAACACCACTTGTCTACATAATTATAATGCCCTTTGCAGTGTCATTTTTCTTCTTAGTTGGATAATTTTAGTTCTCTCTTTGTTTCATTCACTTGTTTTTAATGCTTTCTTTCATTAACTGTTTTTGTTAATACATCACCAAGACATCCTTATTCATGATAGATTCTTCATTTGGTGATTGTATTTAACATATAACAGTTTCTTTTTTTTAGTTTTAGTTTAAATAAATTGACATATGGCTGCATTCTAAGTTTGGTGTTGCTATGCAACAAAAATTTTCTTCCAATCCTTACTGGATACTTGCATCAATTCCAAGAGAAAGTGTCACACTAAGTTTGGTGTGCCACTTATATTTTTATGCAATGTATCATGCACACCAACTTATATTTGCAATCACAATGTTTCTGTTTCTCTGTGCCTTCATATCTTTAATTTTGCTTGCTTAGAACACATGTATCACTAACATTTCATTGTGTAAGATATTCATGATCCATCTTAGCCCCATAACCACGGTTCTAATAGTTGCTTGAGGATAAGCAAGTATTCTGAGTTGGTATGGGAAGGAGAAGAATGGGAGGAAAATGAAACAATAGAGAAGATGAACTACAAGGTTGTAAAGTTCCTTTTCCTCTCATTTGTTTCTAGCACTTTAAATTGCATGATTGTCTTTACCTTCTCTGTATGCATGTGTGTATGAATAAGCATAGTTTGAATTCTAAATGGTAACATGCTGCTGTGACATTATGACCATCAACTTGAATTCTATGAGTTCAAAAGCAATAAAGCATCATGATCATAAACAAACAAGGAATTAAAGAAGAACTTAGCATGTACATACAAGTATTGGAAAGCTAGTATGATTGATTGTTGCTCAATTGCATTAGATTTTATTTAATTAAAGTTTTCATCTAGGACATTTTGTGAAATCTTTTGAAATCATGAAAACCTTGAAAAAAAAAGCAAAAAAAGGCAAGAAAAGAAAAAGGGAAAGAATGAGAAAGCTAAAGGCTCTGAGTACCAATGACAATTCTATTGTTAAGTACTTGTGGTGTTTATGTATCAAGCCAAATGCTTGAAAACAAAACACTTAGAAGTCAAGGTTAGGCTCAAGTGCAAAATCACTCCCTCAAAGCTCAAGGCTCTGAGCATCAATGATTAGAGAGTTAAGAAAAGAAACAAATGGGCTTAATGAAGTCCTCTAATTAAATGCTTGTGGTGCTTATGTATCAAGTGGTAATACTTGAAAACAAAGCATTTAGAGTCGTAGTTTTATTATCAACTCATGGGGCAAAGCACCCAAAAGGAGAAGCTAATAAGAAATCAAAAGCTTGTTTCAAGGAAAAATTATAAGGAGAAGATTTTATAAATTGAGCTAGATGGAAGCATCAATCATTTACATTTCTTCTGTGATTATAGCATGCATTGAAAACTAGCTTACCATGAATATTGAGTTGCTATTCTTCTCACCTTGGTTTGTCAATCTCTATTGCATGATTCTTTTCTTGCTTGGGGACAAGCAAGGTTTAAGTTTGATGTTGTGATGACATGTCACCATGTCATGTTTTTTTATGCTTTTTCATACAAGAAATTGATGATTAGTGCTTAAATATTGCATTCTTTTGTGATTAAATGGTATATTTCCTTGATCTTTTGATTTTATAAATTTTGTAGGAAATAAGTGGAAAAAGAAGCAAAATAGCACAAAATAAGCTAAAGATAAGAAAAGAGGAATTTTGGGCACACTTTGAAGATTGAGCACACTTTGAAGCTTTAGGCCACGCTTTTACCATGAAACCGTGGCATTTAGTAATGCCTTATGCATTCATTAAAGCATGCATGCATTTTGCCAATCAAGCTTTACGCATTACTAAGCAATATAAAATTGGCATTATATATTCATTGGCTTAATTCATTAAATGAATGCCACGGCCATGCATGCATAAAGCATTTAATCATTAAGGCTAATTAGAAATGAATGCATTATTTAATCAATGCCAAGGCGTTAAAGTAAAGCATGCATTTAATTTAATTACATCATCATGAACCATGCATGCATTGGCATCATTATTTGAAAATGAATGAAATCAAGCAAGGAGCAAAGTTCAGCAAAGATTGAAGATTAGCCCCCAACGCCTGAGCTCACGTTTGTGCCAACGTTTGCCTTAAACGTGAGGACAAACATTGGTAGAGGAATACCCTGGAGGAGGAGCTAACGTTTGCGCCAACGTTTGCCTCAAACGTGAGGTCAAATGTTGGCTGATAAATTGATGCCTGGGAGAAGCTCACGTTTGTGCCAACGTTTGCCTCAAACGTGAGGTCAAATGTTGGCTGAAGATTGCCTTGGGGAGGATCATGTTTGAGCTCACGTTTGACCTCAAACGTGAACTCAAACGTGAGTGACAGCAAAGCCCGCTCTGCGTGATGCCATTACACGAAGACGTTTGAGTCAACGTTTGCCTCAAACATTGACTCAAACGTAAATGATCCCAAAGTCCAAATTACAAGCGGATTTCTTCTCAAGATCAAGGCCATCCGGATCCATCTTCAACCTAATTCCACTCCAAAGCAAGCAAAGCCCACATGACTCAAAGGCACACAGAGGAGCTAGATTAGGAATTTCATTTTTGTAAATATTATTTTCTTTTTCATTTTTATTTAAAAGCCTATATAAAGGCATTAGTTTCAATTTCACTGAGGAGGCTGGCTCTGTTAGAGCATTAGGAGTAGGGTAGAATAGAAAATTCTCTTTGAAACACTTTTACTTTTTTTTGCAATTGTTAATTTGGTTTATGAAGTTTGAGTTTCTGAATCTTCTCTTCTGCAATTTCCTTTTGCTGCAAGTTTACAATTCAATTTACATTGAGCTTGATTTTGATCTTTGGTTCCCATTGCTTTCTGTTCTCATTGCTTCCATTTTACATTTCATGCAATTTAACTCTTCTACAATTGTTCTACATTTTACATTTTTGTTCATGATCTAATTTACTCTTCCTGCAAGTCTAAATTTCCTGCAATTGCTCTAAGCTTTGATCTACTGCCTTCTTTACTTTCTAGCACCCAACCCCCTTTATATTTCTTGTCATTTAAGATTTTGCCAATTTACTTTCCTTGCTCTTTACGTTTTTGTCATTTACTTTCTTGCAATTTACTTTCTGTCGGTCACTCTTCACACAATTCACTCAATGTTAGCTTGACTAAACTAATTACCCATTAAAGTTGCTTGATCCATCAATCCCTGTGGGATCGATCTCACTCTAAGTGAGTTATTACTACTTGATGCGACCCGGTATATTTGCCGGTTAGATTTGTGTGTTTGGAAATTCGTTTTCCACAGAAACACCCATCAATGGTTCGGGAAAAATACTTAGATTTCAGTCTGGAAAATGTAAGGTTGGCATTCAACTTACCAATGATGCAAGGAGTTGCACGCCCTTACACTAGAAGGGTCAACTTTGATCAAAGGTTGGACCAAGTCCTCATGGACATATGTGTGGAATGAGCTCAGTGGAAAAGAGACTTCAAAGGCAAGCCAGTTCAATTGAAAAGACATGACCTTAAACCCATGGCTAGAGGATGGTTGGAATTCATCCAACGCTCTATCATTCCTACTAGCAACCGATCCGAAGTGACTGTAGATCGGGCTATCATGATCCATAGCATCATGATTGGAGAGAAAGTAGACGTTCATGAGGTCATATCTCTAGAACTCTACAAAGTGGCTGACAAAACCTCCACTTTAGCAAGGTTAGCCTTCCCTTATCTCATCTGTCACCTATGCAATTTAGCTGGAATTGTCATAGAGGAAGACATCCTCATTGATGAGGAAAAGCCCATCACTAAAAAGAGGATGGAGCAAACAAGAGAGCCCACCCATAGACCTCAACAAGAGCATAAGGAAGTCCCTCATCAAGAAATCCCTGAGATGCCTCAAGGGATGCATTTTCCTCCACACAACTATTGGGAGAAACTCAACACCTCTTTGGGAGATTTGAGTTCCAATATGGAGCAACTAAGGATGGAGCACCAAGAGCACTCCATTATTCTCCATGAAATTAGAGAGGATCAAATAGCCATGAGAGAAGAGCAACAAAGGCAAGGAAGAGACATTGAGGAGCTCAAGCACTCCATAGGATCTTCAAGAAGGAGAACTAGCCGCCATCACTAAGGTGGACCCGTTCTTTAATTTCCTTATTCTTATTTTTCTATTTTTTGATTTTTATGCTTTATGTGTTATCTATGTTTGTGTCTTCATTACATGATCATTAGTATCTAGTATCTATGTCTTAAAGTTATGAATAATTCCATGAATCCTTCACCTCTCTTAAATGAAAAATGTGCCTAATTACAAAAAGAACAAGAAGTACTTGAATTTCAAATTTTATCTTAAAATTAGTTTAATTATTTTGATGTGGTGGCAATACTTTTTATTTCTGAATGAATGCTTGAACAGTGCATATTTTTTATAGTAAAGTTTATGAATGTTAAAATTGTTGGCTCTTGAAAGAATGATGAACAAAGAGAAATATTATTGATAATCTGAAAAATCATGAAATTGATTCTTGAAGCAAGAAAAAGCAGTGAGAAAGAAAGAGTTTTGAAAAAATGGCGAAAAAAAAGAAAAAAAGAGAAGAAAGAAAAAGCAAGTAGAAAAAGCCAATAGCCCTTTAAACCAAAAGGCAAGGGTAAAAAGGATCCAAGGCTTTGAGCATTAATGGATAGTAGGTCCCAAGGGAATAAAATCCTGGCCTAAGCGGCTAAATCAAGCTGTCCCTAATCATGTGCTTATGTCATGAAGGTCCAAGTGAAAAGATTGAGACTGAATGGTTAAAGTCATGATCCAAAGCAGAAACAGTGTGCTTAAGAACTCTGGACACCTCTAACCGGAGACTTTAGCAAAGCTGAGTCACAATCTGAAAAGGTTCACCCAGTTATGTGTCTGTGGCATTTTTGTATCCGGTGGTAATACTGGAAAACAAGATGCTTAGGGTCACGGCTAAGACTCATAAAGTAGCTGTGTTCAAGAATCAACATACTGAACTAGGAGAATCAATAACACTATCTAAAATTATGAGTTCCTATAGATGCCAATCATTCTGAATTTCAAAGGATAAAGTGAGATGCCAAAACAGTTCGGAAGTAAAAAGCTACTAGCCCCGCTCATCTAATTGGGACTAAGTTTCATTAATATTGTGAGATTCATTGTATATTCTCTTCTTTTTATTCTATTTTGTTTTCAGTTGCTTGGGGACAAGCAACAATTTAAGTTTGGTGTTGTGATGAGCGGATAATTTATACGCTTTTTGGCATTGTTTTTAGGTAGTTTTTAGTATGATTTAGTTAGTTTTTAGTATATAATTAGTGGTTTTTATGCAAAAATTATATTTCTGGACTTTACTATGAGTTTGTGTGTTTTTCTGTGATTTCAGGTATTTTCTGGCTGAAATTGAGGGACCTGAGCAAAAATCTAATTCAGATGCTGAAAAAGGACTGAAGATGCTGTTGGATTCTGACCTCCCTGAGCTCAAAGTGGATTTTTTGGAGCTACAGAAACCCAATTGGCGCGCTTTTAATTGCGTTGGAAAGTAGACATCTTGGGCTTTCCAACAATGTATAATGGTTTATATTTTGTCCACGATTTGAAGGCCCAAACTGGCATTCCATGTCAGTATAAAAATTTTGGCGTAAAACGCCCAAACTCGAATAAAAGCTGAAGTTAAACGCCCAAACTGGCACCAGAGCTGGCGTTTAACTCCAAGAGAAGCCTATGCTCATGAAAGCTTCAATGCTCAGGCAAAGCACATACCAAGTGAGCCCCGGAAGTGGATTTCTGCATCATTTACTTATTTCTGTAAACCCTAGGTTACTAGTTCTCTATAAATAGGACCTTTTACTATTGTATTTTCATCTTTTTGATCATCTGTGATCTTTTTGATCACCTTTGATTTTGGGATCAGGTCTTTGAACCCTTTTTTGTTTGTTTCATGCTATTTGGGAGTCATGGCCATTCGGCCATGCCTAGACCTTGTTCTTATGTATTTTCAACGGTGGAGTTTCTACACACCATAGATTAAGGTGTGGAGCTCTACTGTTCCTTATGAATCAATGTAATTACTACTATTTTCTATTCAATTCAAGCTTATTTTTGTTCTAAGATATTCACTTGTACTTCAATCTGATGGATGTGATGATCCGTGACACTCATCATCATCTTCCCTTATGAACGCGTGCCTGACAACCACTTCCGTTCTATCTGTGAGAGCTTGAGTGCGTATCTCTTGGCCTCCTGGTTCACGATGCATGGTTACCTCTCCTGACAACAGAGCTTCCATTCCATGCAATTAGAGTCTTCGTGGTATAAGCTAGAATCAAATGGGTGGCATTCTTGAGATCCGAAAAGTCTAAACCTTGTCTGTGGTATTCCGAGTAGGAATCTAGGATGGGATGACTGTGTCGAGCTTCAAACTCGTGAGTGTTGGGAGCAGTGACAGTGTGCAAAAGGATCAATGAATCTTATTCTGACATGATCGAGAACCGACAGATGATTAGCCATGCGGGAAACCATAAAGGATCATTTTCACTGAGAGGATGGATGGTAGCCATTGACAACGATGATCCACCTACATACAGCTTGCCATGGAAAGGAGTATGAATGATTGGATGAAGGTAAGAGGAAAGCAGAGGCTCAGAGGGAACAAAGCATCTTCATACGCTTATCTGAAATTCCCATCAATGAATTGCATAAGTATTTCTATCCTATTTTATGTTCTATTTCGTTCTTTTAATTATCAAAACCCCATAACCATTTGAATCTGCCTGACTGAGATTTACAAGATGACCATAGCTTGCTTCAAGTCGACAATCTCCGTGGGATCGACCCTTACTCACGTAAGGTATTACCTGGACGACCCAGTGCACTTGCTGGTCAGCTGCACGAAGTTGTGTATCACGATTTTGTGTACCATTCTCCTAACACGTGAGTCTCGAGGGTCTCCTTGTCATGTTCTATCCTTTGGAAGTGCTCATCCATAAAGGATAGAACATTTTCCAACATAGAAACTTTATCTTCTACAAAGTTAGAGTCCTTACCTCTAGGTCACTTGAAGAATGGACCTTCTTGCCTCTCCATTGAGAAGGAATAGCATCCCTTCCCCTTTGAGACTCAACATGCTCCATGATTACACTAGAAGTTATACCCACAAACCACTTGTACTCCCTCTCGAACTTTGTTCTGATGCCAAATTTGTCACAACTTTGGATACACTCCAACGCTACCGTGTCGACACTTGGACTTACTCAACCTCTTGAGCTAAGACCAAGTCAGCCTAACCCTCAATATTTAGCAAGAAAGCTAAGAATACAAGAGAACACAAGAGAAAGGAAGCTTTGGTGATTACTCAAGGGTTTGTTACGAATGACTCACACATTCAAACTCTAACTCTCGACCCCTATTTGTAGTCATCCACCTCCTTAATGAATGGTTAGGATTAAATCTAATCAACGATCTAGATTTATCATTTAGAACCTTCACTACAAATATCTATCATACCACAAATTTCTAAATACTTCTTGATTATTCCATACTACTCTTGATACTTCTATATACACTCACACTCGTTTAGAATACTCTATGACCCTCCAAAGTCTTCTAGAATCTTCTAGAGTATTTTGGGACCTTCTAAAGCATTCTCAAATACTCCAAAAAATTATACAAATACTGTTAAATTTAACCTTCTAAAATTTACCGTGACACATAGCTAGTTAGTTTTTTTATTTTCCCTTCAATAATTCATTAAATTAAACAATGTTCAATGTAGTGTACAGTAAATAATAAAAGTAAATAACTATTTCTGACTTATAAAGACTTATACGCTGACAAAACTAACTATCAAAGATTTAAATTAATTTAGTAACTACCAAAGTTTGGTTTCATTTGACAATTTTAACCAAACATTAATTTTAAAGTGTTGTCATTAGTTAAGTATCATATATTCCAATATAAAAATTATTCATTTAATTAAAAAAATTGTGAAATGGAATAAATAATTCCCTCTTACTCTCACTCATTCACCTTCCACCACTGCATAACTCCCTCTTTCCTCTGCCCCTCGGCTCCCTCCGCTTTCGTCGCTGCCAGCAACCCTCTTCGTGCCGCACGTTATGCCCCCCACGGCCGATAAGTTTGACAAGAAGAAGTGGGTCCACGTGGGCCTCATCACCGAGTCCTTCTCCAACGGCATGCTTCGTCTTCGCCTCGACAACAAAGATCTCATTCTCGGATATGTTTTTGGAAAAATTTAAAAGAATTTCATCAGAATATTGTTCGGAATCGCACCAAGGTTGAGGTTAGTCACTATGATTCTTCCAAAGGATATATTGTTTATAGGCTTAGTAATAGTAGTTTGTCAAAATGTCTCAATGCACTCCAAATTCGGTTCTTAGCTTTTGTGTGATTTGGTAGATAAGGATAGATTTGTTAAATCAATATTTATTTCATTTCACAAATTTTTGTTAATTAAATGAATTATTTTTGTATTGGAATATAACTAACGGTGTCACTCCAAAATTAACGTTTGGTTAAAATTGCTAGATAGAGCCAAACTTTGATGATTAGATGGTTAAAATATTCGATGGTTAATTTTGTCAATATTCAGATTTTTCACATCAAAAATGATTATTTATTCAAACAATAATTATGCAAGAAAATTACAAGAAAATAAATTTAAAAAATATTCATTCTTAAACATCTTTTATTATATAAGAAAATATTATATTTTTTGTTAATTGAACAAATTTTAATTCTTAATTTATTATATTTTATACCAATAAAATAATAATTCAAATTTATATTAAGTATTTTAAGCTTGATTGATAGATAATAAATTTCCGGTAGGTACAGAAATGTGCTTAACTAGAATTAAATTAACATTTACAATTTTTCTGTCCTCACTTCTCGTATAGTTAATTTTATATTTTAAAATGGTATAAAACATACAACTCCTTATATTTTATTCGAAATTTCTAAAAATCAATTAAATTTTTAGAATTATATTTATTTTGTCATTCTAAAAAAGAAAAGATTGGTAGCTCCTTTACATTTTAAATTAAATTTTGATATTTAACAAGTACAAATATAATTAAAAAAATTTATTAGTTATTATCTAACTACGTTTACTCAAGTGTTTAAATATATAATAAATCTTTTTCTTAATTAATCAAAACAAAAGATAGGTAAAAATTAAACATGAGAAAAACTATACAATATTTTGTTCGGCTTGTTGAGTGAACGGAGCAGGTAAGAGAGACGAGAGGAATCGGGACCTTGGCTATTGACTTGGCTATTGACGGATGGACGGACCTCCCAAATTCGTGTGGAAGAAGAGATGGTTGGAGCTTGACGAACTGATTTCTATCGGTAAAGAAATTCACAAGAATATAATTGTGTTGTAAGTATAGTTTCTAAACTAACAGAGAATTTTTCGTACAAAAGTTTAGTTGTCACAAGTAACAAAACCGAATAAAATTTATAACCGAAGTATTCAAATATCGGGTCGTCTTCTCAAGGAATTGCAGGGAAGTATGATTTATTATTGATTATGGAAAATAATATTTTTTGGTTTTTGAAAGGTTGAACAGGAAAAATAAATTGCAGGAAAAATAAATTAATAACTAGAAAAATTTTGACCAGATATGAAAAATGGACGTCCTATCCTAGTTATCCTTATCAATTATGATGAGAATTGGATTTTTGCTCCCACCTTATGAACCTCTAGCTATAAAGGTAAGTTAAGTGGATGAATCAATTTGATTCCTCAGATCCTAGTCAATTCCTAAGAAAAGACTAGAGTTATTGGAATTCAAATTAATTGGCAAAGATAACAATTATCAATCACAATGAGTTTGATAACTCAAGTGTCTCCAATTAATCAATTCATCAATTAAAGCCAAGAATATAAAAAGCTAAATAAAAATCATAAATCTGAAATACCTCAAATTATATTTAAACTTAAATTCAAATCTAACATGAAAGGGTTCATGAGCCAATTTGGCAACATGAGTCAAATACAAGTAAAAGTATTAGAGTATCTAAAAGTAGAAGAGAAACATAAATTAAAGTAACATTGAACCTGGAATGAAGAAGAATAATCCTAAAACTAATAGAAATCCTAAATCCTAAATCCTAAGAGAGAGGAGAGAGCCCCTCTCTCTCTAGAAACTACATCTAATCCTGAAATTGTGAATAATGAATGTTGTATCAATTCTCTTTTTGTTGATTCCCCCATTCTCTGGCTCCTATTTTGTGTTTCTTGGCTTGGATTTGGACCAAAAAAGGGTCCAGAAATCACTGGGGACGACTTCTACAATTTTCTGCACGTAGCGTACGTCACGCGTGCACGTGGGTCACACGTGCGCATCATCTGGAGTTTTTCCTTTCCACGCGTCTGCGTCAGTCACGCGTCCGCGTCAGTTGTGTTTCGTGCTAGTCAGGCGTCCGCGTCGTCCACGCGTACGCATCGATGCCATTTTGCGCGAGGCACGCGTTCGCGTCATCCATGCGTTCGCATCACTGCCATTTCTTCAAAAACTCCATTTTGTGCGTTCCTTCCATTTTTGCGTGTTTTCTTTTTGTCCTCTAAGCCATTATTGTCCTATAAAGCCTGAAAATACTCAACACATAAATCACAGCATCAAATGGTAATAAAGGAAGGAAAAATGTTTTCACATATATCATAAAATAAGGAAGGAATTGTAAATCATGCAATTCATATGAATAAGTGGGTGAAGAATTTGATAAAAACACTCAATTGAGCATAAGATAAATCATAAAATAGTGGTTTATCATCCTCTCCACACTTAAACATTAACATGTTCTCATGCTAAATCCAAGAGAAAAGAATGAAGGTAGAATGGTGGAATCTTGTACAATGCAATCTATTCTAAATGCAAGCTACCTAAATGAGTCATGCAATTCTAATTACTATTCACTTATATATATAAAGCTTACATGTGGTTAAATTGATTCATATTTTCAAGGAATCATATATGTGCAATTAAAGCCAAATCATATTAAAACACATTCACAATTGAGTTGAGTTAAGATAGTTCAAAAACTTGCAAGACAATTAATAATTAAACATGGATATATGGGAATGAGCTATTGAACCCTCACTGGATTTGTGTTTACTCTCCAATCACTCAGTGTTTGGGGTTAATCACTCTATTCTTTTCAAGTCATGCTTTCTAAAACTTTGTTCTTTATCTAACCAATCAACAAATATTTAATGCATACATACAAATATCATGAGGTCTTTTTCAAGGTTGTAATGGGGCTAAGGTAATGGTAAGGGTGTATATATAAGGCTAAGTTGAGCTATAAATTGTATCCTTGATTAGTCTAAGATCTCACCTAACATATACATACTCTATATAATTTAGAAATTTTGCCTAGCTATCCAATTTTCCCACTTGTGTGTTACATACTCATGCACCAATTTTTATTTCTGATTTTATCCCATGTGCATTGATTCTTCTATTTTGCATTGGGTAATTTTTTTTCAATGCACACGGTATTTTAATTGTTTTGATGTCACCTGAGCATGTACCCAAACTTTAAATAATTTTTTTTTCAACTTAACACATTTTTTCTATCATCCCATGTTCCCATAAAATTCCCCACACTTACTTGATACACGATATCTATCTTAAGCTAACCAAGGATTCAACTTGGGATTTTTAATTTATTTTTTTGCTTAAGGCTAAAAATGTGGTTATAGAACAGAAGGGGATTAAAAGGCTCAAAGGGGCTAACAAGGATGATGTAAAAGGTAGGTTTATTTGGGATAAGTGAGCAAAATTTTAAATAATGGCCTTAATCATATGTAGGTATGTATCTACATTGTATATTGGACATATAGACTAAAACAAAGTAAAGATTGCAAGCATAGAAAAGAATTGCGAAACACACAGGAATGAAATTTATGGTTGAATGTAACCATATAATTAAGCTCAAAAACTCACGGGTTGTGTGTTCTTTGGCTCAAAAACCATATATCAGTTATGTATGTCATGCAAGTAAAAATTAAGAGTTTCCATTCAACTCAATGTGAATCCTAGAATGGCTCTTATAAAAATAGGTATTTTTCTTGAAAAATGTTATCAATTAACCAACATTTATTGCTATGTATATACAAGGTGTGTAGATTGTTTTGATTCTGTTCCACTAAAGCTTCTAGTTTACTCTTTTATTTTCAATCAAACCAAATTATCATATGCTAAAAGGGTAAACTAAACTAATTAATCCACATATTCTATATCACAACTAATAAGCTAAAAGTGCAAATTAAGCTAAATATCTAAGATATATACAGCCCAAACTGCAAAATGCAGAAATAAAAATAAAAATACAGCAAAAGCAAAAGAAAAATGTGCAAGTACTAAAAGACAAAATAAGATAAGATAAAATAAAATAAAATGAAATGAAAATACAGAAAATAAGCAAAATAAGATAGAAGAGTCTGAAAGTGGTTCACCAAAAAGATTCACCAGAGATGGCAACCTCCCCACACTTAAATTATAGCATCGTCCTTGATGCTCAATCAAGTTGGGTGTGAAGAAGTGTCATCTCCGGAAGGATGTGCTGCTGGTGTCTCGGTGGTAAGCTGAGGGTCTGCAGTCTCTATGAGTGTCGGAGGAGCTCCTTGCTGAAGCGGAGGCTCTGTCTGTAGGGAAACCTCTGGATCTGTGGGCTGTATTTGATGTGGCTCCTCATGATGTAGTGTAGCCTGCTCAGGTCCTCCCTGCTCAGTCTCTGCACGTGCCTCCTCCTCATGATCGTCCGCTTTCGCATCAGATGGCTCTGATGGTGTGTCAGGCTCGGAGGGGATGTCACTGCCAGATCGGATAATCAACTTTAAGTGCTCATAGCGTCACTTGTTGTGATGCTCCATATGATCCAGGCATGCGAAGAGTCTGTGCACGAGGTTATAAATAGGCTCGGGAGCAGGTGATGGTGCAGTGGTGGTAGCTGGGGCAGTAGATGCTGAAGCGGCAGCGGAAGATGTGGCTGCCTCAGCAGAGGCAGTGAGGAAAGGCGGCCTGTAGCCCAAAGCTTGGAACTTCATACTGTGAGGGATAATTTTCTTGTAGTCGGCAGCAATTGGCTTCTCATCTGCGAGCTCCTAGGGCACCTCAGCTCAGTGGCCTAACTGAGTGATTAAATATGGAAAGGGCAGAGTGCCTCTGACATGGACACTGGCCATGTAATACAGGATGAAGCGGAAAAGATAAAGGTCCTTACCCTCCATCACACACCAGATGAGGGTGATCATGGCAGCTAGCACCTCTGTCTCATGAGTGCTCGGCATCACATAGTTACTCAGAATCTGTTGCCAAAGTCGAGCCTCATCATTCAGATAGATAAGCTTTATTCCCTTTGGCACCACTGTGGACTTGCCCATGACCCATGGGACAGTAGGATCAAGAGCTATAGTTCGCTTTACTGCGTCCCAATCAAATCTCATGAATCTCATATCATCTTCAGTCTTTTGGTAACCATCCGGTTGATCTGACTTAGGCTGGAGTTGGAGGATGTCTTCAATAGCTTCCTCAGTAATCATGATCTGCTTCTCTCTGAGGTGCACTGCATCCAGGGATATTTTGAAGTAGTTGCAGTAGAATTTCCTGACCCAGGATGCATTGACCTCAGTCAAGTTCCTTTTCAGGAAGAACCAGCCTCTCTGTTTTATCTGATCTGAGGTGTATTATTGTAGTTCTTTCGGAATTTTGAGGGTCCTTTTTAGGTATAGGTTCCTGGAAGTGGCAAAAATCGGATACTTGAGCTCACAGTATCTGTTGGCAAACTTGACTTGGTCTGTGTCAAGTAGCAACTGATCTGCCTTTTCCTGCGGGATAAGATGCTTTTCCCACCAGGAATCATCATGGAGGATATCTAGGATAGTGGTGGAGGGTTCGCCTCTTTTCCTTTTGCCTGTAGTGCTTTGCCCTTTCCTTTACTTTTGGGGTCAGACATCCTAAAAAGTGGAAGTAGTAGGATATAATTGAAGAAACTAAAGCAGGAAAACAGGTAAGCAAATAGGAATATAGCAATAAAAGTATAGAGAGGCAAAAGATGAATAAAAGAGGAATAAAAGCATGAAGTGAGTTAAATATATGTAAATTTTGGACTGTATGCGAGTTAAGAGTCTGAGAGTAAAAATTACAATCCAAAATATATTATATGTGGAATTCTTGTTAATTAGGAAAAATGGTAATCATGCCTTGAGTTAGAAAGTGAAAGTAGTTAGGAGTTAAAAAGTGAAGTTAAAGTAAGTGGCATGATAATAGGGTTCCTAGTTAACAATAAGTTCACAAACTTGAAGAACAATTAACTCATATTCAAGCAATGATTGCAGTTTATTGATGATAATTTAGATAAATAACAGAATTGCAAAATGAAACTGAGATCATCAATAATGCAATTTATTAATCAGGGAACTAGAAAGAATAAGAATGCTAAGTAACAATTTGCTGAAAAAAAAATTGGACAGCATTCCGCTTAAAAATTGGATGTTCCCAGGTGATAAAGAGCAGCAAAATCAGTTCATATGACATTAAATTAGTACAGAATATAGGAACAAATAGTAATTCACATGAATTCCGAATAAACGAACGCAATCTGCATGAAAGAATAGTAAAGAACAGCATATGAACAGCATCATCATCACAGCAAATTCAAAATTGCGAATCAGATAAAAACAGGTAACAAGAACGGCGCAATTATCAGGCCTAAATCCACTAACCACATCCTAGCTACCTAACCACCTAAAATCCACTACAATCATGCATCTCTAACTATCCTAATTTGAACATAAATTAAAAAATATGTAACTAACTAACTAACTAGGAAAGGAATCGGTGTTCGGCGGAACCTGGTGTGTGTAGGAACAGAAATTGGGCTCAGAGAGATGGTGGTAGTGTGGTAGTGTTGGCGGTGCTGGAAGGCAGCGCGGCGGAGGTCCTTGGTGGAGGTAGGGAGTGGTTCGGTGGTTGGGGGTGGATTAGGGTTATAGAGGAGAAGAGAGAAGAAGGGGGCGATGTGGGTGATGGTCGTGTGGGCGTGGTGGCCGGCGGTGGCGCGGCGACGGTGGTGGCGCGGTGGTCGTTCGTCGATGGGGGTGGCATGGAGAAGGTTAAAGGGGAAGAAGAAGGGGGAAGAATAAGAGAAAGAAGAGAAGGGAAGGGGTTTGGTGGGGTGGTGCGGTGGCAGGGGCGCGGCGCGGCGGTGCTGGGTGGCTGGTCGGTGGTGGTAGTTGTGTAGGGGAGAAGAAAGAGTGCAGAGGGGGAGGGGAAAAGAGAATGGGTTGACGCGAGGGGGTTAGGGTTTCACGTGGGTTGGGTTAGTGGATTCAAATCCACGTGAATGCGTGGGGCACGCGATCGCGTGATTGAGGTGGAAAGGGAATGACGCGGAAATGTAAGGGACGCGTGCGCGTAAAACACGCGAACGCGTCGCTTGGAATTGTGCTAAACGCACAATTCCAGCGTCGTTTTGGCGCAACTCTCTGTTTCAATTTAGAGGGCCATAATATCCACGCAACACGAATGCGTAGCCCAATTTGTGCCTAACGTACACCAGTCGCACGATTCCAGCCCAACTTTCTGGGCGTTGGATCTTGACGCCGATTTGCAACGATGCCCATGCGTGGCCCATGCGAACGCGTGAGGTTTTCTTTTTTTGTGCAGTATGCAGAATGCAATGCTGATATGGATGTTATGAATAATTCCAGGTTCAATAAAATAGAATAAAATAAAATAAAACTTAAAAACAAACAAAACGAGATAAAAATTGAAATTGAAAAAGGAACGATCATACCATGGTGAGTTGTCTCCCACCTAGCACTTTTAGTTATGGTGGCTTGTGCTTGAATTCATCCAAAAATCTCCACCAATGTTTGGAATTCCAGTAGCCTCCAGGATCCCAAACTAGGCACATAAAGCCTTCAAGCAAGTCAAAGCAGATGACTAGGTCCCAAGAGTGCTGATTGCCAGAATGAATTCCGGGGTCCCAGACCTTACTTTTACACCCGTTTTTGTCTTGATCAGCATTTTTCTAACCGGGTGGTGCAGAATTCAAATTCTCACTAAAATGACCAAACAGCTTCCGAGACCCACTCGATCGAACTCTACACCAATCCTTGCACCTCAAATTGAAGCGTGGAATCTTATTGGATCTTGCGTACCAGCTCTGAGTACGAACCATTTTCCTCTTACTCTTAAAGCTGCAGAGAGCTCTAAGCTGGCCATCTGTTTCAAGTAAACCATATTCAAGTGGAAAAGTAAAGATAAAGGCTAAGGATGTTACCCACTTGAAGTTGGTATTGGGTGGTAATGGCCTTGGAATAGGTGTTTTTAGTGGTCTTGCAAGCTCTGCTCCCTTGTATCCTTCTGTGAATTTCTCCACTTCTTTGCAAACTTCTTCAATTGTAACCACGTCTTGATCAAAGTCTTCGATTTCTTCCTCATCACTTAAGTCATAAGTTGGAGGTTGAGAAAAGTCTACCTCAGCATCATCTTCGCATTCACTTGGGGAAGGTTCTTCTGTTTCACTGCAAGTTTGTTACTAGGAGAACTTGACTCGTGATTATCATTATCAAGGAAACTCGCGTCTTGAGTTGTTCCGTCCAGTTCTTCATAGGATACCTGCTTTGGGGGTTGTGCACTATCCTCCTTAGCATCAATTGCAACTTCCTTGACGGAATTTTCCACAACTCTAGATTCCCATGGAGGTTCAGCATCTCCTAAGTCTTCAACCAATTCTTCTTCTTTGATAATTTCGGCTTCCTCTAATTGTTCCAGTACAAAGTCATGCTCCTTACTGTCCACCGGAGTTTCTAGTATCTCCTTCATGCTATGTTCATTGTTAGATTGTCCACATGAAGCCATGTGGGTTCCTTGAGTATCCGAACATCGGGAAGATAATCGATTGATTGCTTGATCCAGTTGGCGAAGGGTTGCATGAAGTTTTTCCACTGTTTTCTTGAGACGCTCCCTTGATTCTTGGGTTGATGGATAGGGACATGGTGCATAGGAAAGTGGTGGTTCTTGGGAGTAATTGGATTGGAATTAGGGTGGATAGGGGTTAGGGTCATACGGGGGTGAATGGTGATAGGGGGCTTGTGAGTGTGGTGGTTCAAAGCTATGTTGAGGAGGTGGTTTGTGGACATATGATGGGGCTTGTTGGTAACTACAAGGGGGTCCACCATATCTATCATTTTGGTACGCACCTCGGAATGGCTCTTGACCATAGTAATTTGGTGGGTGTTGGTTGTCACGAGAGGGTCCACCATAACTATTGTCTTGGCATGCATTGTAGAATGGTCGTCGTCCATGGTATTTTGGAAGGTCTTGTTGCCTAAAGGGTTGATCAGATCCTCATGGCTCCGTCCATCTTTGATTGTTTTGACCTTGATGCATGTTCCTGTTATAGCTTCCATTCTTTTCAACAATAGTAGAACCAAACTCTCAAGGCGATGGGGGTGAGAACTCATAGTAACTAATAAAAATTAAAAACAAAAAAAAATAAATAAACAAGAAAAAGAAAATATTTACAATAACCAATAATAGGGCACACGCTTGCAATTCCCCGGCAACGGTGCCATTTTGACGAACTGATTTCTATCGGTAAAGAAATTCACAAGAATATAATCGCATTGTAAGTATAGTTTCTAAACCAACAGAGAATCCTTTCGTAGAAATGTTTGGTTGTCACAAGTAACAAAACCCAATAAAATTTATAACCGAAGTAATCAAACCTCGGGTCGTCTTCTCAAGAAATTATAGGGAAGTATGATTTATTATTGGTTATGGAAAACAATATTTTTGGGTTTTTGAAAGGTTGAATAAGGAAAATAAATTGCAGGAAAAATAAATTAATAACTAGAAAAACTCTTGACAATATATGAAAACTGGATGTCATATCCCAGTTATCCTTATCAATTATGATGAGAATTGAATTTTTGCTCCCACCTTATTAACCTCTAACTATGAAGGTAAGTTAAGTGAACGAATCAATTTGATTCCTCAGATCCTAGTCAATTCCTAAGAAAAGACTAGAGTTATTGGAATTCAAATTAATTGGCAAAGATAACAATTATCAATCACAATGAGTTTGATAACTCAAGTGTCTCCAATTAATCAATTCATCAATTAAAGCCAAGAATATAAAAGGTTAAGTAAAAATCATAAATCTGAAATACCTCAAATTATATTTAAACATAAATTCAAATCTAACATGAAAGGGTTCATGAGCCTATTTGGCAACATGAGTCAAATACAAGTAAAAGCATTAGAGTATCTAAAGATAGAAGAGAAACATAAATTAAAGTAACATTGAACCTGGAATGAAGAAGAATAATCCTAAAACTAATAGAAATCCTAAATTCTAAATCCTAAGAGAGAGGAGAGAGCCTCTCTCTCTCTAGAAACTACATCTAATCCTGAAATTGTGAATAATGAATGTTGTATGAATTCTCTTTTTGTTCATTCCCCCATTCTCTGGCTCCTATTCTGTGTTTCTGGGCTTAGATTTGCACCGAAAAAGGGTCCAAAAATTGCTGGGGGCGACTTCTGCAATTTTCTGCACGTGGCGTACGTCACGCGTGCGCGTCATCTGGAGTTTTTCCTTTCCACGCGTCTGCGTCAGTTGTGTTTCGTGCTAGTCACGCATACGCGTCGATGCCATTTTGCGCGAGGCACGCGTTCGCGTCGTCCATGCATTTGCGTCGCTACCATTTCTTCAAAAACTCCATTTTGTGCGTTCCTTCCATTTTTGCGTGTTTCCTTTTTGTCCTCTAAACCATTCTTGCCCTATAAAGCCTGAAAATACTCAACACACGGATCACGGCATCGAATAGTAATAAAGGATAATTAAAATTAACATTTTTAAAGCATAGGAAACATGTTTTCACATATATCATAAAATAAGGAAAGAATTGTAAAATCATGCAATTCATATGAATAAGTGGGTGAAGAATTTGATAAAAACACTCAATTGAGCATAAGATAAATCATAAAATAGTAGTTTATCAGAGCCTCGCGACCTCTCGAGTTGTGGTGTTGAAAAAGGGGGAGCTACCTACAAAAAGGACTACGATGCTCAAGTCAGAATCCGTACAGATGGCAGTAAAGGTGAGGGAATCGTAACGTATTTCGGGGAGGGATAGGGCCCTCCCCCTATATACTCTGTGCCTAGAGCAAATCCCACAGGAGTAGATCTGTCTTCTAAGAAGTTTCCTTTCCTCCAGCTGTCATGTGCCTTCTTAAAGAGGTGGAGGTGTCGAGTTGGCCTCCTGGTTTGGATTTGGCATGCCCGTCGGGTCGGCTGCCCGGCTCAGATCGTTGTGCCTGCTGAACCGGACCGGAACACATTTGTATAACTTTAGAAACGATTCTAAAGTATTCTGATAATCTTAGAAGTAGTTTGTCTTCATCTACCACACATCAGAAATAGTTTATAATCACATTTCTACATTTCAATATTACTGAAGACGGTGAAAATCTAACTTCAGAAATAGAAACCCATGAAAAATAGTGTATTTTGGCTCCAACATATTAATGATTATACTCAACTAGTTAATCATCATTTGGAAAGTTTCTCTCTCAAAGAGCTTCCTTATTATACTCAAATAAAGAATAAAGTGATTCAATTGATCTTTAATGTTTTTTTCCCTATAAATACCAAACCTTAAATCCCTATAATAACAAGAATGAAGTGCTTCAAAAATCGAAAGTGAACATATTTCCTTAATTTCTTATTTCTTCTCTTTTTTTCTTTGGCTCTTCTAATCTCAAAAGAGATTTAAAAAGTTTGTAAGATAGGCAAATTTTTATTTCATATCTTAGACTAAATTAAACTCTTTCTTGTAAACTTGAGATAGTTTATACTTATTAGAAAATATATTTGAACATATATTAGAAGATATAAGAGTTTTTGAAATTATTCGTACTACATTTTCTATAAATTGATCCAGTAGTGATTATGTCTAAGCTTAAAAAGACTATCCAAGAATATATATCTAAGGTTTTCTAGATACTTTGAAAATTTGGATCATTGTTCGATGCTTAAGAAGGTATTTTAACAATATCTAAAATTTTTAGATTCTAGTGTAATTTGAGTCATTTTTAGTCTAAAAAATTAATTGTATATCTGTTGTACTAATCACAATAATTTATATTATACAGGACTCTTACACAGAAATTAGAGGTCACGATTCAGTAGTCTTAGTAAAGTGGGGAGAAAGTCACCGATGATTCTGCAGCTTCAGTCGTCAATTCTGATGTGGTTTGGCACGATACCGCTTTAGCGTTGGACAAGAACCTTGTATACGGATTGGGATCATTTTTCGTCAACAACCTCTGCATTTTTACGTTGAGGCCGTCATCAAGCTCTACCATTCTTCGAGCCGTCGAGCTCGAGGAAGTCATGAATTTGAGGCTGCAGGTATAGGAGCTCCAACGCAACCTTCACCAGTAGGCTCAGGAGCTGAACGATTATCAAAAATGGTATATATCAGGAGATCCTCACCCATGTGACATCTATGGATGAGTTCAGACTAGAGTGGAGGGAGTTGCTAGAGTGGCTTCAGCGTATGAAGGCTAAGATGAAGGTATACCAGGCCCAGATGTACGTCGCTGGCATCAACTTTGGTGGTAGCGGTCCTGTTGGTGGCATACAGACATCACCGCCTTCTGCGTCACTGATTCAGGGCCACAAGACCGATGGCAACGACGACGACGATGAGGACTACCTGGATGTGTAGTTATTAGTGTTTCGTTTCATTGGTTCATTGTATTTATTTGATGTACTTAACTTTTAATTTATTTGAACATTGTATTATTTATTTTAAATAATAAATTTTCATTTTTTATGGATTGACATTTAATTCTGTGAAAAATAAATTTAAATAAAAATTAAAATTGACCATTTATTTCAATTTATTTTAAAAAATTGACATTAGCGTCAGATTTATCGAGAGAATAATCGAACGGTAATAGTGCGGAAAACAAGATATCTTAGCACCAATATTACCGTTGAAAAAATTTGTCCGTAACCAAATAGTTTTTCGAACAAGTAATCCATCATAAAATCTGATAGTAATTACCATCAGACGAAAAAAATTCTGACAATAAATATTTGTCAGTACGGTTTATACTGTCTAATTTCTTCCGATGATAAATTCAACGATAATTTAATTACCATCAAATATGTTTTGTTTTTTATGATAAATCTAATAATATTCAACATTTTTCTTGTAATAAATATTTATGATTTTTAAATTCGTTGAAAAGATAAGTCACAATTTAGCATGAGAAATTTTGAGAAAATAATATCTAAAATTTTTAAATTTATTAAAAATGAGTCATTATTTAATTTTAAGAAGATTTGAGAAAATAATATCTATTTGTACATATATTCAAATGATGAAATTCTCAAGATTTTGCAAGCAATGAATATATGCATTGTTTAACCAAACCAATATACTTCTTGCGTGTACCTTCTGAATCCTTTTTCTTTTATTTTAGAGTGAATACCCTATCAGAGCCTCTAATAATTATCTCAAAAAGACAATAAGGTCTCCAAAAAAAAAATCACCTAACCTGATTTTTGATCTTTTTTTGGACTGATTAGCCTTGTACCAAAAAAATAACATTGATTTTTTTAGTATAGGGACTAATCAATCCCATAAAAGTAAATCTAAGGAGCCGAATTGGTATGTTTTTGTCAAAAACACCCAACCCGATCACTGATCTTTTTTTTGGGACTAATTAGCACATGTGCCAAAAAAAATAACATTGATTTTTTTTACACAGAGACTAATCAATCCCATAAAAATAATTATCAAGAGCCGAATTGGTATATTTTTTTTATCAAGGACCTCGTTGTCTTTTGAAATAATTGTCAAAGGCTATTTTGGATTTTTCTCTTTATTTTAAATCCTTTATTTTGTTCCTCAATTAGAGATTTATTTAAAAATGTATGTGTTTTAAAGTTGATCCGTATTGTCAAAAACATTTCACAAACTAATCTAAGATCTGTTAAGATCTCAAAAGCTGGTTTATTAAAATTAGTAATTTCAAAAACAATTTTAAAAAAACTTTATAAAAAGTCTATTTTAAATCTTGAGTCTTTACCATATGAGAAAAGAACCCTAAAATCTCAAAAGGCGCAAGTAGCTCAACTAGTTAAAAAGGTTGGAAAGTCTGAGACTATCACTGCTGAAGTCCACTCCTTAGAACCTACATCAGCAGTTATATTGTGGCATAAGCTTCTAAAGTGCCTATTGTTCAAGAAGAAGTAGCTCCTGTTCTAGAGTGTCTAAACATAAATTGCTTTGACAAAGGTCATTTATGAAGTGCTAATATCCAACAAGTTGATATTCATTTTAAGAAAGAAGAATTTGAGACTGCGCAAGTAGCTGAGGGACGACAAGCTCAGAATAATGAAGCTTCTACCTCTCTTAAAAGGGCTCAATTTGATCTCAAAATTGAAAAGAAGTTCAAGATAAAACGCATGAAGCTAAAATAGACATATCAGAAAATATTTGACACTTGGAAATAAGACAAATTGGAGGTCAGAGAATATGTAGAAATGTTGAAGACAATGCACTGAAGTTTTGTAGAATTACTTCTGTGCAATGGGTTAAGAAGTGTTTGTAGTTCACGATATTATTCACTTAACTCCCATTGCATTCCTTCTCAATGTGGTGCACGCGTGGAGAAATTGCTACGAGGCCCTTGATTGAGATGCTTGAAGACAGAAGAATTCCTATCCATTAGTGTCATGCTCATTCTTAGGAATGCTAAGTCTTCAACTCGGTGCTCAACCTACGTTTCCACAAAAATAAAGAAAAGTATTCGATTTCACACAATCCATAAGGGATAAGTATGGTGTAGTGTTTATCCTCAATGAAAAGATATTGAGCAATGAAAAAGTATGAACTTTTTGCAAAAGCTATTAAGGCTACTCAAGAAAATAAACTTAAAATTATGGAGACAAAATAATTTCACTACCTCAGATGGTTCCATCTCATGAACTGCGTGTATATATATATATATACAGAAAGAACACTGAGTAATTACAGTAAAGACTCCTATATTATATAATAATAGAATGAGGTTGGCGCGTTGTGCAGACTCAAATAAATGATACCCAGCTACCAATAAATATTATAAAATAATTTTAAATACATAACTATAAAAATGAATATAAAAATATTTGTGAAATATTAAAAGCTTAATGAAATAAAATAATTTTAAGATTTGTAGTTATTTATATAATGTTAAAGATTATCTTTACTAATAATTTTAATTAATTATTATATATTTATGTATAATAAATATTTGTGTTGTTTTATTCTTAATATGTATTTTATAGTTTAATATGTATTTTATATAAATAACTATTTTTTATGTGTACACGTAATATTATTATATTTTTATTAATTTCTATTTTAAAAATTAAATCTTAATATATCTATATTATCAACTACTTTGATATATATAAATAGAATGCATTTTCATTAGAGATAATTAAAATATAAATATTAAAATAAAATAAAATAATATTAATTGACTACTTGATGTTGTTTAAAAGTTATTAGCTTTTTAAGTTAGTAAGCGATGACTACTTTTAATATAATTTTTATAAATGTAAATTATCTTTTAAGTATCTGTTACGGACCCGACCCACGGATTTCACAGTTCGGAGCGACCCTTAAATCCGGTCATTCAGGTCCGGTCCATCGAAACCTTTTGAAAGGTTTAAAACCGGCTCATAGGAGTTTCCAACCGACTTTCGAATTCAAACGTCTCCCTTATCTTAACCAAATAAGATAAGATAAGACATCCACCATCACCTATAAATAGAGGACCCAAGCCCCTCCAGGTATTCATTCATTCCTCACACCTTATACCTCTTAGATCCATTCTGACTTGAGTGTCGGAGTGTCTTTGCAGGTACTTCCCCCCATTTCACCAGTCAAGCGATCCGGCGTCCGCCTCGACCCGCAAGTTTTCGATCCATCCCTCAACCCGTACAGGAAACATCGAGTACATTGGCGCCGTCTGTGGGGATACTTGCGCCGACTAAACCGGAATGGGGGACGTACTTGAAGAAGCCTCCCCAAGCCGGGATGACTCTCGGATAAGGAATCCGACCCTAGAACACCAGGAGGTCGCAAACCAAGGAAGGATAGCAAGCACCATCCACCATACACAGAATAAGGAAAATAACCACATCGTCACGGAACCGCAACACACTGAGAAAACAGGGGACAAAGCGGCACAAATCATCCAAGATCTCTGCCTCCGAGTCCAGGAACTCGAAGGCAGATTGACCGCCAAGGAAAGATACAATAACGAACACGGAAGCCATGCAACTTCTAGATCAAAATCTCGCCACGGCAGATCGCCAACTTGGCGACACGACAAAAGAGACGATCGCAGCACCTCGCGCGACCACAGGCGAGAAAAATCGCCAGAACGGCGATACAGTAAAAGGCACAACCGCAGCGCTTCCCGAGATCTGAGTCGTCAGCACGACTCGGACGAAAATCGGCGGCACCGAGAGACCAAGCGCACAAGAAACGACCAAACGATTATGGGAGCCACACCTTTCACGGAAAGGATCTTGAAAGCAAAACTCCCCAAAGGTTTTGATAAACCCAATGACATGAAGTATGACGGAACCAAAGATCCCCAAGAGCATCTAACGGCCTTTGAGGCCAGAATGAACCTAGAAGGAGCGGCCGACACAGTCTGATGCAGGGCCTTCCCGGTAACCCTAGCTGTGCCAGCAATCAAATGGTTCGACGCCCTCCCAAACGAATCCATAGCTGGTTTCCACGACACCACACGAAAGTTCATGGCCCAGTTCATGACCAGAATCACTAAAGCTAAACACCCCATCAGCTTGCTAGGGGTCACATAAAAACAGGACGAATCCACAAGAAAATACCTCGACCGCTTCAATGACAAATGTCTAACGATCGATGGGCTCACGGATTCAGTCACAAGCCTTTGCTTAACCAACGGGCTCATGAACGAAGACTTCCGTAAACACCTCACCACCAAACCCATTTGGACCATGCACGAGATCCAATACGTCGCCAAAGATTACATAAATGATGAAGACGTCAGCCAGGTCGTCGCTGCCAACAAGCGGCAACACAACCACACCCAACACCGCAACCTGGCACCACGACATAACCCACCACCCAGAGAAAATCAAAGGGACCATCCCAAACTGACAAGCACAAGCCGATCACCAAGAATCGGCAAATTCTCTAATTACACCCCCCTGACAGCACCAATTACCGAGATATACCACCAAATAGCAGAACGAGGAATCATACCGAAAGCTCGACAACTCAAAGAAAGAACGGGAGGCAACAAAACCCTTTACTGCGACTTCCACCGAGGTTACGGGCACAGGACACAAGACAGTTTCGACCTTAAAGACGCCCTCGAACAAGCCATACGAGACGGCAAGCTCTCAGAGTTCGCCAAATTCATCAGAGAACCAAAACATGTGGAGAAAGACAAGTCATCAGAAAGAGAAGGGCGCAACCAAAGAACGCAAAAATAACCCCCTAGGGAAAGCCCAGAGGAAGACCCAACCATCATAGTAAACGTCATCACAGGCAAAGACGTATCGGGGAAGTCAAAATCAACACTGAAAAAAGATCTCAATGTGATGGCCGTCAGAAACCAAACTCCAACCACCGTGGCCGCCAATACGATAACCTTCCTGCCTGAGGACTGCCAGCACGGCACCTCGACTGAAGACACCCCTTTCGTCATCTTGGCAAGGATCAGAACAGGACTAGTACGAAGGATACTGGTGGACACCGGCGCAGACTCAAACATCCTCTTCCGAGGAGCCTTCGACAAACTCGGGCTCCACAACGACAACCTCCAAACACACCGCAACGGCGTCACTGAACTCGGAGACAACTTTCTTAAACCGGACGGCTCAATCACCCTCCCCATCACCATAGGGACAAGTAACCAGAAGAAGACAATCCTATCTGAATTCGTAGTCCAAAAAGACTCTACCGCCTACAACGTGATTCTCGGAAGAAAAATAATCAATGACTTCTCCGCCGTCATCTTTACCAAATACCTCCTCATGAAGTTTAGAACCGAAGACGGCTCCATCGGTACTATCCACGGAGACCGGGAGGTTGCAGCAGAGTGCGACAACACCAGCCTAGCTCTACGAAAGAAATCCCGGGATGCGGCCGGAATATTCCTAGCCGACTTGGACGCTCGACAAGACGGACAACCCAGGCCAGAGCCAGAAGGCGACATGGAAAAACTACAAATAGGACCGACCAAAGAAGAATACACCTTCATTAACAGGAACCTCCCATATGACCTTAAAGAAGACCTTTCCCAATTCCTGAAACAAAATAGAGATTTGTTCACATTTACACCAGCCGACATGCCGGGAATAAACCCCGACCTAATGTCTCACCGGGTAGCCGTGGACCCCAAAGCCAAACCAGTAGCACAAAGGAGACAAAAGATGTCACCAGACCGAGCCGGCGAGGTCAAAAGGCAAGTTAAAGCCCTACTCAAAGCCAACTTCATCAGGGAACTCCCCTACACGACCTGGCTAGCCAATGTCGTACTAGTGAAGAAATCTAACGGGAAGTGGAGGATGTGCGTCGATTACACGGACCTCAACAAAGCCTGTCCAAAAGACGCCTTTTCACTACCAAACATCGACGGATTAGTAGATTCCGCATCCGGCCATCGATACCTCAGTTTCATGGACGCATACTCTGGCTACAACCAGATTCTGATGCACTGACCTGACGAGGAAAAAACAGCATTCATCACCCCAGACGGGACATACTGCTACACAATGATGCCCTTCGGCCTGAAAAACGCCGGAGCCACCTACCAAAGACTTGTCAACAAGATATTCCAAAACCTATCCGAAAGCAAACTAGAAGTTTACATAGATGACATGCTCGCCAAGACCGAATCCGGCAAACAACTCATCAGCGATCTCAAGGTCATAATGAACACCCTATGAAAGCACCAAATGCGACTGAACCCGGCAAAATGTGCCTTCAGGATGGAAGCAGGGAAGTTCCTCGGCTTTATGATCACACAACGTGGAGTTGAAGCAAACCCGGAAAAATGTCGCGCCGTCCTTGAAATGACGAGCCCAAAAAACCTTAACGATATCCAAAAGCTCACCGGCCGACTGACGGCGCTATCACGCTTTCTCGGAGCATCGGCTCAAAAAGCAATCCCTTTCTTCAAACTGATGAAGAAAGGAGCCCCCTTCAAATGGGAGACAGAATGTGAAGAAGCATTCTAACATTTCAAGAGAGTCCTAGCAAAACCACCAGTCCTCGCCAAACCCCAAACAGGGGAGACACTCTACTTATACCTCTCCATAACGGAAGAAGCACTCGCAGGAGCACTCATCCGCAAAAACGAGAAGAAAGAACAAAAACCTGTATACTTTATAAGCAAAGTCTTGCAAGACACGGAAACTCGCTACTCATGCCTAGAAAAGTTAGCTTTCGCACTTCTCACGGCCTCCCAACGCCTGCGACAATACTTCCAGGCCCACCCTGTGACGATCCGAACTGACCAAGCGGTCAAACAGGTACTACAAAAAGCCGACCTAGCGGGAAGAATGCTGGCATGGTCCATAGAGCTATCCCAATTCCAAATCAAGTTCGAACCTCGAAACGCAATCAAAGCACAAGCCTTGGCCGATTTTATTGCCGAAATGACACCAAGAAACTCTACCCCCAAGTCATGGAAGCTACACGTCGACGGCTCATCAAACATTACCTCCGGAGGAGCCAGAGTCATACTCGAGAGCCAAAACGGGGTCGTCATTGAACAGTCAGTACGATACGAGTTCCCGGTCTCAAATAATCAAGCAGAATACGAAGCCCTCCTGGCAGGCCTAACCCTAGCCAAAGAAGTCGGAGCAAAAGTCTTGGAAGTGAATACCGATTCACAGGTAGTCAGTTCCCAAATTAACGGAGACTACCAGACACGAGATCCCCTACTCCAACAAAACCTTGCCAAGATAAACAAACTGAAAGAAAGATTCGAACACGTTACCATACAACACGTTCCTAGGGAACGAAACGCCAGGGCAGACCTACTCTCCAAACTAGCCAGTACCAAACCAGTACACGGTAACAAATCGCTAATTCAGGAAGTCATTAAGTCACCATCCATATCGACAACGACTAATGCTTATTGACACTCTCGAACCAGGGATCATGGACCCACCCTATCCTACAATACCTCATCGATGGAACACTACCAGAAGACCCAAAAGAGGGAAAACGAACAAAAAGGGAAGCCGCCAACTATACAGTCGTCGCAGGACAACTATACAGATGCGGATTCTCACAACCCCTGCTCAAATGCATCGAACCCGGGGACACGGAGTACATACTCCGCGAAATCCATGAAGGTTGTTGTGGCCACCACATCGGAGGCAAAACCCTAGCCCAAAGAGTCATCAGGGCGGGCTACTTCTGGCCCACGGTTATCCAAGACTCTATGCTGTTAGTAAAAAATTGTGACAAATGCCAAAGGCACGCCAATATCCACCAAGCTGCCCCTCACCAGCTCAGCATCATATCGGCAGAGTGGTCATTCGGCACTTGGGGGATCGACCTCGTCGGGCCTTTCCCTATGGCGCCCGTTCAACTCCGGTACCTCATCGTCGCCATAGACTATTACACCAAATGGATCGAGGCCGAACCCCTGGCCTCCATCACGGTAGCCCAGCACAGAAAATTCCTTTGGCTACAGGTCATAACCCAGTTCGGGATCCCCGAAATCGTCATCTCGGATAACGGAACCCAATTCACCGATAGAAAATTCAGAGAATTCCTAGAAGGCCTGCATGTATCCCACCGTTTCAGCTCCGTAGAACACCCCCAAACAAACGGGCAAGTGGAATCTGAAAATAAAATAATTGTCAAAGGACTAAAAAAGCGACTCGATGCAGCCAAAGGGCTATGGGCCGACGAACTCGGGTCAGTTTTATGGTTTATATTGTGTTTAATTGTGTGGTTTTATCATGATCCTTACCCACTTATTCATTAATTTAGCATGCATTTATATTTCCTTCCTGAAATTATTACATGATTAAAAACTGCTTCCTAGTGACTTTTAATTATGCATTTTAATTCTCCTTTATTCCATTCGATGCCGTAATCTGTGTGTTAAGTGTTTCAGGCTTTATAGGGCATGAATGAGTTGGAGATTGGAAAGGAAGCTAGCAAAAATGGAAGGAACACGAGAAATTGAAGAGATAACCAGCGAGAAGTGACGAGGCCGCATGGCTCACGCGTTCGCGCAAAAGAGGAGAAATCGCAGTGATGCGGCCACATGGCTCACGCGACCGCACGGATTGGAAAAGCACAAGTGACGCGGAAGCGTGGACGACGCGAACGCGTGGCAGGAAAAAACGCGAATGACGCGTCCGCATGGATGACGCGATCGCGTGACGTGCGCGATCTGCATAATCTGCAGAATTCACTGTGGGCAATTTTGGACCCTATTTTGACCCAGTTTTTGGCCCAGAACAGCAGACTAGAGCCAGAGAACATGCAGAAACCAAGGACAACAATTCATTCTAGACAGTTTTAGTTTTAGAATTAATTTTTACTCCTCCTCTAGGTTTTTCTCTCTACACATTCATAGTTCTTAGGATTTTATTTTTCTACCACTTTTTGCATTGGGATACTGAGAAGAGTTATTACCTCATCAAGACTTCGTCATTCTAGTTCGTTTTCTTTACTTGGCTTTACTCTTCCATGTCCTTTGCTTTGTTTAATTTTACCATTGGAATATTTTTAGGATTATTTAATACAAGGATTACTTTTATTTTTAATTGATTATTTTGATTTTTATTTACAATGTCTTTCTTTAATTCCTTTTCATATGTTATGAATTTTACATTCACAATGAGCGAGTAGTTCCCTACTTTGATGGGGAGTTGATTGAAAGGAGCCATTGAGTTGGAAAGCTTAAAAGAAAGATTGTAATTGGGTTTATTGTTGGATTTTCCTCTAGTCACTAACACCAATCCCTTTTAATTAAGTGGGTTGCAACCTGTGAACGGACGTAGCATTCCAACTTGTTTGACTTTCCCTTACTTAGTAAGAGATAACTAAACAAGATAACCTTTAATTATCAATTAATCTAGAGAGTAATCCAACAATAATGGGGCTTCCAACTAATCAACTCCCAGTCAAGGCTTTTATTTACATTATTCAAATTCTCCAATTTAAATTCCTGTTTACTCAACTCAAACCTTTTTAAAAACATCTGATTAATAAAATAGCACACTTTTCTGCAACTCGTTGGGAAACGACCTGGGATTCATACTCCCAGTATTTTAATTTTAAGTTGCTGTGACACCTTTCTAAATTGATAAGTGGATTTCTGGCGAGTTAAGAACTATACTTGCAACATATATATTTTAATAATTTTTAATTCGCCAATTTCTGCTCCCATCAATTTTTAGCGACGTTGCCGGGGAGTTGCAACAGTGTGCTAATTTATTGATTGGTATTTATTTTTATTGCAATTTTTCTTTTCATTCTATCACTATGAGCTGTACGTTTCTTTCATTAAATGACGCGTTCACTTCCTGATCCAAGCTTGCCAGTATTTAACCTTGAAATTGAAAGAACTCTTTCACGTATAAGGCAAGCTCGGCGTCGGCGACTCCTCTTTGAGGACGAACCTGAACCGTCATCTAAGAAAGAAACAAGCTCCCTCTCTACTGATCCAGTTTATTTACGTGCAGGTGACATGGCAGCACCCAGAAGAGTCACTATCCAGGAGGAAGGAGCCCCTGATTTTACGCTCCAACCATTCCAGGCACACCACCTAGCAATAGCTGTAGATTTTGAAATAAAGTCTTCACTACTCAACTTGATGTCCAAGTTTCATGGCTTACCTGCTCAAGAGCCTATCAAGCATCCTAGGGATTTCCAGACTGCTTGTTCTACTGTTAAGCGTGATGGCACTGATGAAATCTCCATTCTGTTGAAAGCCTTCCTATTTTCTCTGGAGGGAAAGGCAAGAGAGTGGTACTACACTCAACCCGTAACAACTGTTTCCAACTGGGATACACTTAGGAGAGAGTTTCTGGATAAATTCTTTCCAGCTGAAATTGCTGATAAACTGAAGAAGGACATGTCTATGATCGTTCAAGATGAATCTGAGACCCTCTATGAATACTTGGAACACTTCAATAATCTCTGAGACGCATGCCCCTATCATATGATTGACAAGATAGTGTTGCTCGGTTACTTTACACAGGGTTTGAAATCTCAAGATAGGACCACATTGGAAGGTGCTAGCAATGGTTCTATGAAAAAGTACAAGACTACGGAAGAAGCATGGCAATTGATCAGCGACTTAGCTGACTCTACTAGGAATCATAGGCAGAGGCAAAGTCGGTCAAGAGCTGTTGCAGAGGTATCCACTAGTAAAGAGACCACTGCTATAGCTCAGAGCTTATGTGAAATGACTAACTTGCTGAAGCAGATGCAACTGAATCAACAACAGCCTCAGCAAGTTCAGCCTTCTCCACCACAGCACAGCCAACAGTTGGTTCCACAAAGAGTGTGCAGAATCTGTACAGATTACAGTCACTATACCGATGAATGTCCGCAACTCCAACCAGAAGACAACACTGTAGCAGCCACTCATAACTTTCATGACCGCCCCAATCAAGGGTACAATCAGGGTGGCAACTATAACCAAGGATGGCAGGATAACTCTAACCAAGGTTGGAGAGACAATTCTAACCAGGGTTAGAGGGACAATTATAACAGAGGAGGCAGAGATAATAATGGAAATCAGAGGTGGAATAACAATAACAACTTCAGGCAACATAATCAGAATCAGTCCTACAGAGCACCTCATTTAAGACAGCCTCAAGCATCTCAGCAGACCTCTCAGATCAGTTATCCCTCTTCATCTCCTAATAATGAGTTACTACAATCCATTGATCGGAGACAACGGGCCATGGAAAACAACCTTACTTCTACTCTAAATGGTTTGAATTCTACTTTGCAAGCCCTTGTCTCGCAGATTGGATCAATGAACAACTCCAACAACCAGTCCTCAAGCTCTGGTGGACTCCCCTCTCAACCATTATCCAACCAAAGGGTGGTATTAATGCCATCACCCTAAGGTCCGGAACCACATTGCAAGAGAGGAATCAGGAAGAGCCAACTCCATCTGAACACACCTCAGCTGAAGAGGTAGTGGAAATAGAAGATGTTGAAGAAGAAAAGAGCATGCAAGACATGGCTGAAGAAGAAGACACCAAATCACAGGAAGAAGCACCAAAGGGCGCAGACATTATAGAGGACACCGTTCCTATTCCATTTCCACAACTTGCAAGGAAGCTCAGGAAGCAGTTGGAACCTGATCCCAAAATGGTAGAAATATTCAAAAAGGTTGAGGTAATTGTTCCCCTCTTTGATGTCATTCAAAAGGTACCTAAATATGCAAAGTTTCTAAAAGATTTGTGCATACATAAAGACAAAATTAATGAATTAGAAACTATCCCTTTAGGAAGTTCTATATTTGCTTTAATGGGAAATATACCTGAAAAATGTAGTGATCCAGATCCATGCATGGTTAACTGTACAACTAGAGGTGTGATATTTTCGGACTGCATGTGTGATTTAGGAGCATGTGTTAGTATAATGCCTTTATCTATATATGATGTTTTGAGGCTCCCTCCCTTAAAAAGGTCGGCAGCTCGTTTTGTGTTAGCAGAAAAAAGTATTATTACAGTGGCTGGAGTTGCTAAAGATGTATTACTGGAAATTAAAGGTCTCACTTTCCCCATTGATTTTTACATCCTGGAGATGCCCCAAAATGACTCAGAGAAGCCATCATCTATCCTACTCGGACGACCTTTCTTGAAGACCTCGAAGTTCAAATTAGATGCTTTTGCAGGCACATACTCTTTTGAAATAGTCGGCCGAGTAGTAAGCTTCAATCTAAATGGAGTTATAAAGCACCTTCCAGAAGATCGTTCTATCTTCCAGTGTGACATCATAGATGAAACCGTAGCTGAAGTTCACCAGGAAGAGTTTGAAGATAAGTACATAGGACAGGGTCCAAGAGTGGGGAATTCCGAGGACAATGCAGGCACTCTACCACTGCCACCAGTTCCAGATAATCCGGAGCCAGACCATGACCATAAGTTAGAATTGAAACCTCTCCCTCCACACCTCAAATATGCCTACCTTGAGGACAAGCAGAAGTTTCCAGTTATCATTGCACAGGACCTCACTTCTCAGCAGGAAGAGCAGTTACTTAGTGTGCTGAGGAAGCACAAGAAAGCAATTGGGTGGAGTTTAGCAGACATAGTAGGCATCAACCCTCAAGTTTGTGAGCACAGGATATTTTTAGAAGAAGGAGCAAGACCTGTTCGTCAACCCCAAAGAAGATTGAACCCCACTATTTTAGAGGTTGTCAAGAAGGAAGTGACTAGACTATTAGAGGCAGGTATTATCTACCCCATCTCAGACAGTGAATGGGTGAGCCCAGTGCAAGTGGTGCCCAAGAATTCTGGAGTCACTACAGTGAAGAATGAGCATGGAGAGCTCATAGCAACCAGAGTACAGAACGCCTGGAGGGTCTGCATTGATTACAGGCGTCTCAACCAAGCTACTCGTAAGGATCACTACCCTCTTCCATTCATTGATCAAATGCTAGATCGCCTGTCAGGTAAATCACATTATTGCTTTTTAGATGGTTACACAGGCTATTTCCAGATTCATATAGCTCTTGAGGATCAGGAAAAGACTACCTTTACATGTCCCTTTGGGACTTATGCTTACAAGAGAATGCCCTTTGGCCTGTGCAATGCACCAGCTACCTTCCAGAGGTGCATGATGAGTCTTTTCTCTGATCTTATTGAGGACTGTATGGAGGTTTTTATGGACGATTTTAGCGTTTATGGTGATTCTTTTAACCTTTGCTTGGATAGTTTATCTAGAGTATTAGATAGATGTGTCAGTACAAACCTTGTATTGAATTTTGAAAAATGTCATTTTATGGTTAAACAAGGAATCGTACTAGGTCATGTTGTATCTAATACTGGCATTTCTGTATATCCAGCAAAGGTGGATGTTATTTCTAGTTTGCCTTAACCCTCTTCTGTGAGGGAAGTCCGTTCGTTCCTTGGACATGCAGGTTTTTACCGATGATTCATTAAGGACTTTAGTAAGGTAGCACTTCCCCTATCCAGATTACTATAGAAAGATATTGAGTTCGAGTTCAGTGAGGATTGCAAACAAGCGTTTGACAAGCTGAAAACCACCCTGACTCAAGCTCTAATTATGAGAGGACCAGACTGGAGCCAACCGTTTGAAATCATGTGCGATGCTTCCAACCATGCAGTAGGAACAGCGCTGGCTTAGCGTGAAGGTAAGGATCCTTTTGTTATTGCTTATGCGTCTAAGACTTTAGACACTGCCCAGTCCAATTATACTACTACTGAGAAAGAGCTTCTTGCTATTGTTTTTGCTCTAGATAAATTCTGAGCTTATTTACTTGGTACTAGAGTAGTAGTGTATTCGGACCATGCAGCTTTAAAGTATCTATTAGCTAAAAAGGAGTCCAAACCAAGGCTCATACATTGGATACTGCTATTACAAGAATTTAATTTAGAAATAAAGGATAGGAGTGGTAACCAGAATCTAGTGGCTGATCACTTGAGTCGCCTTAAGCTCATTAAGGATGATTCTACTCCTATAGATGATAATTTTCCATTTGATAACCTGCAAGCAGTATCTGAGGTAGTCCCTTGGTACGCACCTGTAGCTAATTATCTAGTTAGCCGCACATTTCCTCCACACTTTTCTAAGCATCAAAGGGACAAGCTGAAAAGCGAGTCTAAATATTATATATGGGATGACCCATATTTATGGAGATGTGGCACTGATCAGGTAATTAGACGTTGTGTGCCTCAATCAGAATTCCAGTCCATTTTAGGGCATGTCACTCATCTGAGAGTGGAGGACATTTTAGCCCTCAAAGAACAGCTAGAAAGATCTTAGACTGTGGATTCTGGTGGCCTACTCTTTTTAGAGACGCTGCTGAGTTTTGTAAATCTTGTCTCCCATGCCAAAAATTTGGTAATATATCCAGGAGGGATGAGATGCCTCAACAAATTATGCTTTTCTGTGAAATTTTTGATGTTTGGGGCATTGACTTCATGGGTCCATTTCAAAATTCTAATGGTTATTTTTATATATTGTTAGCTGTGGATTACGTTTCCAAATGGGTGGAAGCAATTCCTACCCGTACTGATGATGCTAACACTGTTGTTTTCTTTGTGAGAAACCATATTATTTGCTGCTTTGGATCACCACGAGCAATCGTGAGCGATCAAGGCACCCATTTTTGTAACAGGAGACTAACAGGATTAATGAAGAAGCATGGAATAATTCATAAGGTTGAAACAACATACCATCCTCAGATCAATGGGCAAGCCGAGGTGTCAAACAGAGAGATAAAGCGTATCTTGCAGAAGATAGTCAAACCTCATAGAAAAGACTGGAGCACCAGGCTACAAGGAGTGCATATAAAACACCCATTGGGATGAGTCCTTTCCGCTTAGTTTATGGAAAAGCTTGTCATCTCCCAGTTGAAATAGAGCACAGAGCCTTTTGGGCAGTCAAGGAGTGCAACATGGGAATTGAGAAAGCCGGAGCTGAAAGGAAGTTGCAACTGCAAGAACTGGAGAGCCTTCGCCTAGAAGCTTATGAGAACTCAAGAATATACAAAGAGAAGATGAAGGCTATACATGATCAGCACATCAAGAGAAAAGAGTTCCAACCTGAGGATTTAGTCCTCCTTTACAAATCTCGACTGAAGCTCATGCCAGGCAAGTTGAGATCAAGATGGGAAGGTCCGTACAGAGTAGAGAAGGCCGAACCATACGGAGTTTATCACCTAAGCCATCCTTCAACCTCTGAACATATCAAAGTTAATGGACAACGTCTGAAGCTGTACCATGGCGAGAAGATGTAGAAAAACAAGGAGCTTGAGATCTTCCTCTTGGAAAATCCCCACTTAGCAGAAGATTGAGCTAGTGGAGCATCCAACTTACGGACGTTAAAGCAAAGTGCTAGGTGGGAGACAACCCACCATGGTATGATCGTTCTTTTATTTATTTTTAGTTTTTTCTATTCAATAACTCTTCTTTTTATCAGTACTTTCGTGCATCTGCATTTACATACTTTTAATTCTCAAAAAAAAATGCCACGCGATGCGACCGCATCAGCGACGCAACCGCATCAGCGACGCGTCCGCGTCGCAAGAAGAGGGGAGAAAATAAAAAACGAACAGAGAGTCACGTTGGAGCATGGCTGGAGGCGTGCCAGTGGCACAAATCATCCCATGCGACCGCGTCGCTGACGCGTCCGCGTCACATGGGAATAATGCCCTCCCACGCGACGGCGTGCCCCACGCGGCCGCATGCTCTGATTTTCGACGTAAAAAGGGTGCACAACAAATTATTGTGCGAGAGTGGTGCTGGATTGGTCCTGGACGCACAATCCCTATCACGCAACCGCGTCGCCGACGCGTTCGCATCATTACTTTCTGAAGCCCACTCACACGATCGCATGCCCCACGCGATCGCGTCACCCCAAATTTGGCAAATATATAAATTTGAACAGAGAGTTGTGCAGGGGCGAGGCTGCACTCGCGCTTGAAGCATAACATGGGTCACGCGACCGCATGACCGACGCGACCGCGTCAACTGAATTAAAGCGCAATCACGTGAACGCGTGCCCCACGCGGCCAGGTCGCTTGCGCCGCACAGCTCATCCCAAATTGCCAAAATATCTTATCTTTCTCTTCTCCAAATCCTAATTTTTCTTTTCCCTCCTTATTTCTTCCTTCTCCCTTCTTCCTTCTTCCCTCCTTCTCACTTTCTACTTTCTCTCTCTTCCCACCATTATCAAGATTTTTCTTCTCTTCTTCCCTCTTAACTTTTCTATTCTTCTTCTTTATTTATGTTTTCTTCTTTCTTCTTCTTTCTTTTTAATTTCTTTGCATATGTTTTCTTTTTCTTTCTTTTCCCTTTTTTATTGGTGTTGGAATTTTTTTGGTCATTGTGGATTGTTTCATAATTATTTGGCAATTATATTTTTTTTAAAGGGGTTGCTTGCATGTTCAATTTATTATTTTCATTGGATTATTTACCATGCATGCTATGTGTTTGTGAAAAAGCCCGTATGACATTATACACTTTTCTACATTATCATATCCTACTATTCAATGCATGATTTTCACAAATTCCCTTTACTATTTTATTAATTGCATTTAATTGCCAATACAAACGTGATAGTTTGTTATGAAGTGATGCTTGATCTATGCTACTCATGCCCTTGCCGGCATGCCAATAAACATCTTGCATCTACTTCCATATCGTGCACTTATTCTTTTCCATTTATTGATCTCTTCACATGTTGTCATGACCATGTGTTTATTTCATTCATCTTTACCGTGCACTGATTATCATTCACTCAATCCCCTTCCTTGCTTTATCGCTTTAGATTTAACTTACTTTCTCTTCCCCTTTTTAGAATGGCCACCAAGAAATGCAAAGAGAAAGCTACCCATAAACCCACCGCAAGGAAAGGAACGAAGAGATCATTAGTGGCAGAGCCTTCTTCAACTACAGTCAAGCCCTCAACAAAAAGAATTAAAAAGATTATCAAGGTTGATGAAAAGGAAAGAGCCTTCCCAGCAAAGGACACTGCACGATTCCCAAATCACTACTGTGAGCAGATGTTTCCTATTCTAGCAGCTCGAAATTACAACAATGAACACCTTCTTATCCTTCTGCCTCGTATTGCTGAATTTGTTGAGGCACAAATTGCACAAAGACATTGGGGATTCTTACAGAGACAGCCACGATAGGTTAATCTTTCTTGGGTTGTTGAGTTCTACTCCAACTTCCACCTGCCGACTCTGCAGTTTGTTTATTTACGCCAGAAGCAAGTCCCCATTACAGAAAAGGCCATTCAGCATGCCTTAGATCTCCCCCTGCTCCAGAAGGATTGGACGCTTTTCAGAAAACCGCGATCAAGCGCCAGGCATACACTTTTGACTGGGACGCTGTTCTCAGAGTTATCGCTCGACCTTGCAGTAAATGGATCTTCGGCTACCATCGTTCCCATCCTAAGGGAATCTCGACTTCTGCACTCACCTTAGAGGCTCACGTATGGGCACAGATTATGTCCCATTACGTCTTCCCGAGTACTCATGAGTCCTCCTTCACGGCAGACATGGCCGTTCTACTATGGTGCATCCTCACTGACCAGCCTCTTAATTTACCAAGACATATCCGGAATGCTATGGAACATGTGCAGATCGTGGGCAACCTACCTTTCCCCGCATTGGTCTCTGATCTTATCTCAGCAGCCGGAGTATCCTACAGAGCTGGAGACACCAAAACCATTCTTCTACGGGATGATCAGTATGTCCCTAACGGGAGATATCTCAGGCCAAAACTTGCCACTACCAGCCAGTCCACAGAGGATGCTACAGCTCCTCCACCATCTACTAGTCAGCTGTTGCACTAAATCCTGAAGCGATTGGACCAACAAGAAAAGAAAGCAAAGCTCCATGAGCGCCGCAACCATCGCTGTTTCAAATACCTCAAGGAGCTACTTACAGGCAATCACCGACCCAATGACGATCCAGGCACTCCGGACTCCACTTCTTTCACCAGCACAGGGAACCACGACGGTCCCGACTGTGGAGACACTGCCACCAGCCCACCACTGTTCCTTACAGATGGCACCGAGGACGGTACAAATCCTTAAGTGTGGGGAGGTCGGTCAGTACTTGACTTCCGGAGGTAATTTCTTTTCCCTAGCACCAATAAATTAGGATATTTTAGTTAGATTTTCTTTCTTCTATAGAATAGGATAAATTGCATAGTAATAGGTTAGTTGCATGCATGTTCTACTTGATTGAAAAGACAATAAGTTTCTTCTAATACTCTATCTTTGGAAAAAAATTTCACTAATTTTAATTAAAAATTTTTTTTATGATAAATCTGCTTGAAGTTGTATTTGGAACATGATTTTTGAGCTAAAGAACATACAACCTGTGAAGATTTGAGCCTTTATGCATGGTTACATTATTTAACCATAATTATTTTATTCTTGTGTGTTTACTTCTCTATGATTGTAATCTATATTTTGTTTCATCCTATATGTCCAATATTTATTATGTTTGTATGATTGCATATGATTGAGGCCATTATTTGTTTAAACTTACTTATCCAAATTAAGCCTACCCTTTTCAATTACCTTTGTTAACCACTTTGAGCCTTTAAATCCCATTTGTTCTATATTTTACCACATTACTAGCCTTAAGCGAAAAAACAATTGTATATCCCAAATTGAATCTTTGGTTAGCTTAAGATAGAATTGTATATGCTAGTTAAGTATGGGAAATTGTGGGAACAAAAGTTATTAAGGAAATGTGTCATGATAATACAATGGGAATTTGGATACCTACTCATGTGAAACTATAAGAATTAAAAATCTATGTGCATTGATAACCTATGTTTATTTTTATGTCTATATTAAAAAAATCAATAAATAAATAAGAGGACAAAATTACCCCAATGCTGAATTAAGAATTCAAAGATCAATGCACATATGATAAAAAAAAAAATTTTTTGATTCATGAGTATGGAATGTAAAAGGGAATTCTGGGTAGCTAGGTAAGAATTCTAAGGTTATATAAAATATATAGGTTGGGTTAAAGCTTGAGTTAATTAAAGATTCAATTTATAAGCTCATTTAACCATATATGTATCCCTACCCTTACCTTGGCCCCATTACAACCTTGAAAAGACCTCATGATGTTTGCATTGGTATATTAACTGTTGTTGATTGGTTAGGAGAATAACAAAAGTTAGAGAGCATGATTAGAGAAGGATATAGTGATTATCCTATACACTAGAGAGATTAGAGCGTATATACATCATCAGTGAGGGTTCAATGCTTGAATTTCCATGTTCCCTGCTTTCATGAGCTATCTTCTTGCACTTTTATATGCCTTACTGTATAATGATAGAATTAGTGGAATTTGATTTGTAATTGTTTTGAAGAGCTTATTTACTTTTGATCAAGTGGGCAAGAATTATAGTTGCATTCATATATATAGGTTGCATTGCATTGCATGAGTTTCTACATGTTCATACTTATTTATCTTATCTCCTTCAGTTAAGCATGAGGACATGCTAATGTTTAAGTGTGGGGAGGTTGATAAACCACTATTTTATGGTTTTTATTGTATTTAATTGTGTGGTTTTATCATGATCCTTACCCACTTATTCATTAATTTAGCATGCATTTATATTTCCTTCCTGAAATAATTACATGATTGAAAATTGCTTCCTAGTGACTTTTAATTATGCATTTTAATTCTCCTTTATTCCATTCGATGTCGTAATCTGTGTGTTAAGTGTTTCAGGCTTTATAGGGCATGAATGAGTTGGAGATTGGAAAGGAAGCTAGCAAAAATGGAAGGAACACGAGAAATTGAAGAGATAACCAGCGAGAAGTGATGCGGCCGCATGGCTCACGCGTTCGTGCGAAAGAGGAGAAATCGCAGTGACGCGGCCACATGGCTCACGCGACCGCACGGATTGGAAAAGCACAAGTGACGCAGAAGCATGGATGACGCGAACGCGTGGCAGTCGTACCGAACAACCCCCCAATCAACCACCGGTGAAACCCCTTTCAAACTAACATACGGCGTGGAGGCTATCATCCGAGTAGAGATAGGAGACCCAAGCCCAAGGAGAACGGTCGGGGGTAACGACGAAGAAGCAGAGCGAGACCTCATCGACGAGGTAAGAATCATAGCCCACATCAGAGAGCTAGCCCTAAAACAAAGAATCAGTCTAAGGTACAACCACGGCGTCATCCGACGAGAATTCGTACCAAACGACCCCGTCCTACGACGAAACGACGTCGATGCCCCGACCATGGGGGAACGAAAACTCACCCCCAATTGGGAAGGACCTTACAGAATCAAAGCTGTCATCGGAAAAGGAGCATACAAGCTCGAGCGGCTAAACGGCAAAGAAATCCCGAGGACATGGAACGCCGCCAACTTACGACGATACCACACCTAGACTGACCCCCTTGGTCATCCCTTAACTTTATTTCTTTCTTCTATCATTACATATTGTTCTTCTCCTTTGTTTTATTTCATTTTTTTATTTACATTTTAAGTGTCAATATCAGGTACTCTTTCCCGCCATAAACGGAGGGTTTTAACGAGGCCCAACCATCAATAAAATTCCATTAAGCTATTTTTCTCTCCGTAAATGAGGAACAAAAACACGGCTACAACTAGGGGCACTGATCACCCCTTGGGCCCAAAGTATGGATATCCACGAGAAATCAACCCCACGACGGTCCGTTTGTCCCAAACAAAGGATACGAATAACCAAAAAACAGAACAGCTTAAAACAGAATGTAGAAAAAGGCCCGAACGGCCTAAACAATATTAAAAGCAAGTCCAAAACCACGAGTTTACGGTTACACGGCCATATGGCCAAAAAAACTCAAAACGGTCCAAAACAGAAAAGTCACAATAAAGAATTAATCAAGGCTGACAATCTCGCCATCTCGGACAGTCTTAAAAGCTTCCATCACGGACACGTCCGCTCCAGGCGCCAACACCAGAGCCTGGGCCCTCATCGTCTCCTCGGTTGCAGCAATAGCCTCTTTCACATCAGCAAGCAACACAGTCTTCTCCTCTCTCAAACCCACAACCTCCGCCTGCAAACCAGCCACCTCATCCTTCAACGTACCAACATCAGCCAAAAGCATGGCTGATCGGGACTCGGCATCTGTGCCTTCCTCCTCTCTTCACCAAGTTGAGACAAAAGTGAAGTCTCAACCTCGGAAAGATGAAGGATCTCAGCACCAGACTCCTCGGATGCCTTCGCTGCCCGCTCCTTCGCCGACTCGGCATCCGTGAGCAACCCCTTCAGCCTCGCCACCTCGACCTGAGACTGACGAATCTTCTTATCCAGAAGGCCCACATGTTCCATCACAGGCTCGGCCTTCTGAACAATCACAGTAGAACGAAGAAGGGAACGATAAAGAGACTTAGCCTGAAAAGTCACATCACATTCACGGAAAAAATCTTCTGTACCAGGCATAAGGAACTCATCGATGAAAGCTGGAGCATCGAAACGGCGATCCATCACCGACGGAACCGCACCTTCCCCCTCCACCAAATTCTCACTATCATCATCCTCTGACCGCTTTCGCTTACGAGAAGCACCCTCCGGCAACACCACAACCACGTCGTCATCAGCCCCCCACACCCCGACCTGACCCTTCGGTTCCACCTCCAGTCAATGTGAGATCCTCAGAGACAGCCCTAGCGTTACCGCTAGGCCGCGAGGTTGGAGTAGAAGGAGTACCACCCGAAGGAGTCCCCTGAGATAACTGAGCCTTCAACCTCGCAATAGTTGTCAAACCCCCAGCCATCTCAACTGCAAAGAGAAAGAAAACTCTAAGTACCCAACTCGGAAAGCCAAAAAAAAAATCTCACACACCAACATAAGTCTGACAAGCGACAAGATCACCCATCACGTCCCGGGGATTAAGAGGACGCTCCCCAAACAGCTGCCACAGAACAAGAGCGACGTACCGATCCTCCGCAGTCTAGAACTCCTGCGTCACCCAAGTAAGAACGAACGGCCCCGCCCCAAAATTCCAATATGTGGGGAACCGTCGCTCACCTTCCAACGTCAACCAAAACGGATGATGTCCCCTTGCAGGACGGACTTTAAAATACCCACTCTTAAACCCATGAAAGGAATCTTCATACAAACCGAAGACCCGACGATGAGGCTGAGCTCTAAAAGACACAAACCCCTTCTTGTGCTTCACCTCCTTAGTCGGAAGGGTACACAAAAAGAGAAAGAGAAAGACATTCACCGAGGCAGGAAGCTCCAAAAACTCGCACACAAGCTCGAAAGATCGAATCGCCGCCCAGCTATTCGGATGCAATTGGGACGGCGCCACAGAGCACTGACTCAATAGCTGCTGGACAAAAGGAGAAAAAGGGAGTTGCACGCCAAGTCGGGTGAACATCGCCTCGTACACCCACATCCAATCCGAAACGGTCGGTGAGTCGAGGTTGGTATAGCAAACCCTCTCATCAACCCCAGGAAGGGAAAGCTCGTAATGGCGTTCGGCGTCGCCACCCCCATAAACAGCCCCCTGATCACGGAGCCACTGAAGGTCTGCCTCCATCATCCGCGACGGCGTCCCCCACACGTCACTAGTAACCCAGGAATAAAGGGAAGGAACACCCCCCGCTGGGGCCACCGGAGCCCTCATACCCTCAGTCCTCCGATGAGCCATACCTAAAACAGCGATGAGCACCACCGTCAGCCAAACCTCGCGGCAGAAAACGGTGGAAGAAACCAAATAGACATCACTACGCACTACCAAACAGTGGCACTCATCCCCTCACAAAACCTACTACCCCATGGAAGGCAAGAACCACCATACAGAGACCATCATACACCATACACAATCCTAACCCGCACTAAACAAACATAAAACAAAAATGCAAAGGCAGACAAACACAAATCACATAAGAGACAGAGAAGGATACCAACCTAATAACGCGGAAGATGAGCTTGGAAACAATGGAGCAGGGAAGCAGAAAACTCAAACTCGAAGAAACGCTATACACAACAGAGAGAATGAGATTTTTTTCAGAAAGAGAGTAAGAGAGAAATGAAACAAACGAGGAAAGTAAGAAGAAAAGCCAAAACAGTTTCAAAAAGGGCAGAAAGACGCCAATAACCCTGAAAAGTAGAAAGAAATGTAGGGGCAACAAGGGAAATTCACTTAAAAATATACCCTCACAATAAATGCCCTCTCGGAAAAGAAAACCAATAAAGAACGCCTCGAAAAATGCAACGGGCGCAGGGACACAGAAGAGTCGCGCCAAACCAAATGGCCAAACCAAAACTTTGGCACGGGCATACAAAGCAGGGCCGACGCACCGACCTCTCTTCAAAAAAGAATCAGGCGACTACCCGAGAATAACAAAAGAAGGCCACCAACGGTCAAAACCACACCTCCCAGCGACAGACCAACCTCGCTCGCTCTCCCGCTGCGGGGGCAACTGTTACGGACCCGACCCACAGATCCCGCAGCCCGTGGCGACCCTTAAACCCGGTCACCCGGGTCCGGCCCATCGAAACCTTCTGGAAGGTTTAAAATCGGCCCATAGGAGTTCCCAACTGACTTTCGAATTCAAACGTCTCCCTTATCTTAACCAAATAAGATAAGATAAGACATCCACCATCACCTATAAATAGAAGACCCTAGCCCCTCTAGGTATTCATTCATTCCTCACACCTTATACCTCTTAGATCCATTCTGACTTGAGAGTCGGAGTGTCTTTGCAGGTACTTCCCCCCATTTCACCAGTCAAGCGATCCGGTGTCCGCCTCGACCTGCAAGTTCCAGATCCATCCCTCAACCCGTACAGGAAACATCCAGTACAGTATCTTTGCTATTAAATTTTATATAATAGTTTTTATTCTCTTATCTTATAACATGCTATGCTTTACATTATTTATTTTATAATTTATTCTCTCTACCACCACTCCTTTGAGAAACTCCAATATTTTATAACATTTGTTATCATTATTATGATTTTAAATATTGCATCGAGTGTCTATATGCATATAAATTAATATGAATAGTTAAGAGGACATTAATATTGTTAAGAAGAGATTTTAGTAGTATGGATCATCTTGCTAATTATTGTAAAAACCATTACAAGAAGTAATATTAAGATTGAAAGAAAGATGTTCATACCCTGACTCACTATTTAACCAGACTCAAAATGAGTAAAGCCCAAGGTTGAATACAACGCCATGAGTTCGGTCATACTTATCCAAATAAGTAATAACCAACTCCTACTATTTCTCCTATTCATCTAAAAGGGATAGATCTCAACAATCTTCCTACCAAAAGAAAGTAACTAACCTACCATCAAAGGTGGGACTATTCAAAAGGTGGTTATTAACTCTACATCTATAGTTATAAATACCCTGACACCTTCAGGTATATTCGGAACTCCAATATACTAAAAACCTTCTTAAACCATTGCTAACTTAAGCATCGGAGTTCCTTGCAGGTACCACCCTTACTTCCTCACGAAAAACTCGAATGGTGGCACCTAGGCATTAGTAGACGTTGAATGCTGTCCCAAAATGAGTTTGAACCTCATGTTTAGGCCTAAAATAACTCAGTTTCAAGTAACCTACGAAACATTGGCACCGTTGACAGTGACCAGGAAGTCTACACCCAATAATGGCGGACAATCGTCCCAAAGATGGACATACGGCATCCGAATCCAAGCCAGAACATCACAACGACAATTGTGGAATAGTTATACCTCCACAACAACGACAATCGTCCCGACATGCACTTCTATGATCGTGTGCCCGACTCGAGACACCATCCAAACAACTTTAAAAGCTGAATGTACTTGGCCGACACGTCGGATGCAACTCATTATAAAGCTTTCCTAACGACGTTAACCAAGGCAGTGATGATGTAGTTTGGCAGTTTACCACCTAGGTCTGTAACTTGCTTCAACTACCTTGCAAGAAAATTCATTATCGAATTCTCCAAAAAAAAAAAGACAAAGTCAAGCATGTTTCAAGCCTCCTTGGGGTCAAGCAAGTAGTTGGAGAAACTCTCTGAGTTTACAATGAAAGATGCAATAAAGCCTACTTGAAAATCTAAAACTTGCTTATAGAAATGGTTATAATGAGGTTAGTTAATGACTTCAAAGAAGGCATATTCTCCCAGTCTATATCAAAAAGGCACCCGACCTCCTTGTACAAAGTTCAAGAGCGAGCAAAAAAGTACATCATATGGAAGAGAATGCCCGACTAAGAGAACCTGTCCTGAGATAAAACCTTCATTACTAGGCTCGAGATAAAGAGAAAGAAACGAAGAAAAAAGATGAAAACAACTCGGATAGGCCTCAAAAGTATCATAATTACACCCCATTACGAGTTTTCTTTGTCGACATCTACAAAGAGATCTGCCATACTGAGAAACTTCCACCTCCTCGGCCCATCAAAAACAAAAAAGGTGAGAGTCGGATAGAATATTGTGAGTACCATGAGATATATGGACATTCCATCAATGATTGTTATGACTTGAAATGTAATAGAAAAACTAGCCAGGGAAGATTGGTTGGAGAGATACTTGGCGAAAAGATCAGATGATCAAGGAAAAAAGAAAAGAGAGGAAAAAGACAGGAGTCTAAGAGATCGGACACCCCGAACTTCTGATAGACACGTTCATATGATAGCCAGAAGATTTACAGGAGGTAGCATATCCAAATCCTCTCACAAAAGGCATTTAAAAGAAGTATATCAAGTCGGGGAGGAGGATGAAGCCCCCGACTTGCCTGCTATTTCCTTCACAAAAGAAGACGCTCAAGGGATAACACCAGGGTATGATGATCCCGTCATGATTACAATGATATTCGCAATGCAAACCTCCGCAGAACTATGGTGGATCAAGGAATTTTGGCTTACATCCTGCTTAAACCTGCTTTTGACAAATTGGGGTTAGAAGAAAAGGAATTTAGGGCATATCTCGACACTCTTTTCACTACAAGAAAAAGAGTAATTATCGATGCTAAAAATTGACAGCCAAAATCTTCGTCTATAATTTTCGACGGTTTGTCGTCGATAAAATTAAAAAATAAAAATTAAGAATAAAATATTAAAATCGACGATAGAGTCGTCTGTTATTTTAAAAACTTAGAACTCTTTCTATTCGCATCATATCTTTGACGGAAGATGGGCGAGGATATTTTTTCTCTTTAAAATCGACGGAAATGTCGTCGATAAATTTAAACGATAAAGATCATTTTTAAAACTAGATGGATGGTTTTGATTTATTACATAAAATAGATGGCTGGAGTGTTGATTTTTTTTAAAATAAAATCGACAGTACTAGTGTCGATTTTTATCAACAAAAAATTTTCCCCGCGTTTATTCCCGTGTCCCTCGTTTCACCCCAATTGTGACCAATTCACCTCAATTTACCTCAGAGGTTACCCCCAATTCACGCCTTCTCCATTTCACCAACCCTCCCTCTCTGATGCTGCCGCGCCTCTTCGCTCTGCTGTCACTGTGTTGTTGCTCTGCTGCTTTCGCACCCATCGTCGCCCCTCACACTTGCGCCGCCATCCCTCCGTCCACTATTTCAAATTGAAAACACATCGTAGCACCTCCTTCTCCGTATGAATCTCCGAAAATTTGTCACATGAACTATTACAAGTGCTATTTTAAGTTGCAACAAATGATTTCATAGTTCCATTAGTCTTGCAACATCGAATAAGGTTCAGTTTTTCTTGTTTTGTGAATTGTGATTCCGAAATTCCGATTTTCGAATGGAGTGCTTCTTCTCCCCTACAAATTGTTGATTTCTTTCTTTTTTTTTGTCTCTGCTATTTTTGTAAAGTCTCTGCTTACTCCATATCTCATATTTCTAATTCTTTTCTGTAGCTGTTTTGGTTTTACCCGCTATATGAAGAATTTCATTCTGTTATCTCAATTTCTTTGTTCGATTCAGCAATTAATTCGAATTGTATTGGAATTCGGAACTATGGTTCACTTAATCTGTAACCCTAACTTGCTCTTTTTCAGAGCTTGAAACGAAGAGGATTTTGCTCGACATTTTCAAAGAAAAGCAGAAGAAAAATGTGGAAGATGGTATAATTCTGTATTGGAATTTTTAATTTTTGTGCATTTTTTAGATTTACATTAGAATATATTTATGTTTTTGTGTTAATTATTGGTGATTATATATTATTTCATTATAATCGAGTTATTCTGTTGAACTTGTTGAACATCTATAGAAGGAATGGTTTGGTGATTATATATTATTTCGACCTTTTCTCTTGTCTTTGTATGTACATCATGCTGGCATTCAGTTATACTTGTTTTAGTCAGCTTTCAAAGAAAGCATAATCTTAGATGATATTAGTTAAAGGAGGTTGGTAGCCTACTTTCAATATCAATTAAACTGTGGAACAATGTTTATTTGTTATCTAGACGAGTATGCAAATTTGATAACTTTGTTTGATTATCTCTTGTTCTATTTACCAGGCCTTACTTTTTGTTATTCATTCACTCCCAAACTTTAGTCAACAAGAAAACTTACTTGGATCCATTTTAAAGTACTCTTTAATTAGATGTGAAGATTTAGCTAAATAAATATAGGGAGAGGAGAGAATTAAGGAGATTGTTAGAGATTAAGTGTTGTTTTGGATAGTAAATAAGCTTCTCTTGATAAACACGTTTCTTGAGTTTAGGGTTTTTATTTTTATTTCTATGTAGTTCTAACAAGTAGCAAACGAAATTATTTATTGATTTGGATTTACAAGCTTGTTCTGATTTTTCCTGTGGGTTCAATTTTATAGATGTCAAAGTCCGCACTTTCTAATCAATTGAGAATCAATTTGCTTGGTCCTAAAGATGTAAGTTGCCATATTCCTAAGACAAATTTCACTTGTTCTGTTGTATTTTTCTATGCTTATCTTCATACTGCTTAATGTACGATTCTTTTCTCACCTGCTTGCATTAATATATGAGAAAATTTCATGTGTTGTGGAATTGATGTGCATGACTTGCATATTGCAAATGGAATATGATCAGATGTTATAACTATATAAGCATGTTCTAATAGGATGTATTGTTCAAGATCTTTGTTTCCTGAGTTTGCTTATTTTCTTATATAGCTTATAGCAAACAAGATCAAACGTTGCAAAACTGATGCATTTCCAGGGTTAGTATTGTTAATATCCTGTTTTATGATATGATAATCTTCCCTCTCGATGTTGTCTGTCAATGCTTCCTTTTTTCATCCTTGGTTGTACATCTTTTATAATCTGATCTACTACTCCTTGTGAAACATGTGCAAATCTTTTGGATTGGAGTTTGATAATCCTGAGAGACCAGAATGTAACAATCTTCTTTCCATATACCAGCTCATTTTGGGAAAGACAAAAGAGCTCAGAAGTTCGAAATGCACTATATCTTATTGCATTTTTAATGAGAAATTGAATAAGAAAGAATTAATAGGATAAGAAAGAAATAAAAAAAGTATTAGATAAGAGAAAAATAAAAAAAGAGATAATTTGAATTATTAATTTCATACTTACCAATTACATTATTATTATTATCTCTATTTATAATAAATAACACTAACTAATAGAACTATTCAAATTGAAACTTTAGACTCACTTTTACTCATTATGGTCAAATGATGTCCACTAACATGGTATCAAGAATAGATTAAGATTTTGGTTTATCCTAGCTAGAATGCGGAATCATATTTCTCCCACTTGCATATGCTTCTTGGGGGAAGCTTGCACGTAGTGAGTTGTAGAGTAAGCTTTTCCTTCATTAGTTAATCTGCTTTGCTTTCACTCTGTTGCATGCCAAATTTTACTTTCACTACATCATACAAACACAACTGATATTTGATTTTCTACTTTTTAAATGGCACTATATGGAATTGCTGGTAACTTAGCTTGGAATTCCTATGAGGGGTAATCCTAGATCTTCGTCTTCTAATGATATATGTTCATGTTAACCAGAATTTACTTGTTGGAATTTGGTTTCCCAACTTTTATAGGTTCGCTATGATGAAATCATGTCCGATTCGGGTTACTTAGATGAAGTTTTAGCAGAAGGTGCTAGAAATGCATCAGAAATAGCATATGAGACCTTGGAGCAATTCATAAAGACAAGGGGTTATTTTAAATTATTTGTAAAAATATATCTTGTGATTAGTTCATTTGCATCTTATAAGACTTTTTATTTCTATAAACATTATTTTGGTAGTGGCATAATTGGTATATGTTTATTAATTTGTTACAATATAAAATTAATGAATGTAGATTCCAATTTGTGACTCTATATGGCCCTACTCTTATCATTTGCATCTTTGGTTACTAGTGAAGTAAGGAATGGATCCAAATATTAATAGTAGAAGCAAAATATATTGGAGATCATGTAAAAGGAGAAACAAGATATGAAACAAAATAATATATAGCTATTAAAATCGACGGCAATGTTGTCGCTTTTTAAATTTAATATAGACAAAAATCGACGGCATTGTTGTTGATTTTAATGTAAAATAGACAAAAGAAAGTGCAAAATGTCGACAGCTGATTTAATAATTTTAATAAATCATTATCGACAGCTGATTCATCAATTTTAGTAAATCAAATATCGACACAAGCGTCGTCGATCTTAAATAATATTATCGACAACTAAGGTGTTGCTTTTATTAAATATGTGAAAATCTAAAACCTATATTAACGACACGGTAACCGTCGATTTTATTGAAAGTTTATCGACAACACAAGAAGCTGTCGATTTTATTAGTTTTTTGAAAAATCGACACGCTTTAAAGCGACGACTAAAATCATCAATTTTACTGTCGATTTTTAATATAATCGATGGCAAAGCCGTCAATTTAGCCGTCGATTTTAACGATACTTCTTGTAGTGTTTTAGGTTGGAAGATACACTGACCCGACCTCTTGGTTCATTCTGTTATACACCACTTTTGGTAAAGGTACAAAGTCAAGAACCTTAGGTATAGACTACGTAGTGGTCGATGTGCCATCAGCCTACAATGCTCTGATAGGTCGGATGACTCTAAACCGACTTGCTGTAGTAGTTTTTACCCCTCATCTTTGCATGAAATTTCCCACCTTTGAGAAAATATCCACTGTGAGAGAAAATCAGAAATTAGCAAGAAGGTGCTACAATAAAATCCTGAACCCACAAGGGTTCACAAAGAGTTAGAGGTCAATACTGGCGAATTTGGCAGTGTCCAAACTCGAGAAGAATTTATACCACAACCCGATGAAAAGACTGAGGAGGTTCAGATCGGAGACCAAATCGGAGGATAACAAAAATAGGGGCTAACTTGGACAACCAACTAAAAGCAGACCTCGTTAAGCTCCTATGAGAAAACTTCGACCTCTTTACATGGAAGGCCTTTGACATGCCCGGAATACATCCCGATCTCATGATCCATAAGCTTGCCGTTTACCCGGGCTCACAACCTGTCCAATAGAAACAATGAAAGTTCGGCCCTGAAAGAGGTCATTGAAGAACAGGTCCATGCCTTGTTAGAAGCCGGATTCATAAGGAAAGTAAAGTACCCCTTATGGCTGGCCAATATAGTACTTGTGAAAAAACAGAATGGAAAATTGAGAATGTGTGTCGACTACACTGACCTCAATAAAGCTTATTCTAAGGATCCATATCCTCTTCCATCATAGATGCTTTGGTAGATTTGGCTTCAGGCTACAAGTACATATCTTTTATAGATTTTTCGTTGCAAGTATAGCTCTGATGAGCGGATATTTTATATGCCTTTTGGGGGTAATTTCATGTAGATTTTAGTATGTTCTAGTTAGTTTTTAGTATATTTTTATTAGTTTTTAGGCAAAATTCATATTTCTTGACTTTACTATGAGTTTGTGTGTTTTTTTGTGATTTCAGGTATTTTTCTAGCTGAAATTGAGGGAGCTGAGCAAAAATCTGATTCAAGCTGAAAAAGGACTGCTGATGCTGTTGGATTCTAACCTCCCTATACTCGGAATTGATTTTTTGGAGCTACAGGAGTCCAATTGACACGATCTTAATTGGGTTGGAAAGTAGACATACAAGGCTTTCCAACAATATATAATAGTCCATACTTTTTTTGAAGATAAATGACATAAAAATTGGCATTTAATGCCAGTTCCATGTTGCATTCTGGCGTTGAACGCCAGAAACAGGTTGCAAGTTGGAGTTAAACGCCAGAAACAGGTTACAACCTATTGTTTAACTCCAGAAACAGCTCAGGTACGTGAGAAGCTCAAGTCTCAGCCCCAGCACACACCAAGTGGGCCCCAGAAGTGGATTTTTGCATTATCCATCTTAGTTTACTCATTTTATGTAAACCTAGGTTACTAGTTTAGTATTTAAACAACTTTTAGAGACTTATTTTGTATCTCATGACATTTTAGATCTGAAATTTGTACTCTTTGATGGCATGAGTCTCTAAACTCCATTGTTGGGGGTGAGGAGCTCTGTAGCGTCTCGATGAATTAATGCAATTATTTCTGTTTTCAATTCAAACACGCTTGTTTCTATCTAAGATATTCATTTGCACTTCAATATGAAGAAGGTGATGATCTGTGACACTCATCACCATTCTCAACCTATGAACGCGTGCCTGACAACCACCTCCGTTCTACATTAGATTGAATGAGTATCTCTTAGATTGCTTAATCAGAGTCTTCGTGGTATAAGCTAGAATCCATTGGCAGCATCCTTGAGAATCCGGAAAGTCTAAACCTTGTCTGTGGTATTCCAAGTAGGATTCAGGGATTAGATAACTGTGACGAGTTTCAAACTCGCGAGTGTTGGGCATAGTGACAGACAGAAAAGGATCAATGGATCCTATTCCATCATGAGTGATAACCGACAGATGATTAGCCGTGCGGTGACAGCGCACCTAGACCATTTTCACTGAGAGGACGGATGGTAGCCATTGACAACGGTGATCCACCAACACACAGCTTGCCATAGAAGGAACATTGCGTGCGTGAAAAAGATGACAGTAGGAAAGCAGATATTCAGAAGACAAAGCATCTCCAAAACTCCAACACATTCTCCATTACTGCGTAACAATTACTAATTTCATGCTCTTTTACTTCTTACAATTGAAACTAAAGAACCCTATTGGTATCTTGACTAAGAATAATAAGATAACCATAGCTTGCTTTAAGCCAACAATCTCCGTGGGATCGATCCTTACTCACGTAAGGTACTACTTGGATGACCCAGTGCACTTGCTGGTTAGTTGTGCAGAATTACATAGTGTGAGTGTGATTTTCGTGCACCATGTTTTTGGCACCATTGCTGGGGATTGTTTGAGTTTGAACAACTGACGGTGAATCTTGTTGCTTAGATTAGGAAAAATTTGTCTTTTTGGTTTAGAGTCACTAGAATTGTATCTTTTATTATTCCTTTTAAAATTATTTTCTTCAAAAATATTATTTTTCTTTATTAATTGTTAGTTTTTCGTTGAGTCTAGTTGCATGTTTTAAGTTTGGTGTCCTTTGTGTTTTTGTCATTAAAAAATTAGTTTTTATCTGTTCAATCCTTGCATTTGTTAAATGTGTCTATTTTCTTGGGAATAGTTGCCCCTTTGAGTTTTTTTTAAATCTTTTTAAAAATAATTTTTCTTTGATTAAATCTTGTGCCAAACTTTAAGTTTGGTGTTCCCTTGTTAATTTTCTTTAGTTTTCAAAAATTTTAATTTGGTTTTCTAAAAATTTTAAGTTTGGTGTTCTTTCTTTTGTTCTTGGTGTTGTTGTGAGTCTTCAAGGTGTTCTTGAGTCTTCTTTGTATTTTGATCTTAAAATTTTTAAGTTTGGCGTGCCTTGGTATTTTCCCTCCAAAATTTTCAAAAACAAGGAGCATTGGATTTAAAAATTTTAAGTCTTGTGTCTTTTATGTGTTTTTCTCTTTCATAATAAAATTTAAAAATAAAAAAAAAAACTATTTTTTCTAACTATTTTTAAACAATTTTTTTGAAACTTTTCATAAAAATTCAGATTTCAATTTCAAAATTTTTCAAATCTTATCCTTTTAATTTTTTTTTAAAAAAATCATATCTTTTTCAAAAATATCCTAACCACTTTCTCTCTCCTCACTTTTTCGAAAATTTTTAAAATATTTTTTCTAAATTTTATTTTTATTTTTTATTTTAGTTTTTATTTTATTTTATTTTATTATTTCAAAAATTATTTTTTTATATAATAAAATAAATCCACATCATCTCCCTTTCTCCATCATGGACCTAAGTGGAAATGAACAGTCCAGAAAGACTCTGGGGTCATATGCTAACCCCACTACTGCTTCATATGGGAGTAGTATATGTATACCCTCCATCGGAGTTAGTAGTTTTGAGTTGAATCCTCAGCTCATTATCATGGTATAGCAAAGTTGCCAGTATTCCGGTCTTCCACAGGAAGAACCTACAGAGTTTCTGACACAATTTTTAGAAATTGCTGACACAGTACATGATAAAGAAGTAGATCAGGATGTCTACAGATTATTACTGTTTCCATTTGCTGTAAAAGACTAAGAGGTGCTTAAATAACCAACCTAAGGCTAGCATAAGGACATGGAAACAGCTGTCAGAAAAAATCCTGAATCAATACTTCCCTCCAAAATGGATGACACAGCTAAGGCTGAACATCCAAGGATCTAAACAAGGAGATAATGAATCTCTTTATGATGCCTGGGAGAGATACAGAGAGATACTAAGAAAATTCCCCTCTGAAATATTTTTAGAGTGGGTGCAGTTAGACATCTTCTATTATAGGCTTACAGAGAAAGCTCAGATGTCTTTGGACCACTCAACTGGTGGATCTATACACATGAGAAAGACAATTGAAGAAGGTCAAGAGCTAATTGATACTGTTGCCAGAAATCAGCATCTGTACTTAGTGAACCTTCCATGAAAGAAGAGGCTAAAACAGAAACTGCTGAACTCAGTCCTGCAGAATAAGTTACTGAATTCAATCAGCAATTAGATTTTCTAACAAAATAGCTAGCCGAATTCAAGGAGTTATTGCAAGACACAAGACTGGATAATATGAATATGGAAGTGCAGTTGAAGCAAACAGAATAGCAGTTATCAAAACAAATAACAGAAGAATGCCAAGCAGTTCAATTAAGAAATGTAAATACATTAAATACCTCACTTCAAGGCAACAGGAAGCCAAGAAATGAACAAACTGCTATCCAAAATCCCTCTGAGGACAGTAAGAGCCCATAGAGAAATAATTCTGGCGCTCAAACACCAGAAAGGGGTGGAGAATTGGCGTTAGACGCCCAACCCATGCTCAGTTCTGGCGTTCAAATGCCAGAAACAGGCAAGGAGTTGGCGTTGGACGCCCAAAAGAAGCTCAGTTCTGGCATTCAGACGCCAAAAATAGGTAAGGAGTTGGCGTCTAACGCCACTCCAGTTTCCACCCCTGGCATTCAAAAGCCAGTGGAGGATCAGACACATACAAGTGCTGATAGCAACCCCTCTAAAAAGGCTTCTCAACCCACGTCTGTAGGCAATAAAACTGCAGCAACTAAGGTTGAGGAATACAAAACCAAAATGCCTTATCCTCAAAAACTCCGCCAAGCAGAACAGGATAAGCAATTTGCCCGCTTTGTAGACTATCTTAGGACTCCTAAAATCAAGATTCTGTTTGCAGAGGCACTTGAGCAAATACCCTCTTATGCTAAGTTCATGAAAGAGATCTTAAGTCATAAGAAGGATTGGAGAGAAACTGAAAAAGTTTACCTCACTGAAGAATGCAGTGCAGTCATTCTGAAAAGCTTACCAGAAAAGCTTAAAGATCCCGGAAGCTTTATGATACCATGCACATTTGAGAGTACTTGTACCAAGCAAGCTCTATATGATCTTGGGGCAAGTATCAACCTAATACCTGCATCTACTATCAGAAAGCTTGGTTTGACTACTATATCTCCAACTTGTTGATGGCTCTATTAAATACCCATCAGGCGTGATTGAAGACATGATTGTCATGGTTGGGCCATTTGCCTTTCTCACTAACTTTGTGGTGCTGGAAATGGAGGAGCACAAGAGTGCAACTCTCATTCTAGGAACACCTTTCCTAGCAACTGGACGAACCCTCATTGACGTCCAAAAAGGGAAAGTAACCCTGAGAATCAATGAGGACGAGTTTAAGTTGAATGTTGTCAAAGCTATGCAGCATCTAGACACCCCAAATGACTGCATGAGCATTGATATTATTGACTCTCTGGTAAAAGAGGTCAATATGACTGAGAATCTCGAATTAGAGCTAGAGGATATCTTTAAAGATGCTCAGCCTGATCTGGAGGAACCAAAGAGAATAATAGAACCTTTGAAAATCACTCAAGAAGAGGAGAAACCTCCCAAACTGAGCTCAAACCATTACCACCATCCCTGAAATATGCATTTCTGGGAGAAGGTGATACCTTTCCTGTAATCATAAGCTCTACCTTAGAGCCACAGGAAGAGGAAGCAGTAATTCAAGTGCTAAGGACACACAAGACAGCTCTAGGGTGGTCCATCAGTGATCTTAAGGGCATTAGCCCAGCCAAATGCATGCATAAGATCCTATTGGAGGATGACGCTAAGCAGTGGTTCAACTACAGAGGCGGTTGAATCCAACCATGAAGGAGGTGGTGCAGAAGGAGGTCACTAAATTACTAGAGGCTAGGATTATTTATCCTATTTCTAATAGCCCCTGGGTAAGCCCTGTCCAAGTCATCCCTAAGAAGGGTGGCATGACAATGGTTCATAATGAAAAAAATGAACTGGTTCCTACAAGAACAGTTACAGGGTGGCGTATGTGTATTGATTACAGAAGGCTCAATACAGCTACTAGAAAGGATCATTTTCCTTTACCATTCATAGACCAGATGCTAGAAAGATTAGCAGGTCATGAATACTACTACTTCCTGGATGGATATTCAGGTTATAATCAAATTATAGTAGATCCCCAAGATCAAGAGAAAACAGCATTCACATGTCCATCCAGAGTATTTGCACATAGAAGGATGCCATTTGGTCTGTGCAATGCACCTGCAACCTTTCAAAGGTGCATGCTCTCTATTTTCTCTGATATGGTGGAATATTTTCTGGAAGTCTTCACGGATGACTTTTCAGTATTTGGAGACTCATTCAGCTCCTGTCTTGACCATCTAGTACTTGTTCTAAAGAGGTGCCAAGAGACTAACCTGGTTTTAAACTAGGAGAAATGTCACTTTATGGTGATTGAAGGAATTGTCCTTGGGCACAAAATTTCGAACAAAGGAATAGAGGTGGATCAAGCTAAGGTAGAGGTAATTGAAAAATTACCACCACCTGCCAATGTTAAGGCAATCAGAAGCTTTCTAGGGCATGCAGGATTCTATAGGAGGTTTATAAAAGATTTTTCAAACATCGCCAAACCTCTGAGTAATCTGCTAGCTGCTGACATGCCATTTATCTTTGATAATGAGTGTCTGCAGGCATTTGAGACTCTGAAAGCCAAGCTGGTCATAGCACCAGTCATCTCTGCACCAGACTAGACATTACCATTTGAACTAATGTGTGATACCAGTGACCATGCCATTGGTGCAGTGTTGGGACAAAAGCATGACAAGCTTCTGCACGTCATTTATTATGCCAGTCGTATTTTAAATGACACATAGAAAAACTACACAACCATAGAAAAAGAGTTACTTGTAGTGGTTTACGCCATTGACAAGTTCAGATCTTATTTAGTAAGATCAAAAGTGATTGTGTACACTGACCATGCTGCTCTTAATATCTACTCATAAAGCAGGATTCAAAACCCAGACTCATAAGATGGGTGTTGCTTCTGCAAGAGTTTGATACAGAAATAAGGGACAAAAAAGGGACAGAGAACCAAGTAGTAGATCACCTGTCCTGGATAGAACCAGTAGAAGGGGCGTCCCTCCCTCTTACTGAGATCTCTGAAAACTTTCCGGATGAGCAACTATTTGCCATCCAGGAGGTATCATAGTTTGTAGACATTGCAAACTACAAGACTGTGAGATTCATACCCAAAGAGTAGTAGGCAGCAATCAAAGAAATTGATCACAGATGCAAAGTACTATCTTTGGGATGAACCATATCTCTTCAAGAGATGTGCAGACGGAGTAATCCGTAGATGTGTGCCTAAAGAAGAAGCACAGAAGATCCTATGGCATTGCCATGGATCACAATATGAAGGACATTTTGGAAGTGAGCGAGCAGCCACAAGAGTCCTCTAATGTGGCTTCTATTGGCCTACTCTCTATAAAGACTCCCGAGAGTTTGTACTTAATTGTGACAGTTGCCAAAGATCTAGCAATCTTCCTCACAGTTATGCCATGCCTCAACAATGGATCTTGGAGATTGAGTTGTTTGATGTATGGGGTATTGACTTCATGGGGCCTTTCCCACCATCATACTCAAACACTTATATTTTGGTAGTAGTGGATTATGTATCCAAATGGGTGGAAGCTATTGCAACACCCACTAATAATACTAAGACAGTGTTGAAATTCCTCCAGAAACATATCTTCAGTAGATTTGGTGTCCCTAGAGTACTAATCAGTGATAGGGGCGCTCAGTTCTGCAATAAACAGCTTTACTCGGCTATGGTTCGATATGGAGTCAGCCACAGGGTGGCAACTCCATATCATCCACAGAATGGGCAAGCTGAAGTCTCTAATAGAGAACTTAAAAGAATCCTGGAACGGACAGTGATTAACCATAGAAGGGATTGGGCAAGAAGCTTGGATGATGCTCTATGGGCATACAGAACAGCATTCAAGACTCCTATAGGGACCTCTTCATACCAACTTGTGTATGGAAAAGCCTGTCACTTGCCAGTGGAACTAGAACATAAGGCCTACTGGGCAACCAGATTCCTAAACCTTGATGCCAAGTTAGCTGGAGAAAAACAATTGCTCCAGTTAAATGAGCTAGAGGAATTCATACTCAATGCTTCGAAAATGTAAAAATTTACAAAGAGAAAGCAAAAAGATGACATGATAAGAAGCTATCATCTAGAGTCTTTGAGCCAGGGCAGAAAGTTCTGCTGTTTAATTCTAGGCTCAGATTATTCTCCGGGAAATTGAAATTTTGGTAGAGAGGACCATATGTGATTACAGGTGTGTCACCATATGGATACATAGAGCTTCAGGATAATGATTCTAACAAAAAGTTCATTGTTAATGGACAGAGAGTCAAACATTATCTTGAAAGCAATTTTCAGCAAGAGTGCTCAAAACTGATACTTGATTAAAGCTCAGTAATAGTCCAGCTAAAGACAATAAAGAAGTGCTTGCTGGGAGGCAACCCAGCCATTTTGTTAATTAATTGAAGTTTACAAGTTCATACTAATTATCTTCAAGGTAAAATAGCAATTGCATGAGTTCACAGAGTTACAGAAGGATTCAGAGGATAAAACAGCAAAAAGAAGCTCAGTGGTGTGAAAAAGCCAGTAAGGTAGCGTTTGGTGGAGAGACAGAGACTAAGAGACAGGGATTGAAACAAATCTTAGTATTCTGTTTGGTGCAAAATGGGAGACAGGAATTGAAACAAGAATGAAACTCTAATTTAATTTGCACAAAGGATAAAATTGGAATTAATTAATTGAAATGAAAGTATTTTAGGTATAAAATGTTATTAAAGTTTCAGTCTCCATCTCTAAAAATTTTAGTCCCCTGCGTCCCTACTTTTTGGAGGTACTGAAATACTGAAATTTTGGAGACAGAGACAGAAATTTTAGTACCAGTCTTTGAACTAACAAACACGATACTGAGTCTTAGTCTTTCAGTCTCTGTCTCAGTACTTGAAAACAAACACTACCTAAGAGCTGTTTTGGGCATTAAACGCCCAAAAGGAGCATCTACTGGGCGTTTAATGCCAGTAGAGATAGCCATCTGGGCGTTAAATGCCAGAAAGAAGCAACTTCTGGGAATTTAACGCCAGATTTGCAGCATCCTGGGCGTTCAAAAAAACGCCCAGTGATAAAGGATTTTCTGGCGTTCAACGCCAGCCAGATGCTACAGCTGAGCGTTAAACACCTAGGAGAAGCTACAAATGGGCGTTAAACGCCCAAAACATGCAGCATTTGGGCGTTTAACGCCAGGATTGTGGGGAGGAGGTAAATTCGTTTTCACTTCAAATTTTTTTCCATTTTTCATGTTTCAATTCATGATTTCTTGCATAAACATGTTACAAACTCTCATCTTTCAACTTCAATTCCAAAATTTTTTAATCCTAAACATGTTTCTTAATTTTTCTTCAAAATCTTTTCAAACCTTTTTCAAAACTCAATTATCTTTTTGAATTCTTTTCAAATCTTTTTAAATTCTTCTCAAATCTTTTTAAATTAATCATATCTTCTTTTTAAAATTCAGAATTATCTTTTTCAAATATCTTTCATAACTTTTCAATTTTAAATTACATCTTTTTCCTATCATACTTATCTTTTACAAATCATATCTTCTATCTTATCTTTTTCAAAATTTTTGAAAACCCATCCCCCTTCCCTTTAAATCCACATTTGGCCTCCCTCCTCTCCTCCATAATTCGAAATTGGCTCTCCTTCTATCCCTCTCCTTTCCTTTCTTTTGCTTGAGGACAAGCAAACCTTTAAGTTTGGTATGTTTATCCATGATCACTAAACCAATACCCACTAAGATCATGGCTCCTAAGGGAAAACAAACCACTCCAAGAGGCAAGAAAGAGAATATTCCAAAACCACTTTGGAATCAAGGGAAGTTCTTAACCAAAGAACATTTAGACCATTACTACAAAATAATGGGTCTAAGGTCAGTGATCCTGGAAGTTAAATTCAATCTGAAAGAAGACGAATATCCGGAGATCCAAGAGCAAATTCGAAACAGAAGCTGGGAAGTCCTAGCTAATCCTAAAACAAAGGTAGGAAGAAACATGGTTCAGGAATTCTACTCTAATCTGTGGCAAACAGACAGGCAGAGAATAGCTGAAACCGCCTTCAATGACTATCAGACTTTGGTCAGAGGGAAGATTGTTCACCTCCACCCTGACAAAATCAGGGAGATCTTTAAGCTACCTCAGCTGAAAGATGACCCAGACTCCTTTAATAGGAGAATGATGAGAACAAATAAGGGCTTGGACGAAATTCTAGAGGACATATGCCTCCCTGGAACCAAGTGGACAACCAGCACAAAGGGTTTCCCAAATCAACTCAAGAGAGAAGATCTCAAACCAGTTGCCAGAGGCTGGATGGACTTCATTGGGCGTTCTATACTACCCACGAGCAACCGCTCTGAAGTCACCATCAAAAGAGCAGTAATGATCCATTGCATTATGTTGGGAAAAGAAGTGGAAGTTCATCAGCTGATCTCTTGTGAACTTTACACAATTACAAACAAGAACTCCAAAGATGCCAAATTGGCTTATCCAAGCTTAATCTCTATGCTATGTAAAGATGCTGGGGGTAAAGATGGGAGTAACTGAGTATATCTCAGTTGAGCGACCAAATCACCAAAAAGTCAATGGAAGGACAAGAAGTGCAGGACGACCCCATCAAGAGGAAAGCACAGGAGTTCCTCCCGGAAATCCCTCAAATTGAATACTGGGAGCATCTTGAAACATCTGTCACCAAGTTGCAAGAAGCTATGGAGCAACTAAAGGAAGAACAAAAAAATCAAAATAGCATACTTTGCAAACTGCTTAGGGAACAAGAAGAGCAAGGGCGTGAACTGAAGCAACTGAAGCGTCAGAAGCTGTCTCTTGAAGGGCCAAGCACCCCACATATTAAAGGAGCATCCACCTCCCAAAATAAAGGTTGTTGAGTCCTAATCTTAGCCTTAACTCTGTGATAGTTGTTCTTATTAGGAATTTACCTTAGAAGTTATATATGAGTAGTAGTAATTAGTAAACCTATTTTGATTTTATCTCCAATTAAGGTATAATTTATTTTTCTCATCATCATCAAACATAAATAAAATAGCAGATTTTTAGAATAAGGAGGCAATATTTTTTTTCGAGTTTTTAATAAGGAAAATTCTAATTATTTATATGTGGTGGCAACACTTTTTGTCTTCTGAATGAATGTCTGAACAGTGCATATTTTTTATATTGAATTTTATGAATGTTAAAATTGTTGGCTCTTGAAAGAATGAAGAACAAGAGAAATGTTATTGATGATCTGAAAAATCATGAAATTGATTCTTGAAGCAAGAAAAAGCAGTGAAAAAAAAGAGAAGGAGCAGTAGAAAAAGCCAATAGCCCTTTAAACCAAAAGGCAAGGGTAAAAAGGATCCAAGGCTTTGAGCATCAATGGATAGGAGGGCCCAAGGAAATAAATCCAAGCCTAAGCGGCTAAATCAAGCTGTCCCTAACCATGTGCTTGTGGCATGCAGGTCCAAGTGAAAAGCTTGAGACTGAGTGGTTAAAGTCGTGATCCAAAGCAAAAGAGTGTGCTTAAGAACTCTAGACACCTTTAATTGGAGACTTTAGCAAAGTTGAGTCACGATCTGAAAAGGTTCACCCAGTTATGTGTCTGTGGCATTTATTTATCCGGTGGTAATACTGGAAAACAAAGTGCTTAGGGCCACAGCCAAGACTCATAAAATAGATGTGTTCAAGAATCAACACACTAAACTAGGAGAATCAATAATACTATCTTAATTCTGAGTTCCTATGGATGCCAATCATTTTGAATTTCAAAGGATAAAGTGAGATGCCAAAACTGTTCGGAAGCAAAAAGCTACTAGCCCCGCTCATCTAATTAGAATTTGAGCTTCACTTGAAACTCTGAGATATTATTGCAACTTAATTTCTTTTTATCCTATTTTATTTATCTAGTTGCTTGGGGACAAGCAACAATTTAAGTTTGGTGTTGTGATGAGCGGATATTTTATACGCTTTTTGGAGGTAATTTCATGTAGATTTTAGTATGTTTTAGTTAGTTTTTAGTATATTTTTATTAGTTTTTAGGAAAAAATCATATTTCTGGACTTTACTATGAGTTTATGTATTTTTTTGTGATTTCAGGTATTTTCTGGCTGAAATTGAGGGAGCTGAGGAAAAATCTTATTCAGACTGAAAAAGGACTGCTGATGCTGTTGGATTTTGACCTCCCTGTACTCGGAATGGATTTTTTGGAGCTACAGAAGGCCAATTGGCACGCTCTCAATTGGTTTGGAAATTAGACATCCAGGGCTTTCCAGAAATATATAATAGTTCATACTTTGCTCGAAGATAAATGACGTAAACTGGCATTTAACGCCAGTTCCATGTTGCATTCTGGTGTTGAACGCCAGAAACAGGTTACAACCTGACTTTTAACTCTAGAAACAGCCTACGCACGTGAGAAGCTCAAGTTTCAGCCCCAGCACACACCAAGTGGGCCCCAGAAGTGGATTTCTGCATTATCCATCTTAGTTTACTCATTTCCTGTAAACCTAGGTTACTAGTTTAGTATTTAAACAACTTTTAGAGACTTATTTTGTATCTCATGACATTTTAGATCTGAACTTTGTACTCTTTGATGGCATGAGTCTCTAAACTCCATTGTTGGGGGTGAGGAGCTCTTCAGCGTCTCTATGAATTAATGCAATTATTTCTGTTTTCAATTCAAACACGCTTATTTCTATCTAAGATATTCATTTGCACTTCAATATGAAGAAGGTGATGATCTGTGACACTCATCACCATTCTCAACCTATGAACGCGTGCCTGACAACCACCTCTGTTCTACATTAGATTGAATGAGTATCTCTTGGATTCCTTAATCAGAGTCTTCGTGGTATTGATGAACGGATTTTTGACGGTTTAGAATTTCACTAATGAATTCTCGTTGCAAGTATAGTTTCTAAACCAACAATAATCCTTTCATACAAAAGATTGTTTGTCACAAGTAACAAACCCCTAAAATTAATAACCGAAGTATTCAAACCTCGGGTCGTTCTCCCTAGGAATTACAATAAAGTGCCTTGTTATTGGTTAGAATTGTGTTTTGGGGTTTTGGATAAGAAGCATGAAAAGTAAATGGCAATGAAAATAAACTAACATCCATAAAAGGCTCTTGGCAAGGTATGAAAATTAGAAGTCCTATCCTAGTTATCCTTCTCAATTGTGATGAGAATTGTTCATTGCTACCACTTAGTTAACCCTTACTAAATAAAGGAAAGCCAAGTAGATGAATTGACTTGAGCCACAAGTCCTAGCCAACTCCCAAGGAAAGACTAGCTTTAGTGCACTCCAAACCAATTAGCAATTTCTCCAATTACCAATCAACAAAGGAATTAGATAACTCAAGTGTCACTAATTACTCTACCTAGTCCAAGAGGAACAAAATCTATACTATATCTAGAAGAGGCATTTCAATAAACACATAAAAGGCAATAAAAGTAAACAACATAAATTGCAAGAATTAAAGAGAGATCTAACTACAAAGGCAAGAGATCAACAATAGAAAAGCAAAGAAGAACAATTATTATGAATTACCTCTTATTGAATTGGAAGAAAATGGAAAGAACAATAGTAGATCTACAACAAAATATAAGAACAACATAAAGGAATTACAATAAAGGAATTGAAGAAGATGAATGTAACAACAAAGAATTGAAAGGTAGAAGTAGAAGAAAGCAAAGATTAAAACCTAGATCTAAGAACTAAGCCTAATCCTAATCCTAATTCTAGAGAGAAGTGAGAGCTTCTCTCTCTAGAAACTAGTTCTAACTACTTCTAAAACTAAACTATGACTAATGGTAACTAACATATGTTTCCCTCTTCACTCCTTGGGTTAAATAGCATCAGAAATGAGTTGGATTGGGCCCACAAGGCTTCTAAAATCGCTGGCCACGTTTTGCTTCAAGTGGACTAGGTGGCAGCAACGGCGCGTGCGCATACTATGCGCGTGCGCGCCACCATACTTGTAGCAACTATAGCAAATCTTATATTGTTTCGAAGCCCCGGATGTTAGCTTTCTAACCCAACTAGAACCGCATCATTTGGACCTCTGTAGCTCAAGTTATGGTCGTTTAAGTGCGAAGAGGTCGGCTTGACAGCTTTCCGGTTCTTTCATTTCTTCATGAGTTCTCCAACTTTTCATGCTTTCTTTCTTCATTCCCTTGATCCAATCATTGCCTCCTAAATCTGAAATCACTTAACAAACATATCAAGGCATCTAATGGAATCAAGATGAATTAGATTTAGCTATTTTAAGGCCTAAAAAGCATGTTTTCACTCTTAAGCACAATTAAAGGAGAATATACAAAACCATGCTATTTCATTGAATAAATGTGGGTAAAAGGTTATAAAATCCCCTAAAATCAATACAAGATAAACCGTCACATTGGGGTTTGTCAGGTATAAGCTAGAATCCATTGGTAGCATCCTTGAGAATCCGAAAAGTCTAAACCTTGTTTGTGGTATTCCAAGTAGGATTCAGGGATTGGATGACTGTGACGAGTTTCAAACTCGCGAGTGTTGGGCGTAGTGACAGACATAAAAGGATCAATGGATCCTATTCCAGCATGAGTGAGAACTGACAGATGATTAGCCGTGCGGTGACAGCGCACCTGGACCATTTTCACTAAGAGGACGGATGGTAGCCATTGACAACGGTGATCCACCAACACACAGCTTGCCATAGAAGGAACCTTGCGTGCGTGAAGAAGATGACAGTAAGAAAGCAGATATTCAGAAGACAAAGCATCTCCAAAACTCCAACACATTCTCTATTACTGCGTAATAGTTACTAATTTCATGCTCTTTTACTTCTTACAATTGAAACTAAAGAACCCTATTGGTATCCTGACTAAGAATAATAAGATAACCATAGCTTGCTTCAAGCCAACAATCTCCGTGGGATCGACCCTTACTCACATAAGGTATTACTTGGACGACCCAGTGCACTTGCTGGTTAGTTGTGCAGAATTACATAGGGTGAGTGTGATTTTCGTGCACCAAGCTCCGAACCGACAATTGATCCTAATCAAATTATAATCCTAAAGATGTCACAAATCAGAGCAAATATAAACCGAGAGTATTTAGACTCATGGGTCGTTCTCCCTAGGAACTAGTGCCAACAAGTGCATATAATTTTGGTTGTGAGAAAGCAAAGGGGTTTTCAGTGATTGAAGACAAACAAAATAAAGGAATTAAAGAACAAGACAAAATTGCAATTGATAAACTAATAAAAGAACTAATGAACTAGGTATGTAATATGAACTAGTAACGCTATAAAGTAATGGAAATGTAGTTCAAAACATAAAATGAAACCTTGACTTGGGATGAGTCATGGAATCCCTTCCTTGCCATAACCACAACTATGATAATTATGATGGATTAATCTCACTAAGTCAACCCTTAACATCGAAGGATAAGTCAAGTGAGCAAAATTGTTATTAATCCACAAATCCTAGTTAACTTACCAAATTAATTGGTAAAAAGCTAGCGATAGTGGAAATAATAACAACTAACAACCCAAGAATTATCACTAAATGTTGGACATTATGGCTCTAGTAATTCATAAACTCATTTCCACCAAGCCAAGGGGTGGAAATTACCCCATAATCAAAATTGGCATTTCGTCAAACACATAGAGGGCATAATCATAAAACATGGCGAAATTGAAAAAATGGTAAAAGTTACCAACCACAAATGCCCAAAATCAATAAAAGCAACTCAAACAAACATGCAATGATCATCAAACATCAAATTAACCAACTACAAATCCAAAATTGTAAAAATATATATATTGACAAGAGAGATTAAAATAAAAGAAAGTACAGAACAAGTGGTATAATAAAAGAAATAATTAAAGAAATACTTACAATAAAATTGCTAGAATCCAAAATCAAACCTGAAGTATAAAATTCTACAAAGCCTAATTAAAACCCTAAGAGAAAATTTTCTATGCTACTCTACTCCTACTCTTACTATGTGTTTTTCCTATCTAAGTTGGCTCCCTTCATATGGTATAAAGTTCCCTTCATATAGCACTTGATTTCAGCCTCCAAGCCTTTAGAAATGGGCAAAAAAGCCCAAAATTGCAAGCCACGTGACTTTTAAATGAAGTCACGCGCTGGTAACTGTGCGTACGCACAGATGTGTGCATACTTAAAAACCCTAGAAAACACTAAAAAACCCTAAAAACCTTAAATAATCCTAAGAAATCCTAAAAACCGTAGAAGACCCTAAAAAATCCTAGAAAAGTCTAAAAAATCCTAAAAACCCTAGAAAACTATAAAAACTCTAATAAACCCTAGAAAACCCTAAAAAACCTTAAAAACCCTAAAAAATCCTAGAAATCCCTAAAAATCCTAAAAAACCCTAGAAAACCCTAAAAACCTAGAAATCCATAAAAAACACTAAAAACCCTAGAAAATCCTAAAATCCCTAGAAAACTATAAAAACCCTAATAAACCCTAAAAAATCATAAAAACCCCTAAAAATCCTAAAAACCCTAAAAACCCTAAAAAACCCTAAAAAATCCTAAAAACCCTAGAAAAGCCTAGAAAACCATAAAATACCCAAAAAACCCTAGAAAACCCTAAAAAATCCTAGAAAATCATAAAAACTCTAAAAATCCTAAAAAACCTTAAGAACCCCTAGAAACCTTAGAAAACCCTAAAAACCCTAGAAAACCATAAAAACCCTAATAAACCCTAGGAAGCCTTAAAAATCCTAAAAAAAATCCTAAAAACCCTAAAAATCCTTAAAAATATTAGAAAACCCTAAAAAATCCTAAAACTCTAAAAAACCCAAAAATTCCTAAAAAACCCTAAAAATCCTAAAAATCCTAGAAAACCTTAAAAACCCAAGAAAATCCTAAAAAACCCTAAAAACCCTAGAAAAGCCTAGAAAACCATTGAAAACCCTTAAAACTCTAGAAAATCCTAAAAAATCCTAGAAAACCTTAAAAAATCCTAAAAACCCTAAAAAACTCTAAAAACCCTGAAAAATCCTAGAAAATACTAAAATCCCAAGAAAACCCTAAAACACCCTAAAAACCCTAAAAACCCTAAAAAATCGTAAAACCCGAGAAAACCCTAAAAACCCTAAAAACCTAGAAAATCCTAAAAACCCAAGAAAACTCTAAAAATCCAAAAAACCCTAGAAACTTTAACAACCCTAGAAAATCCAAAAAATAATAAAAATATTAGAAAACCCTAAAAATTTAGAAAACCCTAAAAAATCCTAAAAACCCTATAAAACCCTAAAAATCCTAGAAAACCCAAAAAATCCTAGAAAACCCTAAAAACCCCTAAAAACTCTAGAAAACCCTAAAAAATTCTAAAACTCTAGAAAATCCTAAAAAACTCTAAAAACCCTAGAAAACCCTAAAAATCCTAAAAACCCAATAAAACCCTAAAAAACCCTAAAAATCATAACCATAACAAACCCTATAAAATCCTAGAAACCCTAAAAAACCCTAAACCCTATAAAAACCTAAACCTTAAATACTAAACCATAGAAACCCTACAAAATCCTAAAAAAGACCCTAAAAACCCTAAAAATCCTAGAAAAATCCTAGAAACCCCTAAAAACTCCTAAAAACCCTAAAACTGTAAAAAAACCCAAGCAAACCCTAAAAACCCTAAAAAATCCTAAAAAACCCTAGAAAACCCTAAAAATCCTAAAAACCCTAGAAAACCCTAAAAATCGCTAAAACCCTAGAAAACCCTAAAAAACCCTAAAAACCCTAAAAATCCTAAAAACCCTAACAAACCCTAGAAAATCCTAAAAACCCCTAAAGATCCTACAAACTCTAGAAAACCCTAGAAAACCCTAAAAAATCCTAAAAACCCTAGAAAACTATAAAAACCCTAATAAACCCTAGAAAACCCTAAAAAACCTTAAAAACCCTAGAAAAATTCTAGAAATCCCTAAAAACCCTAAAAATCCCTTGAAAATCCTAAAAATCTAGAAAACCATAAAAAACACTAAAAATCCTATAAAACTATAAAAACCCTAGAAAAATATAAAAATCCTAATAAATCCTAAAAAACCATAAAACACCTAAAAATCCTAAAAATCCTAAAAACCCTAGAAAACCCTAAAAAATCCTAAAAACCCTAGAAAACCCTAAAAAATCCTAAAAACCCTAGAAAAGCCTAGAAAACCATAAAATACCCTAAAAATCCTAGAAAACCATAAAAACTCTAAAAATTCTAGAAAACCCTAAGATCCCCTAGAAACCTTAAAAAACCCTAAAAACCCTAGAAAACCATAAAAATCCTAATAAACCCTGGGAAACTGTAAAAATCCTAAAAAAACCCTAGAAAATCCTAAAAATCTTTAAAACATTAGAAAATCCTAAAAAATCCTAAAACTCTAAAAAAACCCAAAAATTCCAAGAAAACCCTAAAAACTCTAAAAATCCTAGAAAACCTTAAAAACCCAAGAAAACCCAAAAAACCCTAAAAACCCTAGAAAAGCCTAGAAAATCATAAAAAACCCTTAAGACCCTAGAAAACCCTAAAAAATTCTAGAAAACCTTAAAAACCCTAAAAACACTAAAAAAACTCTAAAAACCATGAAAATCCTAGAAAACACTAAAATCCCAAAAAAACCCTAAAACACCCTAAAAACCCTAAAAACCCTAGAAACCCTAAAAAATCCTAAAATCCTAGAAAACCCTAAAAACTCTAAAAAATCCTAAAAACCTAGAAAATCCTAAAAACCTAAGAAAACTCTAAAAATCCAAAAAACCTAGAAAACCTTAAAAGCCCTAGAAAATCCAAAAAATTAATAAAAATCCTAGAAAACCCTAAAAAACTTAGAAAACCCTAAAAAACTCTAGAAAAACCCTAGAAAACCCTAAAAGTTCTAGAAAACCCTAAAAACCCAAGAAAACCCTAGAAAATCCTAAAAACCCTAGCAAACCCTAAAAGTCCTAGAAAACCCAAAAAACCCTAAAAACCCATAAAAATCCTAGAAAACCCTAAAAAATCCTAAAACTCTAGAAAACCCTAAAAAACTCTAAAAACCCTAGAAAACCCTAAAAATCCTAAAAAATCCAATAAAACCCTAAAAAATCCTAAAAATCCTAGAAAACCATAACAAACCCTATAAAACCCTAGAAACCCTAAAAATCCCTAAACCCTATAAAACCCTAAACCTTAAACCATAAACCCTAGAAACCCTAAAAAACCCTAGAAAATCCTAAAAACCCTAAAAACCCTAATAAATCCTAAAAACCGTAAAAATCCTAGAAAATTTCTAGAAACCCCTAAAAACTCCTAAAAACCCTAGAAAACCCTAAAAAACCCTAGAAAACCCTAAAAATCCTAAAAACTCTAAAAACCCTAGAAAATCCTAAAAATCCCTAAAGATCCTAAAAACTCTAGAAAACCCTAAAAAATCCTATAAACCCTAGAAAACCCTAAAAAATCCTTAAAAAATCCTAAAAAATCCTTAAAAAATCCTAAAAATCCTTAAAAACCCTAAAAACCCTCAAAACCCTTAAAACCCTAGAAAATCCAAAAAAACTCAAAAAACCCAAGAAAACCCTTAAAATTCCTAAAAACCCTAAAAATTCCTAAAAACACTAGAAAACCCTAAAAACCCTACAAAACCCAAAAAATCCTAGAAAATTGTAACCCTAGAAAACTCTGAAAACCCCTAGAAAATCCTATAAAACCTAAAACCCCTAATAAACCTTAAACAGCTTAAAAATCCCAGACACCTTAAAAACCCCTAGAAAATTCTAAAAAATCCTAAAAACCCTAATAAACCCTAAAATCCCTAAAAATCCTAGAAAAACCTAGAAAACCCTAAAAACTCTAAAAATTCTAGAAAACCATAAAAACCCTAATAAACCCTAAAAAACTATAAAAAAACTCCAGAAAATCCTAGAAAACCCTTAAAAAACCTAGAGAACCCAAAAAAAACCCTAGAAATCGTAGAAAACTCTAAAAACCCTAAAATGTCTTAAAACTCTTTGAAAACCCTAGAAAACCCTAAAAATCCAAAAAAACCCAAGAAAGGTGGTGGACAAAATTGTGATCATCAACAATGGCTCCAAAGGCTTGGTGCTCTCAAACGTGAATCACACTTTGTCACAACTCCGCACAACTAACCAGCAAGTGTACTGGGTCATCCAAGTAATACCATACGTGAGTAAGGGTCGATCCCACAGAGATTGTTGGTATGAAGCAAGCTGTGGTCATCTTGTAAATCCTAGTCAAGCAGATTTAACTGGATTAAGAGATTATTGGTTTAAATAAAGATAATAAAATAAACAAAAAATAAAGATAAAGTTACTCATGTAATTCAATGGTGGGAATTTCAGATAGGTGTATGGAGGTGCTGTGTTCCTTCTGAATCTCTGCTTTCCTACTTCTTCCTTCTAGTTTTTCATCACTCCTTTCTATGGCAAGCTGTATGTAGGGCATCACTGTTGTCAATGGCTACATCCCATCCTCGCTGTGAAAATGGTCCAAATGCTCTGTCACAGCACGGCTAATCATCTGTCAGTTCTCAATTAGGTTGGAATAGAATCCAGTGATTCTTTTGCGTCTGTCACTAACGCCCAGCCTTCAGGAGTTTGAAGCTCGTCACAGTCATTCAATCCCGGAATCTTACTCGGAATACCACAGACAAGGTTAGACTTTCCGGATACTCATGAATGCCGCCATCAATTCTAGCTTATACCACGAAGATTTTGATCAAGGAATCCAAGAGATATGCACCCGGTTTACGCTAGAACGGAAGTGGTTGTCAGTCACGCGCGTTCATAGGTGAGAATGATGATGAGTGTCACAGATCATCACATTCATCAAGTTGAAGTGCAACGAATATCTTAGAACAGGAATAAATCGAATTGGATAGAAAATAGTAGTAATTGCATTAAAACTTGAGGTACAGCAGAGCTCCACACCCTTAATCTATGGTGTGTAGAAACTCCACCATTGAAAATATATAAGTGAAAGGTCCAAGCATGGCCGAATGGCCAGCCCCCAGATCTAAGAACTAAATGTCCAAAGATTCAATAATACACTTGTAAAAAGTTCTATTTATACTAAACTAGCTACTAAGGTTTACAGGAGTAAGTAATTGATGTATAAATCCACTTCTGGAGCCCACTTGGTGTATGTTTGGGCTGAGCTTGATCTATTCACGAGCTGAGGATTCTTTTGGGGTTGAACGCCAAGTTGTAACGTGTTTTGGGCATTCAACTCTGGTTCGTGACGTGTTTCTGGCGTTTGACTCCAGAATGCAGCATATAACTGGCGTTGAGCGCCAATTTATATCGTCAAATCTCGAATAAAGTATGGACTATTATATATTGATGGAAAGATCTGGATGTCTACTTTCCGACGCCGTTTCGAGTTTTGTGGCTCCAGAAAATCCATTTCGAGTGCAGTGAGGTCAGATTCCAACAGCATCAGCAGTCCTTTGTCAGCCTCTTATCAGAGTTTTGCTCAGGTCCCTCAATTTCAGCCAGAAAATACCTGAAATCACACAAAAACACAAAAACTCATAGTAAAGTCCAGAAATGTGAATTTAGCATAAAAACTAATGAAAACATCCCTAAAAGTAACTAGATCGTACTAAAAACTACTTAAAAATAATGCCAAAAAGCGTATAAATTATCCGCTCATCACAACACCAAACTTAAATTGTTGCTTGTCCCCAAGCAACCGAAAATCAATTAGGATAAAAAGAAGAGAATATACTATGAATCCCAACATATCAGTGAATATTAGTTCTAATTAGATGAGCAGAACTTGTAGCTTTTTGCTTCTGAACAATTTTGGCATCTCACTTCATCCTTTGAAGTTTAGAATGATTGGCATCTATGGGAACTTAGAATTTCGGATAGTGTTATTGATTCTCCTAGTTAAGTATGTTGATTCTTGAACACAGCTACTTTTATGAGTCTTGGCCGTGGCCCTAAGCACTTTGTTTTCCAGTATTACCACCGGATACATAAATGCCACAGACACATGACTGGGTGAACCTTTTCAGATTGTGACTCAGCTTTGCTAGAGTCCCAAGTTAGAGGTGTCCAGAGCTCTTAAGCACACTCTTTTTGCTTTGGATCATGACTTTAACCACTCAGTCTCAACCTTTTCACTTGGACCTGCATGCCACAAGCACATGGTTAGGGACAGCTTGATTTAGCCGCTTAGGCCTGAATTTTATTTTCTTGGGCCCTCCTATCCATTGATGCTCAATGCCTTGGATCCTTTTTACCCTTGCCTTTTGGTTTTAAGGGCTATTGGCTTTTTCTGCTTGCTTTTTCTTTTTCTTTCTAATTTTTTTTCGCCAATATATTTTTTTTCGCAAGCTTTTGCTTTTTCACTACTTTTTCTCGCTTCAAGAATCAATTTTATGATTTTTCAGATCATCAATAACATTTCTCTTTTTCATCATTCTTTCAAGAGCCAACAATTTTAACATTCATAAACAACAAGATCAAAAATATGCACTGTTTAAGCATTCATTCAGAAAACAAAAAGTATTGTCACCACATCAATATAATTAAACTAAATTCAAGGACAATTTTTTACATTTATGTACTTTTTGTTCTTTTGAATTAAAAACATTTTTCATTTAAGAGAGGTGAAGGATTTATGGAATTATTCATAGCCTTAAGACATAGTTACTAAATACTAATGATCATGAAGTAGAGACAAAAAACATAGATAAACATGTAACATAAAAAACCGAAAAACAGAGAGATAAGAACAAGGAAGTTAAGGAATGAGTCCACCTTAGTGAGGGTGGCACCTTTTGAAGGTCCAATGGTGCTTTTTGAGCTCCTTTATGTCTCTTCCTTGCTTCTGTTGCATGATCCCTAGTGATTTTGGTGTTCCTATCCTTAGTTGCTTCCAATAATTATGTGGAGGAACATGTATCCCCTGAGGTATCTCAGGGATTTCTTGATGAGGGAATTCCTCATGCTCTCTTGATGTGTAGTTAAATGCTCTTCTACTGAGCTATGGACCCTAGAGATGAATCTCTCCATCTCCCATGACTCGGAGGTGGAAAAAAATTTTTTTTGTCTTTCCTTTTCTCTTCTTTTTTTTTTTTTTTGAGGTTTCTCTGGCCTTAGGTGCCATCAATGGTTATGGAAAAACAAAAAGCTATGCTTTTACCACACCAAACTTAAAATATTGCTCGCCCTTGAGCAAAAGAAGAAAGAATAGAAGAAGAATAAGATATGGAGGAGATAGAGGGATGTGAGTGGTGAGTGAAAAAACAGAAGGGATGACCGTGAATGGAGAGGGAGAGGGTGAGGTAGGTGGGGATCCTGTGGGGTCCACAGATCCTGAGATGATCCTGTGGGGTCCACAGATCCTGAGGTGTCAAGGATTTACATCCCTGCACCAATTAGGCATGTAGAATGCCTTTGCATATAATTCTGGCGTTTAAACGCCGAAGTGATGCTCATTCTGGGCGTTCAACACCCATGTGCAGCATGTTTCTAGCATTGAACGCCAGGTCCATGCTTGTTTCTGGCGTTCAGCACCAGATCCATGCTCGGTTCTGGCGTTGAACGCCAGCCATATGCTCCTTACTGGCGTTTAAACGCCAATAAGTCCTTCCTCTATGGTGTGATTTTTCTTCTGTTGTTTTTGATTCTGTTTTTTTATTTTAGTATTTTTTTCGTGACTCCACATGATCATGAACCTAATTAAACATAAAAGAACAATGATAATAAAATAAAATTAGATAAATAAAAATTGGGTTGCCTCCCAATAAGCGCTTCTTTAATGTCAATAGCTTGACAGTGAGCTCTCATGGAGCTTCACAGATGTTCAGAGCATTGTTGGGACCTCCCAACACCAAACTTAGAGTTTGAATGTGGGGGTTCAACGCCAAACTTAGAGTTTGGTTGTGGCCTCCCAACACCAAACTTAGAGTTTGACTGTGGGGGCTCTATTTGACTCTGCATTGAGAGAAGCTGTTCATGCTTCCTCTTATTACCAAATATCTTGGCTCCCCAGAAAACTTTAAAAACCCTAGAAAACCTAAAAAATCCTAGAAAATCCTAAAAACCCTACAAAACCCTAAAAATCCTAAAAATCATAAAAAAATCCTAAAAATCATAAAACCCCTAGAAAACTCTAAAAACCCTAGAAAACCTTAACAAACCCTAGAAAATCCTAGAAAAACCGAACAAACCCTAAAAACCCTAGAAAACCCTAAAAAACTCTAAAAACCCTAGAAAATCCTAGAAAACCCAAAAATAGAAAACCCTAACAAACCCTAGAAAACCCTAAAAATACTAAAAAACTCTAAAAACCCTACAAAACCTTGAAAACCCTAACAAACCCCAGAAAACCCTAAAAACCCTAGAAACACTAAAAACCCCTAGAAAACCCTAAAAACCCTAAAAAAATCCTAAAACCCTAGAAAAATCCTAGAAAAACCCTAGCAAACCTTAAAAATCCTAAAAACTCTACAAAATCCAAAAAAACCCTAGAAAACCCTAAAAAATCATAAAACCCTAGAAAACCCTAGAAAACGCTATAAACCCTAAAAACCCTAGAAAACCCTAAAAATCCCTAAAATTCCTAGAAAACCTAAAAAATCCTAAAAACCCTAATAAAAAATAAAAACATTAGAAAACCTTAAAAACCCTAGAAAACCCTAAAAACCCTAAAAAAATCCTAGAAACCCTAGAAAATACTAAAAAATCCTAGAAAATCCTAAAAATCCTAAAAACCCTAGAAAATCTAGAAAACCATAAAAAACCGTAAAAACCCTAGAAAATCATAAAAACCCTAAAAACCCTAAAAACCCATTAAAAACCCTTAAAACCCTAGAAAACCCTAAAAGCTCTAGAAAACCCAAAAAAACCTTAAAAATCCTAGAAAAGCCTAGCAAACTATAAATATCGTAAAAACCCTAGAAAACACTTCAAAATCTTAGAGAACCCTAAAAAATCCTAAAAACCCTAGAAAATCTTAAAAAACCATAGAAAACCCTAAAAAAATCCTAAAAAGCCTAGAAAACCTAGAAAACCCTAAAAAACCATAAAAAATCATAAAAACACTAGAAAACCATAAAAAATCCTAGAGAACCCTGAAAACTGTAAAAACCCTAAAAACCGTAAAAACCCTAGAAAACCCAAAAAAACTCAAAAAACAACTTTAAGAAACTTAAAAAAGTCTAAAAATCCTGAAAAACCATAGAAAACTCTAAAAAACCCTAAAAATCATAGAACAGCCCTAAAAAACCTTAGAAAGCCCTAAAAAACCCTAAAACACCTAGAAAATCCTACAAAATTCAAAAATCCTAGAAAACCCTAATAAACCCTAAAAAAGCTAGAAAACCCTAGAAAACTCTAAAAAATCCTAAAAACTCTAGAAGAACGTAAAAAATCCTAAAAACCCTAGAAAATTCTAAAAATCCTAAAAACTGTTGAAAATTCTAACAAACAAAAAAAAACCCTAAAAATCTTAGAACACCCTAAAAACCCTAAAAAAACTCAAGAAAACCCTAAAAAACTCAAGAAAACCCTAGAAAACCCAAAAAAAATCCTAAAAACCCTAAAAAAACCTACAAAAAGCTAAAAACCCAAGAAAACCCTAAAAACCCTAAAACCCTAGAAAATCCTAGAAAACCCTAAAAAACCATAAAAACCCTAAAAAATCCTAAAAAAACAAAAAAAACCTAAAAAATTCTAAAATCATTGGAAAATACTAGAAGCCCTAAAAAATCCTAAAAACCCTAGAAAATCCTAAAAAACCCTAAAAACTCTAAAAAACCATAAAAATCCTAAAAAACCCTAGAAAACCCAAGAAATCCTAAACACCCTAGCAAAACCCTAGAAACCCTAGAAAATCCTAAAATCCCCAAAAAGTCGTAGAAAACCCTGAAAATCCCTAACAAACCCTAAAAACACTAACAAACCCTAAAAAATCCTAGAAAACCCTAACAAACCAGAAAAAATTCTAGAAAACCGTAAACACCTTAAAAAACCCTAAAACCCTAGAAAACCCTAAAAATGATAAAAAAAACCCTAGAAAACCCAAAAACATCCTAATAACCCTAAAAAAATCCTAAAAACCTTGAAAACCCTAGAAAAACCTAGAAAACTCTAAAAAATCCTAGAAAACCCTAAAAATCCTAAGAACCCCAGAAATCCCAAGAAAACCCTAAAAAACCCTAAAACCCTAGAAAATCCTAAAAATCGCTAGAAAACCCTAAAAATAAACCCAACCCTAAAAAATCTTAAAAACCCTAGAAACCCTAAAAACCTTTGAAAATTCTAAAAAATCCTAGAAATCCTAATAAATAAAATAATCCCTAAAATCCTAGAAAAACCTAAAAAATTTAAGAAAATCCTAAAAAACCCTAAAAACCCTAGAAATACCCTAGAAATACCCTAGAAAACCCTAAAAATCCTAAAAACCCTTGAAAGCACTAAAAAACCTGGCAAACCCTAAAAGCCATAAAAAAAACCCTAAAAACCCTAAAAATCCTAGAAAACCCTAAAATTCTCAAAACCATAGAAAACAATAAAAACACTAAAAACCCTAGAAAACCCTAAAAATCCAAGAAAACCCTAAAAAACTCTAAAAACCCTAGAAAACCTTAACAAACCATAGAAAACCCCATAAAACCCTAAAAACCCCAGAAAACCCTAAGAACCCCTAAAAACCCTAGAAAATCCTAAAAACTCTAGAAAACACAAAAACCCTAAAAACCTTAGAAAACAATAAAAACCCTAATAAACCCTAAAAACGCAACAAAACCCTAAGAAACCCTAAAAACCCTAGAAAATCTTAACAAACCATAGAAAACCCCATAAAATCCTAAAAACCCTAGAAAACCCTAAGAAACCCTAAAAACCCTAGAAAATCCTAAAAACTCTAGAAAACACAAAAACCCTAAAAACCTTAGAAAACAATAAAAATCCTAATAAACCCTAAAAACCCAAGAAAACACCAAAAACCCTAAAAATCCTTAAAATCCTAGAAAATCCTAAAAACCCTAGAAAACCCTAAAAATCCTAAAAACCTTAGAAAGCCTAGAAAACCATAAAAAAAATCCAAAAAACCCAAGAAAAGCCTAGAAAACCATAAAAAACCCTAAAATCCCAAAAAAAATCCTAAAAAGCTTAAAAACCCTAAAAAACTCTAAAAACCCTTGAAAACTCTAGAAAACCCTAAAAATCCTAGAAAATCTTAAAACCCTAAAAACCCTAGAAAACCCTAAAAACTCTAGAAAACCCTAGAAAAGTCTAAAAAACATAAAAAATCCTAAAAACCCAAGAAAATCCTAAAACCCTAGAAAAACATAGAAAACCCTAAAAAATCTTAAAACCCCTAAAAGACTCTAAAAACCCCGTGGAAAACCCTAAAAAACCCTAAAAATCCTAGAAAATCCTAAAAACCCTAGAAAACCCTAAAAACCATAGAAAAGTCTAAAAAACCATAAAAAAAATTCTAAAAACACAAGAAAACACTAAAAACCCTAGAAAAGCCTAGAAAACCGTAAAAACTGTAAAAACCCTAGAAAATTCTAAAAACCCTAAAAACTATAAAAACCCTAGAAAACCCTAAAAAATCATAAAAACCTAGAAAATCCAAAAAAAACCTTAGAAAACCCTAAAAAACCCCAAAAACTCTAGGGAAATCCTAGAAAACCCTAAAAACCTTAAAAACCCTAGAAAATCCAAAAAAATTCTAGAAAACCCTAAAAAATCCTAAAAATCCTAGAAAAGCCTAGAAAATTATAACAAAATCCTAAAAACCCAAGAAAACCCTAAAAACCCAAGAAAAGCATAGAAAATCCTTAAAAACCCTAAAAAACCTTAAAAACCCTAAAAACCCTAAAAAAATCTAAAAACCTTTGAAAACCCTAGAAAGCCCTAAAAAATCCAGAAAATCCTAGAAAAACCTAAAACCCTAAAACCCTAGAAAACCCTAAAAACCCTAGAAAATCCTAAAAACCCTAGAAATTCTAAAAACGCAAAAATACCCTAAAAACTCTAGAAAAGCCTAAAAAACCTTAAAAACTGTAAAAACCCTAAAAATCTTAAAAAATCATAAAAATCCTAAAAATCCTAAAAAATTCTAAAAAACTCAAAAAACCCTGGAAAACCCTAGAAAACCCTAAAAATCCTAGAAAATAAAAAAACCCTAGAAAATCCTAAAAAACTTAAAAATCCTAGAAAATCCCTAGAAAATCCTAAAAACCCCTAGAAAACACAAACAAACCCAAGAAAATCCTAGAAAACCCTAAAAAATCCTAAAAACTCCAAGAAAACACTTAGAACCCTAAATACCCTAGAAAATCCTAAAAAACCATAAAAACCTTAAAACCCTAAAAATCTCTAGAAAACACTAAAAACCCTAAAAATCCAAGAAATCCCTAAAAAAATCCTAAAAACCCTAGAAAATGCTAAAATTCCGAGAAAACCCTAAAAACCCTAGAAAACCCTAAAAACCATAGAAAACACTAAAAAATCCTAGAAAACCCTAAAAATCATAAAAACCTAAGAAAACCTTAAAAAATACAAAAACCCTAGAAAACCCTTATAACCTTAGAAAACCTTAAAAAAAACTAAAAGCCATAGAAAACCCTAAAAAACCCTAGAAAATACTAGGAACCCTAAAAAAATACTAGAAAAACCTAGAAAATCCTAAATATCCTTGAAAACTCAAAAAAAAAACTCAAGAAAACAAAAAAATCCTAAAAACCTTAGAAAATCCTAAAACACCTGAAAACCCTAAAATCCCTAGAAACCCTAAAAACCCTAAAAATTCCTAAAACCCGTAAAAACTCTAAAAGACCTAGAAAACCCTAAAAAACCCTAAAATCCCTAGAAACCCTAAAAATCCTAGAAACCCTAGAAAAACCTAAACCTCTAGAAAACCCTAAAAACCCTAAAACACCCTAAAAACTCCTAAAAAATTCAAGAAAATTCTAAAAAACCCTAAAAACACTAGAAATACCCTAGAAAACCCTAAAATCCTAAAAACCCCTAAAAACCCTAAAAAACACTAGCAAACCCTAAAAGCCCTAAAAAACCCTAAAAACCCTAGAAAACCCTAAAAAATCCTAGAAAACACTAAAATCCTCAAAACCATAGAAAACCTAAAAACACTAAAAATCCTAGAAAACCCTAAAACCCAAAGAAAAACCTAAAAACCCTAAAAGCCCTAGAAAATCCTAAAATCTCTAGAAAACCCATAAAATCCTAAAAACCTTAGAAAAATCCTAAGAAACCCTAAAAACCCTAGAAAACACAAAAACCCTAGAAAAACCCTAAAACCCCTAAAAATCCTAATAAACCGTAAAAACCCGTAAAAACCTAGAAAAACCCTAAAAACCCTAGAAAATCCTAAAAACCCTAGAAAGCCTAGAAAAGCCTAGTAAACTATAAAAAATTCTAAAAATCCTAAAAAACCATAAAAATCCTAGAAAACACAAAAAATCCTAAAAACCCTAGATAACACCAAAAACCCTAATAAACCCTAAAAAACACCAAAACCCTAAAAATCCAAAAAACCCTAAAAAATCCTAGAAAATCCTAAAAAACCCTAGAAAAGTCTAGAAAACCACAAAAAATTCTAAAAATCCAACAAAACCTAAGAAAACCCTAGAAAACCCAAAAAACCCTAAACCCAAAAAACTCTAAAAACCCTAAAAAACTCTAAAAACCCTAAAAAACCCTAGAAAACTCTAAAAACCCTAGAAAATCCTAAAAATCCTAGAAAAGTCTAAAAAACTGTAAAAAATCCTAAAAACCCAAGAAAATCTTAAAAACCCTAAAAAAGCCTAGAAAGCCTTAAAAAATCTTAAAACCCCTAAAAACCCTAAAAAAACTCTAAAAACCTTGGAAAAATCTAAGAAACCTAAAAACTGTAGAAAATCCTAAAAATCCTAGAAAATCCTAAAATCCTAGATAAGCCTAAAAACAATAAAAAATCCTAAAAACCCAAGCAAACCCTAAAAAGCCTAGAAAAGGCTAGAAAATCCTAAAAACCGAAAAAACCCTAGACATCCCTAAAAAACCCTAAAATCCTAAAAACCTTAAAAACCATAAAAAATCCTAAAAATCCAAGAAAAGCCTAGAAAATCCTAAAAATCTTAAAAACGCCAAAAAACTCTAAAAACCCTGGAAAACCCTAGAAAGCCCTAAAAAACCATAAAAATCCTAGAAAATTCAAAAAAACCCTAGAAAACCCTAAAAATCCCAAAAACTCTAGAACAATCCTAGAAAACTCTAAAAACCCTAAAAATCCTAGAAAATCCAAAAAAAATCCTAGAAAACCCTAAAAAATCTTAAAAACCCTAGAAAAGCCTAGAAAATCGTAAAAAAAATCCTAAAAACCCAAGAAAAGCATAGAAAATCCTTAAAAACCCTAAAAAACCCTAAAAACCTTAAAAACCCTAAAAATCTCTAAAATTCTGGAAAACCCTAGAAAATCCAAAAAAACCTAAAAAAATCTTAGAAAAACCTAAAAACTCTAAAAACCCTAGAAAATCCTAAAAATCCTAGAAAAGGCTAGAAAACCATAAAAAATCCTAAAAATCCAAGAAAACCCTAGAAACCCTAGAAAACCCTCAAAAACTGTAAAAGCCCTAAAATCCTAAAAATTCTAAAAATCCTAAAAACTCTATAAATCCTGGAAAACCCTAGAAAATCCTAAAAATCCTAAAAAGCCTAGAAAATTAAAAAAAAACCCTAAAAATCCCTAAAAAACCTTAAAAAACACAAACAAGTCCTAGAAAACACAAACAAATCCAAGAAAATCCTAGAAAATCCTAAAAAATCCAAAAAAACCCTAAAAATCCTTGAAAATCCTAAAAATCCTAAAAAAACTCTAAAAAATCCTAGAAATCACTAATATAAGAAAAAATATAAAAAAATAGTTAGAATACATACTTGTCATGAACTTTGTCTTTATTGTCTTCATCAGGTGTACTATCATGGTTAGTCTTTTCTAGTTCCATAATGTATACATGAGCTATATCATCTTTGAGTGTCATCAACTTGTTAACACCATCAATATCAACGAGGTTTATGAGTTGAGATTAGTTAAACTTAACTGTGTAGATAATACGCTTGTTCTGCATATTTTTTTAGTTCGAAGCCATATCTTATGCATAAAATTTGAATACGTACATCTTTCTTCAATTAGCTCTCTTATGGTTTTTTTCTCCATAAAAAATAATATTCTAATTTGGTGCAACTGCAATATTTTACCCAATATGAAAATGAGGCCTGCTACACATACAAGCCTTTTTGACTTATAAGCTATACAAGTTGCTCGAAATCCAAGAAAAAAATACGCGCCCCTTCAACAACACGTTCACTCTTCGTCTTCTTCCTCAATCAAAATGCAAACCATCAAGAAAAAAAACACGCGTCCCTTCCACAACATGTTCACTCTTCCTCTTCTTCCTCAATCAAAATGCAAACCATCAAGATTCAAGGGACATTCGAAACAAACTACTACGATTCTGCAGAAACGTTCCAACTCCTCGCGAAGAGTAGAAGAAATCAAGAAGAAAAGATACAAATCTCCATCAAAAATTACCAGAAAAAAGGAAGAAACATTATTCAAAGTATTGTTTTACTGTTCTTCTAAGTTTTTCTTCTAGATTGTCTCTGCCATGTGCCTCATCCTTAACCAGCAAAACATTAAAAGATTTCAAGAAGAAATATACTGTCTCCTCCTGTTTCGGGTGTATTTCTGTAACCGTTTGAGTGTATTTCCGTAATCCTTTTTGTAACTATTTGGGTGTATTTCTATAACCGTTTGGGTGTATTTCTGTAATCGTTTGGGTGTATTTATGTAATCGTTTGGGTGTATTTCTAAAATTCCATTATCTTCAAAACGATTTCAAAGCTTGATTTTAGAAACCATGAAAATCGAAAAAAAAAACGAAGCAAAGAGAGAACGCACGAAGAATATCCAATAAATTTGGCAAGAAACTCGAAAAAAGAAACGAAATCTTTTGAAAAATGGAAGTTATATATTTGTGCGTTAATTGATTTGAATTGATTTAAAATTCTGTTAAGGCACGTAACATAAGCAGCGCGTTTAATGGGTGAGTTTCGTTCAGACTTGTAAAGCTTGTAAATACAAAACACTTGTATGTAGAGATTAATCCAATGAAAATATCAAAAAAGCTGAAAGACTAATAAATGTGTTCTAATTTTTTTATGCTTTGACAATTTATATGAATGCTGTAGCGTTGAGTTTCATATGAATATTGTAGCTTTGACTAATAAATCAGAGTTTTATATGCATACTGTAGCCTTGAGGTTTGAGAAGAACTAGTTCATGAAACCAAAAGAGGAGTATACTCCCCAGGTCGTTATTATTAGTAACCTTATTAGCTATTCAAAAAAAAAAAAAATATTGCAGCTCTTTAGTATTATTGGATGACATCAGTCTAATACAGCAATATGGTGTTGTACCTCTTATTTAATTTTGAGGCCGATTCCAAAATAACTACAGAATCTGATTCGTGACATGTGTGCCATGCTTCATGAACTATGCATGATAAATGTGTGACATCCGGCAGATTTATATATTTAAATTCAGCATTCATGACGCTTAAATCAATTTTGAGACTTGAAAAACAGTAGTTGGGGATGTCACGCCTTGTACTTGTAACCCTAATTACTGTGTCGTTGCTCAACCGCTGTTTCTATTTTACTCTATTATCAACGTTTTCTAAAATTAATAATTAATCAATAAATTAGAGAAAATAAGAAAAAATGATACATATTCGAAAAAATAACTAGGACATTTTAAGGTAAAAGGGTAAAATGGGATTTTCACATTTTCAGAGGACTCCATCACTAGAGCACGTATAAAGAAGTTTAAGGAGAGCTTTAAAATTTTGGCAGCACTTATGCATAAGGAGTTACATCAAGTTCTAACCAAGAAAAATTGGACAAGACTCATTGGTCTATGTCAGTACAGCAAGAAGTCCAATAATACTTTCCGAATTTAGTGGGAGGCATAATTTATGATTAAATTTTGAAATTTTAGGCATTTGTTTCTGTTTGTTTTGCGGTTAGCGTTTGTTAGAAGATTTGTTTAGTTCTAATTTGCTTAGTAGTATTTTTAAGAATTTTAAATTTAAATTAAATCTGATCTAATCCATTAAGATCAAATCTGATTTAAATTTTAAAATCTTATCTTTTTGTTAGTTTGTTAGCACCTTTGGTGAGACCATTTACACAATTTTTGATGAATAAATTTTTCATTAGGACAGCAAGAAGTCCAATAATGCTTTCCAAATTCAGTGGGAGGCATAATTTATCATTAAATTTCTGAAATTTTAGGCATTTGTTTTAGTTTGTTTTGCGGTTAGAGTTTGTTAGAAGATTTGTTTAGTTCTGATTTGCTTAGTAATATTTTTAGAAATTTTAAATTTAAATCAAATCTGATATAATCCATTAAGATCAAATCTGATTTAAATTTTAAAATTTTATCTTTTTGTTAGTTTGTTAGGGGCCTATTTAAACACCTTTGGTGAGACCATTTACACAACTTTTGATGAATAAATTTTTCGTTGTTTTTAGCACGTTTTTATTGTGTGATTAAGTGAGGTGAGTGATTTGCATTGCTTGTTGCATGAAGAAGATTGAAAGATCCAACACTAAGGTAATCTGCGTAGTGGTTTCTTTCAATTTTCATCCCTCTAATCTAAGTTGTCAAGGATGAGTTCTTTGAAGGTCTAATAGAGAGCTCCTTCCGGTGACCTAGGTTGCTATTCTTAGAGGTCTAGTAAGAAAAATCTCATTTATCTATCTTTTTGTGTTTTCGCTGTATCCTTTTGGGTGTACCTTTTACTGAATAATGCTTATCTATTGTATTAAAACTCCTAAGCCCAATCAATTTCTTATCATTTGGTATGAGTTACAGGTCGTGGATAAATTCTTATTTATCTACATGTTTCAGGATTCTTGCTTAGTCTCTTTATTTTTCTCTATAATTTCTGCAAATTTACTTTAATTGCTTAATAAAAAAACAAAAATTTCTTACTTAAATTCCGTTACTGCAATTTCCATATTTTAAAGAAAAAAAACATGAAATTTCAATTTTTTTCACCTTTGTTTTATCTTTCTAAATTTTTTTGGTTTCAATTAGGACTCAATTTTGCTAGTTTCTGTCATCTTAGTATCACTTCTTATTTTTCTTCTTTTGTCACAGATTTTGATTGTCTTTTTATTAAGTTGAATGTCTCTATCATTCAGATTATCTTAGTGTGGTGTCTCAATTCCTCATTTTCTGAAGTGCAACTTGTTAAAGCAATCCAAGAGTGGAAAAAGGCAAGAGTGGGGAGCTCAACAGAGGGTAAAAGCCACGTATTGAGTGTAAACACAAGTGTCCTACTCCGAGTGATACACGTGAGAAGAGTGTTGTGAGGTCTCTGATGAATCCACATCTTACTGTATTTATTTGCTCTATTTGGGTGGATTTCATTGACTTTTCTTGTATTTATTCATTGAAATAGCATGTTTTTGTGAATTCTTTTCTAATTGTGTTTAATTGTGAAAAACATGCTTTTCATGCTTAAATTACCAATTTTAATTCATTTTTCTCCCATTCGATGCCTCGATATATTTTTTTGAGTTATTTAAGATTTTGAAGGCAAAAATGGCTTGAGAAAGTGGAAAGAAAGCATACAAAGTGGAGGAATTAAAGAAATGAAAGATTTGTAAAGCTGTCTATTTTGACCTCTCGGTACTAAAGTGATCATAACTTGAGCTACAGAGGTCCAACTGAGGCGGTTCCAGCGGCATTTGAAAGCTAACGTCCGGGGCTTAAAAATGATATATAAGTTGCTATAGTGGACATAAGTCTAATTGTGCGTACGTACATAATTTGTGCGTATGCACAAGTCGGGATTCAGCATGTGTGTGTACACACACACACCTGTGCGAACATACAAGTCCTGGCACGTGACCTCATTCATTGCAACTTGCTGGCAATGATTTCTGGGCCCCAAAACCCAATCCAACTCATTTCTGAAGCTATTTCAAGCCAAATTGAAGAAGGATGAAAAGGGGGAGCACTTAGGTTTAGGTTTTATCATGTTGTAGGTCATTTTCTAGAGAGAGAAGCTCCCCTTTCTCTCTAGAACCTAGGTTTTTAGTTTAATTTCCTTATAATTTCTACTTTTAATTTTTGTTTTCATCTAGTTTCTTCTACCCTTCTTTGTTTTATTGCTTTAATTTCTTTAGTTTATCTTGTCATTTTCTCATTTTGTCACTTTTTATGTTTATGAGCACTCTTGTTATTTTAATTTACATTTAATGCAATTTATGTTTATTGTTCATTTAATGCTTCCTTTAGTTGTTGTTATCATTTTCTTGCTTTTGGTAGTTAGAATTTATTTTTAATGCAATTTAATATTATTTTATTTTTATGCACGCCAAGTGTTTGATAAAATACTTGGCTTAGTTTCTACTTAGTTTTTCTCCACTCTTGGCTTGCAATTGATGATTTTGGTGAACCTTGAGTCATTGATGTCCATTCTTTTTTGATACATTAGAGTAGTTAGTTGATTTGGTCTCTCTTGACTCTATATGACCCATTAGTATTGACTTAGGACTTAGGAATTGGGATCAATCATGCCCTTTTGACTAATTCTCAAGTATGATTGACTAATTGGGATTAATTCCACACAATTGCCATGTTTGTGGTCCACAACTAGGATAAGAATCCTTAATTACCCAATTCTTGCCAAGAGTCCTTTTTGCCAATTAATTTTCAACTTGCATTGCTTTTACTTGCTTTCCTTTTAATTCCTTGCATGATCATTTACTCTCTTGCTATTTACATTACTTGTTTCTCTTGCAATCACAACCCCCAATCCCGCATAGCCAATAATTGAACATTTCATTGTAATTCCTAGGGAGAACGACTCGGGATTTAAAACTTCCGGTTTATATTTGTTTTGGATTGTGACATCTTTTAAATTAATTCTGTTAGTTACAACGGAAGAAATTCTATTTTATCTAAATTCTGAATTGGCATAAATTCTCTCAAATCAAATTTTGGCGTCGTTGCCTGGGATTGCAATGGTGTTACATTGTTGGCTATTGTTAATATGTGAATATGTGAATAGTTTGTTTTTGATTGGTTGCTTGTTTTGTTTGTAAATATGTCTCTTGGTTGTTAGCTTATTTTAATAAAATTTTATTTTAAAATGCATATGTAAATAGGTATTAATCTTATTTAAATTACCTTTTTTACTTGAGTTGCATGTTTAAATTTTTTTATTAGTTTTTGGATGGTTGAATTTGGATAGATTCTTGTTTGTGTATATTAAAAGTGCTTTGAATAGTCCATGATTTTGATTTGAAAAATAAAATTTTGGATTAATTTTTAAGTTAATGTAAATAGTTGTATAATTTTATTAATTTCTTGTTTACATGCATATTAGAATGTTAGGTTAAATCCTGTTTAAAAAAATTCACTCTATGCGTACGGACATGCATGTCGCGTACGCACGCTCTCATACACCCTTTCTATTCACAGCGTTCACACAGCATGTGCATATGCATTATTGCCCATTTTTCTGTCTGTGCGTACGCACAAAAGTTGGTGTGTACGTACTCCCAATTTACCCTCTTCTGTTGGGTGGGAGCAACCGCACGCTATGTGCATCCGCATCCCCTGCTTTTCCCTTCTCTCCTCTTTTTCTTCTTCTCGGAGCCACCATAACCCTTCTTCTTCTCTGAGCCAACCATTCACCATCAGCATCTTCATCTTCTTCACTGTCATCACCATCCATCACTGTCTCTTTCCAGCCACCATAACCTCCATCACCATCACCTCAGCACCGCCACAGCCACCTCCCTTCACCACAACCGCCGACGACAACCCACACCGCCGCGCCCCTTTCTCTTTTTCTTCCCCTCTTCTCACCTCCGCTGAGTCCAAAAACCAAAGCGCTAGCTCCTCCTCTCTGCCAAAGCCCAGAGCAGCAGCGGCCACCTTCTCCATTCCTGGGTCTCCTCTCGTATGCTACCAAACAGCCGCGACACCCAACCTTCACCGCCGCGTCCTTACTGACGTTCCAACCGCGTCACCACCACCCTCTATCCGAACCCTAGCTCTCTTGCCGCCTCCAGCATCTCCGTTACCAACAGCCCCTATCTGTAGCCTCATCATCGCGGTACCCTAGCGCCACCCAGAACCACCGAACCTTTGCGGACTGACCTAGCCACAGTAGCCTCCACCATCGACGAGCCACGGCGACCCAACCCTCTTCTCCTTCCTCCGCGAATCACCGCCCACGCCACTACAACCACCACCGCTTTCTCACCTCAGCCATACCAACCTCTTCTCTTTTCTCCATCAAAACCCAGTTCTCTTCGCGCCAGCCCCTGCTTAACCCTGAACTAGCCTGCTGTCTCTGTCTCCACACACGAGCTCCAACCCAGCTCAATTCTCCTTATTCTGTTCGAAAGTTTGGTTGTCACAAGTAACAAAACCTAATAATCGCGTAAAGATATAGTTTCTATTGGTAAAGAATTTCACAAAAATAATCGGGTTGTAAGTATAGTTTCTAAACCAACAGAGAATCCTTTCGTACAAAAGTTTGGTTGTCACAAGTAACAAAATCCAATAAAATTTATATCCGAAGTATTCAAACCTCGGGTCATCTTCTCAAGGAATTGCAGGGAGGTGTGTTTTATTATTGGTTATGGGAAATAGTATTTTTGGGTTTTTGAAAGGTTTGAACAAGAGAAATAAATTGGGAATTAATAAATCAATAGCTAAGAAAACTCTTGGCAAGGTATTAAAATTAGAAGTCCTATCCTAGTTATCGTTATCAACTGTGATGAGAATTGCTCGTTGCTCCCATTTAGTCAACCTCTAACTATGAAGGTAAGTCAAGTGGATAAATCAATATGAATCCTTAAGTCCTAGTCATATCCCAAAGAAAGACTAGAGTTAGTGGAATTCAAGTCAATTAGCGACTTCCAATTATCAATCAACAAAAGAGTTTGATAACTCAAGAGTCTCTAATTACTCAACCAAAGCCAAGAATATAGAAAGCTAAATAAAAATCATATATCTGAAATACCTCAAATTGCATTAATAAAAGAAATCAAATCTAACATGGAAAAGTTCATAAATTAAATTGGGGAAAATAAATAAAAGGAACATTGAACCTGGAAATTGAGAAGTAGAAATCTTAATCCTAAAAGAAATCCTAAATCCTAAAACCTAAGAGAGAGGAGAGAGCCTTTCTCTCTAGGAAACTACATCTAAACCTAAAATTATGAATATGAATGTTGTGTTAAGTATGTATTGAGTCTGTGCATGTTCCCTGGCTTTATTCTGTGTTTTTGGGCTGAAAACTGGGTCAAAACGCGGCCTGAAATCGCCCCCAGTGATTTCTATTAATTCTGCAGATCGCGCTTATCACGCGTACGCGTCGTTTGACGATTTTTCCCTCCACGCGTGCGCGTCAGGCACGCGCTCGCGTCATTTGCGCGAACTCCAATCCACGCGTACGCGTCAGGCACGCGTACGCGTCGCTGTGATTTTCTCTATTTCGCGTGGTCGCGTGAGCCATGCATCCGCATCGGTGTTCGATGGTCATCTTCTTGATTTCTTGTGTTCCATCCATTTTTGTAAGCTTCTTCTCCATTCTCTAAGCCACTCCTGCCCTATTAAACCTGAAACACTTAACACACGGCATCGAATGGTATAAAAGAGAATTAAAATATGTAATTAAAAGATCTCTAGGAAGCAAGTTTTCAACCATGGAACAATTTTGTGAAGGAATTGTAAATACATGCTAATCATATGAATAAGTGGGTAAAGACTTGATAAAATCACTCAATTAAACACAATATAAATCATAAAATAATAGTTTATCAACCTTTCCACACTTAAACATTAGCATGTCCTCATGCTTAGCTTAAGGAGATAAAATAAATGAGTAGGGAAATGCAAGACTCATGCAATGCAATGCAACCTATATATATGAATGCAACTATATGATTCTTGTCCACTTGGTTAAAAGCAAATAAGTTCTTTAAGACAAACATAAATCAAATTCTACTAATTCAAGTCATACAGTAAGAACAGGTAAATTTGTAAGAAGACAGCTCATAAAAGCAGGGAACATAGGATCAAGCATTGAACCCTCACTGATGGTGTATGTGCACTCTAATCTCTCTAGTGTTTAGGGTAATCACTCTATCCTTCTCTAATCATGCTTTCTAAACTTTGTTCTTTTCTTAACCAATCAACAATATTTAATCTACCAATGCAAACATCATGAGGTCTTTTCAAGGTTGTAATGGGGCTAAGGTAAGGGTAAGGGTATATATATAAGGCTAAGTGAGCTAAAATATGAATCTTTGACTAACCTAAGCTCTCACCTAGTATACATACACTCTATATAACTTAGAATCGTGCCTAGCTACCCAAAATTTCTCACTTTGCATTACATACTCATGTATATACTTTTCTTTTAATTTTTATCACATATGCATTAATCTTTAATTAAACTTAGCATTGGAATAATTTTGTCTCCTTTTTTATTTATTTATTAAATATATATATATATATATAATAAAGATATTTAAGATAAAATAACATATCAATGCATATGGATTTTTTTTATTTTCTATTTTACATGAGTAGGCACCCAAATTCCCAATATTTTATTAAAGTAAGAACATAACACATTCCCTTATTAACCCATGTTCCCACAGTTTTTCCCACACTTAATTAACACAGTCTTTATCTTAACCTAACCAAAGATTCAATTTGGGATAATTATATTATTTTTCTGCTTAAGGCTAGTGATGTGATAAAATATAGAACAAATGGGATTTAAAAGGCTCAAAGTGGCTGACAAGGGTGATTTAAGGGGTAGGCTTATTTGGGATAAGTGAGCTAAACAAGTAATGGCCTCAATCATATGCATGCATATAACACATTAAGCATTGGACATATAGGTTGAAACAAAATATAGATTACAATCATAGATAAGTGAACACACAAGAATAAAATACTTATGGTTAAATAATGTAACCATGTAAATAAGCTCAAAATCTCACAGGTTGTGTGTTCTTTGGCTCAAAAACCATATTCCAAAATACAACTTCAAACAAATTTAACACAAAAACTTTATAATTTAAATTAGTAAAATTTTCAAAAATAGGGTCCTAGAAAGAAACTCATTATTTTTCAACCAAGTCGTACTTAAATGCAAACAAATCAACTACACATGCAATCTATTATGCAATGCAACAATTAACTAATAAAGAAAATAAGACATTGGTGTTGAGAAGAGAATAACTAACCCATGGAGATCGGTATCAACCTCCCCACACTTAAAGATTGCACCGTCCTCGATGCATGCTAAGATGTGCAGGTGGACGGGCTGCTACAACTGACGCTTTTCTCCATGGATTGTGCAGATGGACTTGTTTGTCTCCCCATTTAGAGCTTTCCCTTTCCCTTCTTTGGTGGCCATCCTGAAAGAAGAGGAAAAGAAGAAAAGTAACCTAGAAATAAAGATAAGAAAATAAATAAAGTATGGGTGGGTTAATGCCAAATAATAAGGGTCTTATTTACATGGTAGCTACAACGTGTACATGAGAAAGCAATAGAAGCACATGGCATACCAATGGTGTAAAAGTTGCAACAATGGGGGAGAGAGTGTGGGTAATGCAATATAGTGCAAGTTCATGTCAATGCAAGATAATATAAGTATCATGAAGGAGTAGCATTGACTTATGAAGAATAATACCCACTCAGAGTAAAACAAGTCATGAAGCACTAGAATAATTCAAGAAAAGATGCAACCGTTGAAGAAGAAAATTTAACACCAATGAAAAAAATAATAAATTTAGAAAAGAAAATAAAAATATACACAAAATTAAAATGTAATGAATGAAAGTATGCAAATAAATTAAGTAAAATAGGATGAAAGCGAAGAAGGATGAGAAGTTAAAGAGATGAAGTAAGACAGAAAGAAGAAAGAAGAAAAGATAGAAGAAATTAGGATTAGAAAAGAAAAGATAAGATAAGTGGCGCTGATTTGGATAAGCTGTGTGGCGCAGGCGACGCGGACGCGTGGGGCACGCGTTCGCGTGGTTGGCGCTATTTTCAAATAACGTGTACGCGTGGGTCATGCATACGCGTGATGGGGTTTGTGCTTCTAGCACCATTCCAGCCCCACTCCATCATAACTCTCTGCCCTACACCCCCTTTATGTCGATTTTACAGGGTCACGCGTGCGCGTGCGTGATGCGTACGCGTGGGAGGCTGATTTTATAAATGACGCGGACGCGTTAGGGACGCGTTCGCATGGGCGTGTTTGTGCCTAATGCACACCTCCAGCCACGCTCCCGCATGACTCTTTGTTTCTTTCTTCTTTGCTTCGCATGCACACATGACGCGGACGCGTCAGCGACGCTCGCGCGTCGCGTGGATTTTTTTTAATTTTTATTATTATTTGTTTATGCAATATGAAAATGCAAATGCAGAATGCAGGTGAATATGCAGAAATTATGAATGAACACTAGTAAAAATAAAATAAAATAAGATTAAGAATAAAAAAAGGAACGATTATACCATGGTGGGTTGTCTCCCACCTAGCACTTTTAGTTATAGTCCTTAAGTTGGACATTTGGTGCTCCTTGTCATGGAGGCTTGTGCTTGAATTCATCCTAAAACTGCCACCAATGCTTGGACTTTCAATAAGCTCTGTCTATTCCAAGTAAATTTTTCAAGCTTTGATGGAGTTCTTCACAACCTTTGAGTTTCCAAATTTGATATTGTTGTATACCGGGATCCCAAATCTTGATTCCACACCCGTCTTCAAGTTGATCATCATGGTTCCATCTGGGTGGTAAGCAATCCGAATTCTCACTAAGGCATCCAAACAACTTCCTAGATCCATTCAATTGAGCTTTACACCAAACCTTACATTTCAACTTGGAGCATACAACCATGTTGAACCTTTCTTGACAACTCCAACCACTAACCATCTTCCTCTTGCTCTTAATGCCACAAAGAGCTCTAAGTTGACCATCCGTCTCTAGTAGCCCATATTCAAGTGGGAAAGTAAAGGTTAAGGATAAGAATTTTACCCACTTGAATGTTGTATTGGACGGTAATGGCTTTGGGAGAAGTGCTTCCAATGATCTCGCAAGCTCCACTCCCTTGTGCTCTTCTTTGAATTCTTCCACCTCTTTGCAAGCTTCTTCAATATCAACCTCTTCCTCTTGGTGGCTTTCTTCCAATTCAATCTCTTCTTCATTGTTTACCAAGGACATGGAAGGTTGTGCCTCTTCTTCTTTAATCTCCATCTCTTGATTAACCTCTTCCAAGTCTTGAACCATGATATGTCTTGGAGGTTGTACACCTTCCTCAACATCAACATCAAACACCTTGGAAGGAGGCTCTATGACTTGACTTTCCCATGGAGGTTTCGCATCTCCTAAGTCTTCAGTCACTTCCTCTTTAACTATTGCGGCTTTGTCCACTTGTTTTAGCATAAAATCGTACTCCTCCTTGATGATTTCCTTTCTATGGCAACTCCGTTCAACTACTCCTTCATCTTCAAGTGTCTCTCCTACCTCCACATTTTGGACCTCCTCTTGCTCCTCAGGAAATAAGGATGCGTGCAACCGATCCATTGCGTCCCTAAGATGATCCTTTCTTTCTTGTTCTATGTCAACAGCATAATTGGGATCGTGTTGCTCTTGGATTGATGGATGTGGGTGCTCTTCCATGGATGGTGGTGATGGGATGGAGAGATCATTCTGTGGTTGAAAAGGAAGTGCACTAGAGCTTGAGGGTTGAATATTAGAGGTGGAGGGTTGGTCCATGCAGGATATAAGATTTTAGAATGTAGAGGTGAGACCAATGAGAGAGATAAGTGTGTTCTCCATGGAGGTTTGGGGTGGATAGGAGGGTTCATTATTTTGGAGAAAGGGTGTATGGTAGGAAGGTGGTTCTTCTTGATAAGGATATGGAGATGGTGAATATTGAGGTGGTGGTTCTGAGTGTGGTTCATGTGGTGGTTTGTTCGGCTCATAGTGTGGTTGGTATGGTGGATATGAATTAGGGTCATATGGAGGTGTTTGGTGGTAAGGGGTTTGTGAGTTTGGTAGTTCAAATGTATGTTATGGAGGTGGTTCATAAGCATAGGGTGGGGCTTGTTGGTAACTACAAGGGAGTCCACCATATCTATCATCTTGGTATGCACCTCGGAATGGCTCTTGACCATAGAAATTCGGTGGAGGTTGGTTGTCACGAAAAGGTCCACCATAACTATTGTCTTGGCATGCATTGCATTGTAGAATGGTTGTCGTCCATGGTAGTTTAGAAGGTGTTGTTGCCTAAAGGGGTGATCAGATCCTCGTGGCTCCGTCCATCTTTGATTGTTTTGACCATGATGCATATTCCTGTTATAGCTTCCATTCCTTTCAACAATATTAGAACCAAATTCAAAGCGATGGGGTGAGAACTCATAGTAACTAATAAAAATAAAAAAAAAACAAAAACAAAAACAAATAAACAAGCAAAATAAAATATTTACAATAACCAATAATAAGGCACACGTTTGCAATTCTCCGACAACGGCGCGATTTTGACGAGCGGATTTCTATCGGTAAAGAATTTCACAAAAATAATTGCGTTATAAGTATAGTTTCTAAACCAACAGAGAATCCTTTCGTACAAAAGTTTGGTTATCACAAGTAACAAAACCCAATAAAATTTATAACCGAAGTATTCAAACCTCGGGTCGTCTTCTCAAGGAATTGCAGGGAAGTGTATTTTATTATTGGTTATGGAAAATAGTATTTTTGGGTTTTTGAAAGGTTTGAACAAGAGAAATAAATTGCAGGAATTAATAAATCAATAGCTAAGAAAACTCTTGGCAAGGTATAAAAATTAGAAGTCCTATCCTAGTTATCCTTATCAATTGTGATGAGAATTGCTCGTTGCTCCCACATAGTCAACCTCTAACTATGAAGGTAAGTCAAGTGGATAGATCAATATGAATCCTCAAGTCCTAGTCAATTCCCAAAGAAAGACTAGAGTTAGTGGAATTCAAGTCAATTAGCGACTTCCAATTATCAATCAACAAAAGAGTTTGATAACTCAAGAGTCTCTAATTACTCAACCAAAGCCAAGAATATAGAAAGCTAAATAAAAATCATATATCTGAAATACCTCAAATTGCATTAATAAAAGAAATCAAATCTAACATGGAAAAGTTCATAAATTAAATTGGGAAAAATAAATAAAAGGAACATTGAACCTGGAAATTGAGAAGTAGAAATTCTAATCCTAAAAGAAATCCTAAATCGTAAAACCTAAGAGATAGGAGAGAGCCTCTCTCTAGGAAACTACATCTAAACCTAAAATTATGAATATGAATGTTGTGTTAAGTATGTATTGAGTCTCTGCATGTTTCCTGGCTTTATTCTGTGTTTTTGGGCCGAAAACTGGGTCAAAATGCGGCCCGAAATTGCCCCCAGCGATTTCTATTAATTCTGCAGATCGCGCTTGTCATGCGTATGCGTTGGTCATGCGTACGCGTCATTTGACGATTTTCCCCTCCACGTGTGCGCGTCAGGCATGCGCTCGCATCGTTTGCGCAAACTCCAATCCACGCGTATGCGTCGCTGTGATTTTCTCTATTTCGCTCGGTCGCGTGAGCCATGCATCCGCGTCGGTGTTCGCTGGTCATCTCCTTGATTTCTTGTGTTCCATCCATTTTTGCAAGCTTCCTCTCCATTCTCTAAGCCACTCCTGTCCTATGAAACCTGAAACACTTAACACACGGATCACGGCATCGAATGGTATAAAAGAGAATTAAAATACGTAATTAAAAGATCTCTAAGAAGCAAGTTTTCAACCATGGAACAATTTTGGGAAGGAATTGTAATTACATGCTAATCATATGAATAAGTGGATAAAGACTTGATAAAACTACTCAATTAAACACAATATAAATCATAAAATAATAGTTTATCAACAGGGCGGAGGCAATCCCGGTTTCTCAACCCGGCACCATCTCTCCTTTCGGCTTGCCAGCCTTGCGCCCACACCGCCACACCCCAGGCCAGCCGTGTTTGCTCCGGCCATTCCCTCTATGCACCGAACTCCCTGTTGCTCCATCCCTTTCACTTCTGCTCTGTTCATTCTCTGCTTCCCAGGCTTAACCATTTTCTTTTTTCCTTAATTTTGTTCTGTTTCGTTTATCATATTACTGCTAGTTAATTTTGTTTAGCTTAATTTAGTTAGAAATGTATGTTAGTTGCTTAGGTTGTTAGAGAATCTAAACTGGATAGTTGATTTTGGTCTATTAATTGTGATTGCTGTTGGTGTTTGGAAATGGAAAACTTTTTTTGTTTGAAACTGGCTTGTTTAATGCTGCTACATAGCATTATTACTGCCTTATTCTTGTTGTTGGCTGCTGCTGGAGTGAACAAATTCTGAATTATTTGTGCATTAGTGATAACTTTGATGAATTTCTGAGTCTAAGCTATCACTACTGCTGCATTCTTGTAATAGCTGCTGTTTGAAGTGAATGATTTCTGACAACTGCTTGTGTAGTGATGATTTTGATCAATGTCTGACTATGAGTGCTACTGCTGCTGTATTTTGTTTCAAAGTGAGCTAAATCATTTGATTCAGTTAGGTGCATTTGTTTGGATTCATGCTTCTTGCTTGTGGAGTAATTTTTGAATTCAAAGAAAGGATTACTGATTGAATCAATTACTATTGTTCCTTACTGTTGTTTGGTGCTGTATACTGGGCTATTGAGTGCTCCTTGGCTGTTTGTTTAGATTCATTGCTTATTTGTTTTGGCTGAATTGCTCATGGCTGTTTTACTACTGTATGCTGGCTCATTTGCTTACTTCCTATGGTTACATATATGGTTTTTGTGTTTTTAATTGTCAACGGATTCATAGGAAGTCTAATTTGATTGATTGAGTTTGGGAAATAGCCAATTTACTGCTGAAATGGTGCCGGAATTTATCTTAGTCTGTTTTCAATATTCATCTTTGATTCAATTAATTGATTGAGTTGGTATTTCATTGCTTTTGGTTTTCAATTGTTGTTAACTCAATTGAGTGACTATCCGGCTGATTGCTTCTCTGTTTTGGTTGTTGGATGTTGAGTTTTTTTTTTTTTGCATTCACTACTTTGCTGCTATTCTATTTTGTTGTGCAATTAAGCTACATTTTATTGTTTGAGCAAACAAGTTCTATTTGACGAATTTCTGTATCAAAATAGACCCTTGTTTGCTACATGATTTTTGATTGCCTCAAGAACTTCTTTGCAAGTTTTGGTCATGCCTCTAACATTCTTTGCTTGTTTGTAATGCTAGTTTACTTCTATGCATTGAGTAGTTCAAGTGAATTTTTTTCCAATAGACCATAAACTTGAAATTCTTTTAAGAATTTGAGCCTCTTTTGCATAAACTCACAAGTTTAAAGCTTTTTTAAATCTATGTGGCTGATTTGATTAATTTTATTCATACCTAATTTACATTAAGTCACATAGATCATACGGTTTTCAATTCTTGTTTCAAGTTGTGACTTTCATGCTTTATTATAATTTGGTGTTTGAATTTTCCTTGTTCACCTTGTTCATCAAGGTTTTAACTTTGTCAACACCAAATTATTTCAATTTACGCCAATTGCTTGTGTTTAATATTCATTTGATTATGTGCTCTACACATGCATGTGCATCACTTGTTTTGGCATCCTGAACTTTTGAAACTGAATAGAAACTTTCTTGTTTTGACATTTTTGTAACTTTTTGGAATTAAGGAACTTGTGACTATGCACCTAACTTCTAATTTTTCTTCCATTTCTTTTACTAACTTTTCCCTTCTTTTTACATAACTTTTAACCTTTGTTTTCTTTTTCAACTAACTTCTTCTTTTTCTTAACATAAATTTTGACTATCTTTTCTTTCTTTTCTTTTTCCAACTAACTTTTTCTTTTTCTTCATATAACTTTGACTCTTCTTTTTCTTTTCAACTAACATTAATTTCTACTTTTCTTGACTTTTAACTTTTTTTTTCTTTTTCAACTAACTATTTTATTTTTACTCACATAACTTTTAACTTTCTTTTTACCTTTCAACTAACAATAAACTCTAACAGTTTTTTTTCTTTTTGTGCATAGTAACAATGTTCCTTCCTTCTTTTATTTTTTGATAAACAAGCAAGTTAGCTTTCTTTATGTCCTGAATTTGATTGGAAGTTGTTTGTGTTTGATTTAATTTGCTTCTCATGTATGCTTCCATTCAAATTTTTATTATCTATTCACTTCATATGCTGTTTTGTGACTTAGCTCTTTCCTTTTCAGCACCAGCCACCATCGCCTAACCCACCAGTTGAAGGTGGAGATGACATAGTGATGACTTCTTCCACTCTGTATGATCGTGAGCACCGAGGATGGTGCTACATTTTAAGTGTGGGGAGGTTGTACAGGGAGAAGATGAAGAAGGTAATGCGACAACGGTTTGTCCCTTCTTACTACTACAGGGAGCTACATCAACAGCTCCAACGGTTATACCAAGGTTCTAAGTCTATAGATGAGTATCATAAGGAGATGAAGATGCTACTAATCTAAGCAAATATTGAGGAGGAGCCTAAGGTTACTATGGCACGTTTCTTGGTGGACTGAACCGAGACATTGCAAATACTATTAAACGTCACCCATTTGTGAATATAGAAGACCTGGTAAATCTGGCTATCAACGTGGAAAAATAGTGAAAGGCGAAAGGGTTGCGTACTTCTTCCAACCCTACTTCAAGGTGGGATTCTAGAGGTGCTAATTTCGGAAAAAAAGACTAGATCCAAACCTACCGAATAAAGGAGAAGCCTATAGACCAGCACAAGAAGACACACACATCTACTTCCACTTCTAAACCTCCTGCACGGCATCGTGATATTACTTGCTTTAAGTGTTGTAGATTAGGCCATTATGCTTCCGAGTGTCCAAATAAAAGTGCAGAATGAGAATTTCACACTTTCCAAAGGGTCTCATCACTAGAGCACGTGCAAAGATGCTCAAAGAGAGCTTTGGAAACTTGGCAGCAATTATGCCTAAGGAGTTACATCAAGTTCTAACCAAAGAAGAATGGGCAAGGTCTATTGGGCTAAGTCAGGACAGCGAGAAGCCCAATAATGCTTTCCAAAGTCAGTGTAAGGGATGATTTATCAGTAAATTTCAAAATTCCAGGCATTTGTTTTATTTTGTTTTGCGGTTAGAGTTCGTTAGAAAATTTTTTTGTTCTGATTTGCTTAGTAGTATTTTTAGGAATTTTAAATTTAAATCAAATCTAATCTAATCCATTAAGATCAAATCTAATCAAATCCATTAAGATCAAATCGGATTTAAATTTTAAAATCTTATCTTATCTTTTTGTTAGTTTGTTTGGAGCCTATTTAAACACCTTTGGTGAGACTATTTACACAACTTTTAATGAGTAGATTTTCCATTGCTTTTAGCATGTTTTTATGTGATTAAATGAGGTGAGTGATTTGCTTTACTTGTTGCATGAAGAAGATTGAAGGATCCAACATTAAGGTGATCTGCGTGGTAGTTTCTTTCAATTTTTATCCCTCTGATCTAGGTTGTCAAGGACAGGTTCTTTGAAGGTCTAGTAGGGAGCCCCTTCCAGTGACCTAGGTTGCTAAGAACATGTTTCTTAGAGGTCTAGTAGAAAAACCCCATTTATCTATCTTTTTTGTATTTTTGCTGTGTCCTTTTAGGTGTGCCTTTTACTGAATAATCCTTATCTAATGTATTAAAAACCCTAAACCCAATCAATTTCTTATCAAAAAATTAGAAGACTTACTAATGATGAATTTATGATTCGCAGCAACAAATCTCTGTTATGAGTTATGCATGAAGGTGTGTCAATAAGATGAAGCTGTATCAATAAGAATTTGAGTATGATAGATAATTAGAAAAAATATATTTGTTTCTTTACTAAAAGATTTGGCCCTTCTTTCTAATTATTATAAAAATTAATACTTTTAAATAATTTTAATATTAAAGATCTTTTTTAATAATTAAATCTTCCTAACGGTCCTTTGTAGGGATGGCAACGAGTCCCCATAGAGGCGAGGACATGCCCCCACCCCTGCCCCCGCCTCCAAAAACCTTCCTCGTCCTTGCCTCGTCCCCGTGATAGGTAACGGGGACCCCGTACCCGCCGGATATTTGGATATCCACGGTTTCAGAGAAAACGAATAAAAAAAACATAAAAGGAAAAAAAATCTAGTGAACAATGACATCCCAATGAACTCAGTATTATAATCCAATCTTCCAATTTTATGGTAAGAATCAAAACCCTAAATTTAGTTTTACAGCAACAAAATCTAACTCTACACCCAAATTTATCAATTAACATCTAAACCCAATTTCACATCAAGAGAATCCAAATCCTAAACCTAAACCTGATTTTCATTAACAGAATTCATCAAATATTCTCAAATAAAAATCAGAACATATATTCTCAATTAATAGAAAATCAGAAATATCCAACTTATTGCAAGGTGGCCGGCTACGAAGCAGAGTCGTCATAAGCTTCGCTGAGCAGAGGCGATACAGAGTCCTCATGGAGCAGAGGCGTCGTAAAGCAGATATAAGGCAGAGGCATCACGAAGCAAGTCGCGAAGCAGATCTGAGGCAAAGGCGTTGCGAAGCAGATCTGAGACAGAGGCATCACGAAGTAGAGGAAGAGGCGGTGAAGCTATGAGTAACCAATAGTGAGCGACGAAGTGAGTGGTGACTGTGACAGAGGAAGATCAAGGACGATGAAGTGAGGGACTCAGAGGGAGGAGTCCAGTGACACCGTGAGAAGGAAGATTGGAACGACTAAAGGAGGAGGTCACAAGGTGCTGGAGAGATTGAGTGAGGGAGAGGCTCGGGTGATAGAGAGGAAAATAAGAAGAGAGGCACAGAGATTGATTTGGGGTTGGGGGCTAAGGCTTTAGCATATCATAAATGTATATATATATATATATATATATATATATATATATATATATATATATATATATATATGTATGTATATGTATATATATGGATATTTTTGTAATTTCAACTTTACGGGTATTAAACGGGTTCCCACAGGATGGGAAGCGAGCCGCCCCATTTATTACACGGGTACCCGTACCCACCTCCCACGGGAAAAAATTACTCCCCATCGGATATCTGCCCCGCTGGGAAAAATTGCCATCCCTAATCCTTTGCAATAATTTTTCCTTTTTAAAAATCTTATTTTAACTAGGGGTGACAACACTGCCTGAACCCACGAAAATCCACCCCGTCCTACCCGCCTCGGAGCGGGTAATTACTTTCCCCAATACGGGACGGGTTTACTGTCGGACGGGGTATTGGCCAAAGCGGATCTAGGTTTAGGTAATACCCGCTCCTACCCGCCCTTATTTATATAATATATGTAAAATAATTAGTTATGTATCATATTTAAATTGTTACCTTAAATTTTATGTATGTGAAGATAGTTATATAAATTTTAAAATTTTATTTTATTTGTTGGATTTTAATAATTATAGGAGCGGGTAGGGGTGGGGAAGTACCTGCAGAGGCGGGTTAAGATTCAACTTTTTACTACCAACGAGTAAAAATGGGGCGGACTCTATTCGGATTATTGTAGAATTGGGCGGGGTCAGGGACAGCAAAAATCTACCCCATTGCCATCCGTAATTTTCACAAAAGTAATTTTATTTTATCCTATTTTTTTCAACAGCAAAAAATTTTAAAAATGGTTCTTTATATATCAATGAATCAAATGAAGATCTTTCACGAATTTTAAGAAATCGTTAATCATTTCATTTTAAATTCAAAAATTTGTAAAAATACAAATTTTTTTAAATTTGAATGAAACACAATTTGAATTTTTTTTATTCAATTTTGATTTTTTGTATATTTTATTTAAATTTAAATAAAAAACTATTTTTTTATCAACATCTATATTTTAAAATTAATCATTTATAATTTTAAGTGATTAAATTATTATAATTACTTACATAAAACTAAGAAATATCATTCAGCAATTGAAAATAGGAAAAACGGTATTGCATAGTTGTTTAATTTTTGCTTCCTCAATTTCGCTAATAGTACACAAAAATAAAAAATGTGATTTTTTATACTATCATTTAAATTGAAAACTACAATTCTTTAAGGCTTTTTGCAGTGCGAAAAACGACAAAAACATTATAAAAGGCTTACAGTTTATGAAAAAACATAACAAATAAATAAATAAAACCCATTTTGTATACTGCAAAAAACTTGAAAAAATATTAAAATCATTTAGCAAGCTGCAAAATTTTACCCAAACTAATCATCCTTTTAGAAAAAAAAAAAGCATGAAAAACAATTATGAAAACAAGACCTTTCCGCCACTTTACAAATACTTCGAGCTATAGTTATCAGAAAATCAATCCGGTTAAGCTAATGGATCACTGAATAAATAATTCAACCAATAAATCACTAATCATACCATTTGACCTGGAATAATTAAATAAATATAGTATAATATTATTAAATAATAATTAAAGTATAATTAAAACAAAACACACACACTACACACACACTACACACACACACACATTAGCTTGGTTCGAGATTCATTCGCTGCAGCTTGCGTATTTAAAGTTTCAAGCTTTTCTTTAGTATCTTACAAGTTACACATCGACCAATCTAACAGTTTGACCGCCCGAGCCGCACCGGTCTTAGTCGAACCGTCCAATTTGCAGCGCTTTTGGCTGATGCGAGAACATATATATCTATGATTCACCTATATGCGCCATTTTGAGGCATTTTATGTCTCTGGTTTTCAAATAGAAACTTTTCAGCCGTAGAATACTATCATAATCATTTTTTTTTTCAAACTCCGTCAACGAAACAGACCTCATGTTACATACTATACGCTAGTCCCAGCAAACGTCAATGCGAATGACGGGAAATAACAGATATCAAGCAACATGTAATCCCTACTTAAAAGCAAAATGTTACAGACAGCACTAGAGAGAAAAAGAATGAACAAACATATATCATCTAAACTAGGTTCAGTGCAACCTAGTCAACTCCTCCACTCTTTTGCACAACTCTTCTACAGAAACACCCACTGCCTGAGAAACTTCATCCATCTTATTCCGGTTGAGATCAAGAAACGATTCAATTAAATCCCCATCCAAAAAATTCCTGGCTTCCACAGTTTTCTTGTCATTGCTAAATGACCTCCATTGCTCATGACTGAGCCCTCCAACACCCTTTATTACCTTCCTCAAGCTTGACTGAAGCTTCTCCAAGAACACATACTGATCATGAGGGAGGGAAGCTATCACCCCGATCACGCCATTGATGGTGCCAAATATCACAGTGGGAATTTGGCCCACCTCAGAATCAGGCAACCGCATAACAAGGGAACCGTGGCGAAACCGATTGATAAATTCTCCAAGGTGATACTCACCAACTACTTCAAGACGACCTCGTTCCTCATCGGTGGCACCTTCACTATTTTTCCGGACAGTAAAGAGGTTGAAACTATTTTCAGCACCAAGGTATATGTCATCATCAAGGATTTCAACAGCAGACATCCAATTTGCATTATAATCACGTGCTCTTTCCTCAATAGCACCTTCTTCATGCTGGTAATAAACAACGTAATACTCAGACGGAAAATCATGTGCTATTATAAATTCAAACCACAGAAAAACAACTATTTATGTTTTTCATCAAATTAGAAGGAACACAAGTAGAACAATACAGATGAGTATCGAGGATGTATCTAATGTGAGCAGTGGTTTATTGTAAATGAGCTTGCGACCATTTATGGATGCTTTAAGTTAATAAAAACTATATGATTCCTTAAAACAGTGAATTCAGGTTTTATCCTTGACCACCAATGTAAAGTCCAATAACCCAAATTTACTTCTTTAGTCCTCTTACACACAATTAACCATTCCTCTCATTTGATCCTTTCCCTATATTTTCTATTATATTTTTCTATATATATCGAGAGGAGTGATTTATTAAAAGTGAAAAAAGCCAATATTGCCCATCCACGGATGGTCAAGATTTCAAGTTAGCAAAGATCACATGGTCATGCCAAAAGTCACATTCATGTCAAATTTAATGATCAACATTTATATTGTTAAAACTGAAGATAAAGGTAGTTGAAGCTTCAAAATAATTTTCAGCACTTACCTTATATATTAACAAGGAAATTGACTTCATTAAGTCACCAACTACAATGAAATCTCCCCTAGTTTGAACATATAGAGCTAAGATGTGTCCATGATGTCCACACTCCGACTGTAATTCATGGGTACCATCATCCCGGAGCACCCACTTGTAAAGCTGAATTTTTTGATTAATAGCAGCAAGCAGTTTACCGTTAAATGCATTCAGGCAGTAAACAGCTCCTTTTGTCTCCTTCTCAGCAATAAGCTGGAGCTTTCCATCCTCAACAGCAAAAACAAGAATCCTTCCCTACATTTGTTTTTGAAATAAAGAGAAATAAATGTAACATCAGAAAATCTTTTGCGCAGGATAATGCTGAAAAGAATATATATTAGACAATCGTCAACTTACCTTGCTCGGTTCATTTTCCTCTGGCAATACATATGCAGTTCCAACACAGTAATATACATTACTATCATCTGAGAAGGAGCAGCTAATTATGAAGCAACCATATTCGTAAGTATCAAGCGGATAAGTTGATATGAACTCAAAAGTCTGGTCATCAAGCAAGCGCACAAAGTGTGTCTCAGGCTCTTCTGCACTTGGGTTGTATTTCAAACTACAAATAGCAAATGTCCTGGACTGCTCCTGATGGCAGATACGCCTTGCATGCTCTCCCAGTGGGATAGAGCGAATGTGAAGTTTCTGTATGTCGTCAATGGTACCGATCGTAAGTTCTCCCTCTTTGGCAATGGCAAGACTGTTCAACAAATGGACACCACTTCAGTAAAAACACTACCAAGGATCTCTGCATCAAAATTACAAGACCCATAGAACAAAGAAATATAACCAATTTTTAAATGTCAAATTACCAGAGCCTCACATACCTGTCTGGAAAAGCAGCAGAATTAAACGGGCACATGTGGCTCACTTCCTTCAGATTCACGTTACTATAGAGTAACTTTTTGTTACTACTATAAATCACAGTTGGTCTATCAGATGCAGCAAATACATGAGTGGTATTCTTGGACGAGAAAGTTCGTAGCGTAATGGGCTGTGTCCCAAGAGATACCTTCTTCCTATCTGTTAACTCACCAGTACTTGTGTTTAACAGAAAGTTTAAGAGATGGCCATCACCAAGGGCACATAGCAAGTAAGATATCTGTAGAATATAAATTTCAGACCACAATCACATGAAAAGAAATGTTAGGAAATAAAAAAGAAAAAGTAAACACTGATGAAAGGTTGATAGAAAGCGTAGCAATATGTCATATTAGTAGGCAACATGAAAAAGTGTCGTGGAGAATTGTAAACAAATATTATCATTTGTTGCCTAATTATCATCCATGACAGGGCAGAAGTAGAAATTCTGAAATTGCAAACTAAGTCTAGAAACATGAGGAGCATTCCAGGTCTAGCATATCAACCCACAACTGCTAGTGGGAATACCAAAATTACAACTCCAAAAAATTGAACTGCGCAAGTCCAAAGTATTTCCAAGCATAGAAGTAGAGAAAACTAAAAAGCAAGAAATAATAATAGATTAAAATATATATATATATATATATATATATATTGACAGGTCGAGAAAAAAGCGAGAAAAATCACAACAGATCAAAACGAAAGCCTATATGACAGGTCAAGAAAAGCCTACCCCTTCAAAAGCACAAAGAAGAACAGATCGGGGTATGATTTCTCCACCTAAAGGCTCTTTTGTAATGAGATTCAGGTCAGGGAGAGAAAATATTCTAACACTAATGTCAGTCCACATTCCTACTGCTGCTAGATTACTGTGATTGGGGTTTTCTCCTATTGGGTTTATGTCCAGGCACGAGATCTCATATTCCAGTTGGGCATGCTTTATTTCCTGCAGTATTCCATCTCCAATTTCCAGATATACTAAATGTCCACCTCCTGTGGCCAATAAAACCTGTATCAACACACGAGTTGTAAGCATACTGCAGTATTCTTATTTGATAAACAGGAGTAAGTGTGTAATAATCACCAACTTTTTTACAACAAACATAATCTTATTCATCTGTATTCTCACAATAATATCTGAATATTGAAATGCACGTTAAGACCATTTCTATGTTTCTGAGGAAACTCAGAAGAACAAAATTTAAAGGAATGGACAACTAGAGACGCAATGAAATCCTCCAAAACAGAAAACACGAGAAAGGAGGAGCAGAAAAGGCAAGAATGAACCATAGCAGTCACAAGTTATAGCACCAAAAAGGTGGGCGGAAATCACCACCACGAATCCAAACAACAAAAGTTTATCAGACTACCTCTTAAATGTTCCTTTGGTAGTCTTTCTACTTGTATTCTATGATTAACCCAAAGAAAACACCTATTATCATTACATTCAACTTAAGTGATCCCTAGTCAGTCCTCAAACTACATTTCATTTTTCCTAAAGATTCCGACGATACTCATGATTGAAATCAAGTGAATGAAGTCGTCCTACATGTGTGACTTTCAACATCGAGACAGAAAACTAGAGGAGCATTTTTTGTGATTCATCCCATGGGGAATATAACAGATGCATCCCCTTAATTTGTTGATCTGATTTTCAGAAATTATAAATAAGCGAAGTTGAACTTATTCATCTGCTGTAATAAATGCTTAATCACATAATTTTACATCATGATGAAAAATAAGGATCAAACCTGGGTAGCATTTGCAGTTGCAACGTTAATTGAATAGCCTGATGGTGCATGCCATTCGTTTCTCAGTTCTCTAGTTGTGGAACTGACCAACCGAACCGAGCTTGAAGTAACCTACAACAAGGCAGTTACGATTACCAAAACAAGATAGAAAACTACAAGAATGAAACGGAATAGCAGAGTATTTTGATGCATCAATATCAAGGACGTCATTCAGCAATCGCAAACAAGCAAACAAGACCTCTGCAGTCTCCACAGTTCTGCTAGTTTAAACTGAGGACGGAGAAGAAATTGAACAGTTCTCCAGATAATATAAGTTTGGACATCAAGAAGATTAATCCGCCACTACTTGACCAAAATAAAAGAAAAGAACGAAGAAATTTTTCAAAGCAAGTGATATTACCAAACAATTGTCACAGGAGTCATAAACTTAAAAGTGCAATTAATAGGATAGATTAAAAGAATACAAAAAAAATGACAACCCAAGAGTAAATTTGATCAAGCAATGCAAATGACAAAACAACTCCAAAACATTGAAAGTCTTCTTTAATATGACATCCATTTTGATTAATCTTTTTTTTTTGGTCAAATTAATTTTAACCAAACAAAGGTGTCAATTCAAAAGGAAGAAAAGAAAAGCACCATGGCAAAAAATAGGTATAACCTACTTGTACAAGTTGATTGTGAACTGCATCATGGCAAGATAATGACTGTACTTGAGAACAGAATCCCTCGATCTCAGTTTCCTCCAACTCATCCTCAAGATTCATTGCTAAGATCCTTGTTTCACTTATAAAACTCACAACCAAAAAAGTGTCGAAAAGATCATCTGTTGAAGATCTTAGAGACCACATCCCTTTGATACCTTGAAGTTCTACTGATGCCTACATATAAATACATCAAAGAATTAGTATTTTTCAGTTACTTGGATATATAGATTCTTTGCTTTTGCACAAATACAGGTTTGTCTTTATTAGAGTATTAGACATTTTCTGTCATGGTAATTGGGGTCGTGCAGAGCTGGGAAAGAGCTGACCTGTTCATTAATCCCTATTCCATTACGAACAACACGGAGAGAACCATCCTTGTAAGCTCCAGAACAAGTCACAACCTGACCTTGACCTTGTCTTTCAAGGTCTACCACACAGAAGTCAACGATCGGCCCCAAATTGACATACCTCTCCAAAACTTCTACATATGAACCTTTTGCATCAGGCTGTTGATTCAGCTTTATAAGCTGTATTTCAACCATCACAAATTCTTAACTGTTAATGTCCAATATTTATGAATGAAGAAGTAAAACTAACAGCACAAATATGAAACCATTCACTTCAAAATCCTTGAAAGAGGCATGACATCAGATATGAAAATGAAGTTCTCTCCCCACCCTATTGAACATTAAAAATCACAACACTATAAAGTACATTTAGTGCATACTGTTTATTCAATGTACATAAGAAGACCAGAAGCAACTCACAAACCACCAGTTACCACTATTTAGCTATTCTTTTTTTTTATTTTCCCAGTAGAACACATGAATGAGTCCTCTTATTTCTAAACGAAAAAAAAAATCAAAGATTAACACCAATTCAATCAATCAGAACAGGCATGAACGGGTCCTCCTATAATTCATTATGAGCCCATGCTCTCCAAACTACATTCAAGTAAGCAATTGCAAATCATGATTCAACCCAACCTAAGATAAACCTTTCATACACAATTTCCATGTTATCCAAGTTGAGTTTCAAAACTGATACTTGTGGAGTACAAGTTTAGGATACAACTGAATTCCATAGGATTCTGAAATTAAACACAATTTAAAACAAGTATCCATTTTATTACCACACCTGCGAATCTCCATAACTTGAACCAATATACACAAATGCATTATCAAGATATGATATGGTAGATGCAATAGAAGTCTCTCCAAGAGGCTCAATTTTTAGCCCTGTGACCCTGCAAAACAAATATACAATACATAGTATAAGATTCAAAAACAGATCACTGACTGATCATTTTTCCTTCATGGAAAGAATCTGTCTTAACCAAAATATCCTATGCGCAAGGACGTGAGAACACTATCAAGGAAAACTGAAGCATATGAATAAATGATCACGTACTTCTCTTTCTCATGGGTTATTACAAGTAAACTAAGCAACCCAGTATGGTCACCAAGTAAATATCTAGAACCATCAGGATCAACCCGTCCATAGGCTTTAGTGATAGACTGCAACACAACCATAAAGCAAATTAACAATGGAACAACTTGGATCATTTGGATACAATCGATGTGACATCCAAAATTCACAGTAGAAGATTCAAAAGGGAGTATCAAATGCTATATCAAAACATACAGGCCTGATTGGGATAGCCTTAAAAGCATTAGCACTGCAGTACACTATGGTTTCTTCTCCAATAATAAGTACACCACAAAGAGGTGGGGGAACTGGTATCAATAAATCAGCCCCATTATCAAGGTTGTTCTGGGACCATGGACCCTCAACAAAATCTTTATCCTTCAGAGAAACCTCATATGTTTTAGCATGACGAGCATCTTTGTTATCCTGTCATATGTAGCAGAAACATTTCAGTACATAAGTTACATAATATGCCAGACACGCAGCCAAAGGCTGAACCTGCAATAGTGCAACTATGATATGCATATAACTTGCACCCTCTAAAACTCATTCTGTCTAAACTCGTGATAATTCTAATAGAATTATGACCACTGCTGGTAATAGAAAGCAGTGACTATATATATATATATATATATATATATATATATATATATATATATATATATATATATAAAAGAGAGAGAGAGAGAGAGAGAGAGAGAGAGAGAGAAGAGAAGAGGGATTTGGAATCTGCAAAATTCTGTTATTGAAAACTGATTCTCTATGAGCTCTCTCCTTGCTTATATTGAAGTGCAAGGGCAGCTGGTGAGGGACGATAAACATCAGCAGTAGAATAGGGATTCTAGTTCATGAGAGAGTTACAACCTAGTCTAGCTGGCAGTCCTAGCTAATTCAATTAGTTACTCTCTTAATTTAGTTGGGGAGAATTCTCTAACTTATTCTAGCTCACTCCATTGTATCCTCTGAAACTAGGCTCCCCAGTTTCCTGCATATCTGTCACAACCAGCTTTGATCTTAGATCCACAAATTTAGTTTTTAACACGGCTTTAGTTAGCAAGTCAGCAGGTTGCTGATCAGTGGGAATATCAGCTACTAACAGCCTTCCTTCCATCGCTCTTTCTCCTAAAAAGAAAAAGTTCAGCTCCATGTGTTTTAATCTGTTGTGAAGAACCAAATTGTGAGCCAACATGATAGTGCTGAGATTGTCACAGATCACTGATTCACGGGTCTGCATATGGGCACCCCTATCTCAGTCATAAGGGATTCCAACCAAATAAGCTCAGCTGTAAGGTCTACCATGCTGCGGTATTCAGCCTCTGTGCTGGACCTTGTAACTGGTATGTTTCCGGGGCCGCCGAGAAATAATGTTTGGTCCAAGAAAGACACAAGCACTAGAAGTTGATCTTCTGCCATCTATAACAATATCCTCTTAAGCTCAGTTCTTTCGTTAGGGATGGCCTGATGATTCCATACTGCCGAGTGCTCACCAAGTACCTTAAAAACCTCTTTACAGCCTTTCAATGACTCTCCTGAGTTTCTGCCACAAATTGGCATGCATTATTTACAGTAAAGGCAATTCCAGGTCTTGTTACAGTGGCAGACCGTAGCTCCAACCAGACCTGTATTCAGAAGGATTAGGTAAACTAGCGCTGCCTGATTTTGTGAGCTTCAAACCTAGAATAATAGGAGTAGCAATAGGCTCAGCGTTATCCATATTGAAGTGTTTCCAAGACATCGCGAATATATTTTTATTCAGAAAGGATAAGGAACTATCAGATAGGTTTTGGATCTCAATTCCTAGAAAGTAATTAAGATCTCTCGAGGAAAAAGCCGTTGTCCAACTAAGAAAGAAGCTCCGAAATGAGTGAAGGAGAGGATCCAATAACTATGATGTCATCAACATAAACTAAAATGTACAACGACAAGCTTGCCCTGTTTCTTCACAAACGTCACACCGGGAATTGTTGAATCCTAGAGAACGAAGGGCAGCCGTTAGAATCTCAAACCAAGCTCTTGGAGCTTGCTTGACGCCATAGAGAGACTTGTGGAGTTTGCACACTTGCCCCGTGGCACAAGAAAAACCTTTTGGATAAGTCACGTACACCTCTTTGTGAGTACCCCAGTTAGGAATACATTGCTCACATCAAGCGGACTTAACTACGGGTGAGAATGTTTCAGATAGTCAAAGCTGACTCTTTAAAGGAAGCCTTTTGCAACAAAGCGCACTTTGAATTTCTGAATGCTGCGATCAGGATTCTACTTACCCCGAAATGCCCACTTATACCCAATCTGCTGCCAATTTGGAGGAAATTGACCAATGACCAGGTTTAGTTGCAATTAAGGGTTTGGAACGCGTCTGTCATGGCGGCAAATCACTGCTGAGGCCAAAGCTTCTTCGACTGTTGTTGGCTCTAATGATGCAACAAACATTGTGTTTGGAATTTGTGGGTGAAAGATTTTACTGTGGTTTAAAGGCCTAAGTTTGTGACTGAATTTATGTTTTATTAGGCTGAGGTGGTGACATAATGGCTGGTATAATGGTTGGTTTAATAGGCTGGATATGTGGGGGTTGTGTGACAGTGTTGGTTGGAACAGGTGTTGGAAGGATACCTCTAGTCATGGCTCGGTCAGAGTGTAGGAGAGGGTATAGAGGGACTAGATGAGGGTGCATAGATCTGGATGTCGTTGGGGTAGAAGAGGGGGATGAAAGCAGTAGAGGGAGTGGTAGGTAGAGTAGCTGATGTAGAGATTAGGTTGCTGTGATAGGTGGTGGCGTAGCTAAGGTTGAAGAATCTGGGGTGTGAGATGGAGTGGTTGGTGTGTGAAGTTGAGTGTTTGATGTTTGAGGTTGAAATGTTTGAGCAATATATATTCGGGGAGAACCCTGTGAAGAAATGGGTGCAACATTGGATGATGATGCATGAGATGGATGGAAAGATGCATTGGAATGAGTGGGATGCAACTTAGTGACAGGATATATGCATGATGCATTGGATGATCGAGTATGTGATGAAGAGTCCTTGTAGGGAAAAGCATTTTTATGAAATATAACATCTTTGGAGATGAATAAGTGGCCATTAGTGTCCAAACATCAATAACCTCTGTGTTCGGATCTGTACCCCAGGAAGAGACATTAAGAAGTGTGAAAATCAAAATTATGCTTGTTATAGGGTCTTACAAAAGAAAAACATGCACACCCAAAAACTTTGAATTGCTTATAATCTGGCTTTTTGTGAAACAATTTTTCAGAAGGGGAAGGGGCTGCAGATTTTCAGGAGGGATTCTATTAATGGTGTAGGTGCCAGTTGACACTGCCTCATCCCAAAAACAAGGCTTGCGTAAGTAAGGTGAGTGCGGCAGATCAGCCTGTCATCAATGTCTTTTTGTTAGAGATACTGTGAAAAACTTCTGAATTCCCACACCAATCAGATTGGATGGCTTTTATTTTTGTACCAAGCTGAAGTTCAAAAGAGTCTTTGAATTTTAAGAAAGCTGGAAATGCTTCAGATTTTAGTTTTAAGAAATATACCCAAGTGAATCTTGAATGTGCATCAATGAAAGCTACATAATATCTATAGCCACTGTTAAACGGCAGTAAGTAGTAATAGTAGGGGAGGAGAGGAGCTTTACCAAGACAACAAGCAGAACAAGATTCAGAGAGAAGTTTACTCATGTACGAAATCTTAAGAGTTTGAGAATTTTCAAAACAACATTAAGAGAGGCATGGCCCAACCTATGGGGCAAAGACTTAAGTTATCTGTTCCTCATGAACACTGGTAAACTGCTCTCTTATGTGCAGCATTTACATTGTTCTTATTTTGCATAAAGTGCTGGAAATTGGGGAGAAGATGTTGCAGCTTAAAATGTGGAATGCGAGACAGTCCAAAGGACATTGAGTGATTTACAGTTCTGCCAGCTCGGAAAGGAAATTGAGTGATTTACAGGAATACTCCCATAGGAATCAAGAATCCTTCTACTTCCATTTCTATCCATATTAAGAGAAAATGCAAAGGAAAAAAGCAATATCAAAAGCTTTCATAATTTTGATCCCCCTTGAATTCATTGTTAAACAATGTAATAAATGAAAGAAAGCAGCACAGCACAGCAAGCAGCAACTCATTCAATGCATTTATAACCTAATAACTTCTAATGAGAAGAACATAGCAGAATTGAAACCTGGTAAAGAACCACAATTGTTGGCTTTGAACAACCATAAAGGAATTTGATATCCAAAACTTGGAGCTCCTCAAGCCTGAAAATATATACATCATGATTTCAGCAAACTAAAATTTATGTGAAAATGAAATATAAAAGAAAATAATGGAAAACTGATTAAGATTATGTGAAAATTTAACTTGAACAGAGGTTGATCATGCTTTAAATGGTCATTAATAACTGTTTTATGCAGTAAATAACCACATCAGTGGTAACTGTGAACTGTCTTAAATTGTAAAATATAGACCAGGAATACCATCTTTATCTTTAAAAAAAATTATAATGAAGGTGAGTTATACAGAAGAGGATAAGTTATCCTCGGATAGATATAAAAGAGAAATCTAAGATCTAAAAGGATCACTTTGAATATCAAGAAGTAGTACACCATCAGATAAACCATTAGCAGAGCAAAAAAGGAGTATTAATTAGGTAATACTATCCCAAACAAAAAAATAGCAGAAAATGGATCGTCAGAAACCCTAGAAATAGAAAACACCAAAGCACTGCAAAAACCAAGGATTGCCACAGAACATTTGCTACTTTGTACAATCCCAAACCTCTTGAAGTAGTGCCTACTAAGTAAAAAACTGATGTAAGACCATGGGACAAGCTCAACAATTGATCCAAAGAAACCATGGGCCAATGCAAAACAAGATCGGCACCAATTTGAAATCTAAGATGCAAAATCATACGCATATTAACATGGAGAGCAATTGGGAATCACAGGATGAAAGGCGGAAAAAGAAATGCTTCAGGATTCTTGGGAAGCATGTTTCATAAGAAAAGAGGACAGGAAACAAAATATTATGATTGTTGCAGATGATAGGATTCCAGAAAAAAGAAAGAGGATTCAAAACCATATTCCAAGACAATTGATGGAAGGAGAGTTATAAGGGGAGAGTTACAAGGACCTGGGTAGTATGAGATACCCAAATTCACACCTAGTATGAACCATTTGGTGTTGTATGAAGGGGCAGTTCTCCTCCCCTTGTAACAATTAGCTTTTCTGTGGCTTTACTTTGTTGCATATCAGAGGGAAACTGAGAAAAGCTGATCAACTTCAAATCTGCAGCTAGACTTGCGGGGTTTGGAAGTAGTAAAGATCCAACCACATTGTGAAGTATACGCCACTATTTGGACTATTTGGTTGGAGTATAATGTATGCACCTTCATTGACATTTTCTAACAAGCTTGTTTTACGGGATAGGATTAGAAGCCTATCATCTATACGGTGTAAAGCTCATGATATTTATAGGGGACTTTCCCTCTAAAATATGTCGAGCGATTGGTAAGTTATATTTTATAGATAAATCTTTTTCTGCTTTGCTTTTGTATAGGTAAACTCTCATCCCCAATCTTGTATTATCCGTCGCCTCATCTTAATGAAATTTTTTATCCAAAAAATAATCTTCAAATCTAACTAGTTATTATTAGTATAATTCATAGCCTCAATGCAAGACATGACAGTAAATTTAGTCCTATATATATACCACAAAAAGGATCGGATACCTAATATTAAATGCTTCTTTGAGTTGTCCTCTGTTGTCAAAAGGAATAACCTGGTGAACAAAAGAATTAAAATAGAAGTTTAAAATTAATGGTATTGGTCATTTTAATTTACTATTTTTGTACATTATTCAAAAAAGTACATACTTTAAACAATCCATCATATAGGTGGAGTCCAATGAGTCTGCAATCAGGATCAATAATACCAATCTGCAGAATGAGAATAGCTCAACTAATTAACTGCATTCAACACTAAATAACATTAATGTTATCACAAATATCATAACTTCATATGAACACGTCATAAAGATAGAAATGGAACACAATTCGAGCACCTGACCGTTATCTGTAGCACGTCCTATGCGATCGGAAACATCCCCCATTGCTCTGAATAATAATGATATGGAGAATTAAGCAAATAAACAAGATAAATATTACTGATCTAAGGCAGAAGGAAGGTGTCTGATGGGCCACCTCTAGGACACAAATCATAAGTATAGCCTAAAATTTAATCAAATAACATGAATTTCACATCAACTGCAAAATTTATGGCTCCTATGTTTGAACCTTTTCTGAAAAACAATTGCTTTCTCCAGCATAACCATTACCGGGTAACAAGCTCAGAAGTTTCAGAATCCCATTGAAGAACACAGAATTTGTATCTTTCAGTTGCAATGAACAAGAAATCTTGTGCTTCACCCTGATTGATACAATAACGGAGCCATAAACATATATATTTCATCCAAGAATAACACAAAAATGCAAATTAACTCAAGAAGTATTGATGTTTTTGCTCACATGAGAACGGAAGAGTTCTAGTGTTGCAATTCGGCCATAGATAGGAACATCCAACATCGGCTGCACATATAAAAGTTATATTTATCTCATTCTGTTGCACATTCATACAAAAAGCAACACAAAAATTTCCAGAGAGATTAATGTAAACAAAGATTCTATAAGATGTTTAGTGGGGTGCGAGCAATGGTGACATTACATAAGTGACCAAGTACATCTGCATTGGCATTAACCATAATCTGTATGATGGGCTAGTTGAGATGACTCAGCAATGGACAAAAACTATATTATTGTGTCCTAACCGAACATAATGATACAAATTCAAACAAACACTATGGTATTTAGATTGACTGTTTGCTCTTACAACTTCACCAAAAAAAGAAAAGACATTAAAGAGAAAAACCAGCATGAAGATACTCATTCTCTTATAACAAGGAATTAATTCCAACATAAGTATGACAGCCATCCATTTCAACAACTTCTTAGAAATAGAGCAACAACAATAATTTAGCTTTTGATCATTGATGTACAAACGTGGTACAAGGATAACTAACTTTTAAGTTTAATTTCACAATCTTTTTTTTAAAGTATGACATGTAACTAGAATTCTAGGCATAATTCAAACCCCCTCAAAAAAAATCAGGACAAGTAAAATGTTCATTTTCCAAATTCAAAAGGTGAAACAACAGGGCAAAACAGTTAAAATTACAAGAAATGGTGCTCAAACAACTTGATACCTGCAAGCCCTGAGGAGTGAGCAAATGAATCTCAACACGGGTGCATTTCCTGTATTAATAACACAAAATTAATGCTTTATTTTTCACTGAGCATGATTCAATTGAACAAATTCTAATAAAAAACCAACCGAAAAAGATGGAAGAAGAACCGAATAAGGGTTTAATAGTCCTTACGCAATGATGAGATTGAGGTCTTGGGGGCTGGTGAAATTGCCGACACAAGAATGGGTAACATTGGTGGGTTTGTGAGCGGTAACCACGTAGTTCCAAATACTCATCTTCTTCTTCTTCTCGCTAACGGCGGAAACAAACGCAAGCCCAAATGACAGAGATCCTAGTTCAGTTTGTAAAAATTCTATATATTGTTAAGAAGGAAGAAGGGATAGTATAAGACCGATTCATTGTAGATCAAAACCATAGCGGAAATGAAATATAGCTAGGTATGCATACAATTCAGCCAGTGCAGTCTCATGAGCATGACAGATCAAAACATTACCCCCTTCTACTATCTTTTGATAATTCCCATGCATAAATTGTATTTTCGGAAACAAATTTCTTCCAGGAAATCATACATAATAAGATTCCCAGTCCCATCAATCACCCAAAGAGTCAACAAACAAAATTTACAGTTCTAAATTGACATCCACTACCTTATACTTACTCTCAGTCACTCACTCAGAAGACAGAACAGAAAATAAAATTCATCTTTTTCTCCCCAACATCGAAGCGGCAGATACTCAGATATAGACTACCTTATACCTTAAGAAGTGATCTAATATTAAGTCCACTTACAAACTTGTTGGAATCAAAAGAAAGTGAAAGTACATATCAGATTATCGGGAAGTATCTTTAGTAGCTCATAACAAAGCCACAACATCATTGAAACAGATAGATACAAGTCCTAATTGCAAAACAGGACTTTGCAGGAACATCTTAAGCAAAAGTGTGTATGTCCTCTGACAAATGAAAACAAACAACATCTTATAAGCACAAGATGTAAAAAAATCATAACAAAATCAATGGGAGAATGATATCCAGATCAAGAACCACTATATACCCCTAATTACAAATTCAGATTTCAGCAACACCATATATCTACAAAGACATTGCAATTCTGAATTTCTTTTCTCACGTTTTCCAAGACTGCAACACATGCTCGATTTCCTTTTTCTAATAATAATAATAATCAATTGGTCTTAATGCTATAAGGTTACCTTGGAAGAATTACATCTCATTCTCAGGTACCACATCCAAAAACAAATAGCAAAGCTAATATTATATTTTAATATCAATCATCATCCATAAGATTGAGCATGACAACCTAACATAAAAATTAAAAAGCTTACTTAATTTGATCAACAATGGGATCATCAATTTTATCAGCAATGTGATTAACGATCAGCAACGGCATCACCAAATAGAAAGAAGAATTTCACTTATAACAGAAGCCACATTAGCACTTAATTAACAATAACACATCGATCAACAATAAAAATTGGAACAAAAGTAGCCAAAGAAAAAAACAGTAGTGGCGGGAAAGCGGAGCACACCGGCGGAGTGGATGAGGAAGCCAAGCAGAGAGGCGAAGAGGAGGCAGAGAGCGGCGCAGAAGAAGTACAAGCAGAAGAGAAAGGAGGTCGCGGCGGAGAAGAAGCACAAGCAGAGAGAGGACGCCGCGGCGGAGCAGAGACACTATCAGAGAGAGTAGTAGACGAAGGCGGCTGAACAGCACCACAAGGTCACAGACGACAGAGGAGCCACGCAGTATTCAGAGAGGAGAGGCGACGGCGGCGTGCTAGGACGCGACTAACGAAGAGGGAGACACCGGAAAGAACAGAAGCAGGGAAAAGAGAGAGAAGGGAAATGAGTGGTGACTGGTGGTGATTCTTGCTAGGGTTTCATTTTGTTATTTTGTGAAGTTTCAGGTTTTTTTTTTTTTTTCCTCCTAGATTCCTATAAAATCGCGAATGGTAATGCCGGGTAAATTAGGAAATAGGAACCAGGAACAGCAGTAGATTTTTATCATTTTAAATTTTAATAGTTTATTTAAAATATAATAATAAAATAAAGAGTTAAAATTTATTTAATTCATACAAATACAATCTTTTTTATTTATAAAAAAATAAAATATATAAAATAACATAATGTTGTTTTCTTTTCGTAATTTTTATTTAGGTTTTGGTAAATAAATATCAAAATCAATCTCTATTATTATGTGTATATTTGAGTGTTATCAAGTTGTGAAAAAAAAGTTTCTTTTATATGATTGACAAATTTTTAACGTGACAGTAAAAGTATATTGAAAAATTTAATCAAAAAAGAAAATATCTTAACATAATAAATAAATTATATTAATGTATTAAATATAATCAATAAATAAAAAATAATTTTTCAAAAGATATATAAACATCAAATTATTTAATTCAGTCAATTCACTTATTTACTTAAATAAGTATTGTGATTTTAACTCTTATTTTAGCGACGTGATAAAAATATATTCTATTTTTAATAACGACAAAATTTTCTCAAAATATTTTAAAATGTAGTAAAAATAACTAAAAAATGTTATTATTTTATAAATGATAAATGACTTTTGTATTCAATAAATCTTTTATGTATTTAGTTCAAAATTTGTATGAATATTTTGATAATTATTTAAGAAATACATATAAAAAATAGACCAAATTTTGTTCTTTAGAATTTTTTTCAGTTCTTAAAAGAATCTTTTGTTATTGACAAAAAAAAATACAAAAAAATCTACTTCATTTAAAAATAATAAAAAATTTAGGAAAAATAGACAAAAGATAAAGTTTTTGAAAAAGATAAGATAAAAAGATAAAAAGATTTTTAAGAAAAAGATATTTTGAAAAAGATTTAATTTTTAAAATTACTTAACTAACAAGAAACTACAAGATAAGATTCTAGAACTTAAAGATTGAACCTTTCTTAACAAGAAAGTAACAAACTTCAAATTTTTGAACCAATCACATTACTTGTTAGTTAATTTTCGAAAATTAGATATAAAAGATAAGAAAAAGATTTTGAAAATATTTTGAAAAAGATTTTTGAAATTTTCGAAAATTATAAAAAATGAAAAAGATATGATTTTTGAAAAAGATTTTGAAAAGATAAGATTTTTAAAATTGAAATTTTGACTTGACTTGTAAGAAACAACTAATTTTAAAAAATTTTTGACCAAGTCAACCCAAAATTTCGAAAATTTGGAGGAAAATAAGGAAAAGATATTTTTTGATTTTTTGAATATTTTAATTATGAGAAAGAAAAACAACAAAAATACTCAATGCATGAAATTTTTAGATCAAAACAATGAATGCATGCAAGAATGCTATGAATGTCAAGATGAACACCAAGAACACTTTGAAGATCATGATGAACATCAAGAACATTATTTTGAAAAATTTTTGATGCAAAGAAAACATGCAAGACACCAAACTTAGAAATCTTTAATGCATGGAAAATATGAATGCAAAAGTGCACAAGAAAAACAAGGAAAGACACAAAATAAGAAAACATCAAGATCAAACAAGAGGACTTATCAAGAACAACTTGAAGATCATGAAGAACACTATGAATGAATGAGATTTTCGAAAAATGCAAGAAAAATTTTTAAAAGCATGCAATTGACACCAAACTTAAAAATTAACACAAGACTCAAACAAGAAACACAAAATATTTTTGATTTTTATGATTTTCTAATTTTTTTGTATTTTTATTAATTTTTTTCGAAAATAAAGTTTAGAAAAACGAAAAATAAAAGAAAAATTTTAAAAAAGATTTTTGAAAAGAAAATTACCTAATCTGAGCAACAAGATGAACCGTCAGTTGTCCATACTCGAACAATCCCCGGCAACGGCGCCAAAAACTTGGTGGACGAAATTGTGATCAACAATATTGGCTCTTTGGTATGTACACAAAAACTATTGTGTCTCTGGTTCAATTCACAACTCCGTTCAACTAACCAGCAAGTGTACTGGGTCGTCCAAGTAATAAACCTTACGTGAGTAAGGGTCGAATCCACAGAGATTGTTGGTATGAAGCAAGCTATGGTCACCTTGCAAATCTCAGTCAGGCGGATTTAAACATGATACTTAATTAGATTCAAATAAACAATAAAAAGATGAAATACTAAAAGGGATAGAATACTTATGCAGATTCATTGGTGGGAATTTCAGATAAGCATATGGAGATGCTGTATGGCTCAAGAACGCCTGCTTTCCCACTGCTTTAACTCAATCCTTCTTACTCTTTTCCATGGCAAGCTGTATGTAGGGCATCACCGTTGTCAATGGCTACATCCCATCCTCTCAGTGAAAACGTTCCTATGCTCTGTCACAGCACGGCTAATCATCTGTCGGTTCTCAATCAGGTTGGAATAGAATCCCTTGATTCTTTTGCGCTTGTCATCACACCCAGCCTTCAGGAGTTTGAAGCTCGTCACAGTCATTCAATCATAGAGTCCTACTCGGAATACCACAGACAAGGTTTAGACTTTCCGGATCCTCATGAATGCCGCCATCTATCTAACTTATACCACGAAGATTCTGTTGGGGAATCTAAGAGATACACATTCAAGCTCTGTTGCATGTAGAACGGAAGTGGTTGTCAATCACGTGCGTTCATAAGTGAGAATGATAATGAGGGTTACTTATCATCACATTCATCATGTTCTTGGGTACGAATGAATATCTTGGAATAAGAATAAGAGAGATTTGAATAAAAGACAATGGAATTGCATTAATACTTGAGGTACAGCAGAGCTCCACACCCTTAATCTATGGTGTGCAGAAACTCCACCGTTGAAAATACATAAGCAAAAGGTTCAGGCATGGCCAAATGGCCAGCCCTCTCCATGATCAAGTGACCGAATGATCAAAGACTTAAAGTGGTCAAAAGATATCTAATACAATAGATAAATGTTCTATTTATAATAAACTAGCTCCTAGGGTTTACATGAGTAAGTAATTGATGCATAAATTCACTTCCGGGGCCCACTTGGTGTATGTTTGGGCTGAGCTTGATTAATCCACGAACTGAGGCTTCTCTTGGAGTTGAACTCCGAGTTATGACGTGTTTTGGGCGTTCAACTCCGGATCATGACGTTTTTCTGGCGTTTAACTCCAGACAGCAGCATGAACTTGGCATTCAACGCCAAGTTACGTCGTCATTCTTCGAATAAAGTATGGACTATTATATATTGCTGGAAAGCCCTGGATGTCTACTTTCCAACGCCATTGAGAGCGCGCCAATTGGAGTTCTGTAGCTCCAGAAAATCTATTTTGAGTGCAGGGAGGTCAGATTCCAACAGCATCAGCAGTCCTTTTGTCAGCCTTCTTCAGAGTTTTGCTCAAATCCCTCAATTTCAGCCAGAATTTACCTGAAATCACAGAAAAACACACAATCTCACAGTAAAGTCCAGAAATGTGAATTTAACATAAAAACTAATGAAAACATCCCTAAAAGTAGCTTGAACTTACTAAAAACTACCTAAAAACAATGCCAAAAAGCGTATAAATTATCCGCTCATCAGAGATAAAAGTAAAACTAATAATATATGATATCCAATTTTAAAATAATGAGTTCTAGTTTATCCATAATTTATTGTCTAGGTGCTTGTATTTTTAAAAATACCACATCACTAGGCATTGGATTTTCCAAAATTAATGTGCAAGTTAGATGAATCGAATGATCAAAGTCTCTAGGTCGTTCATTCAATAAAACTACTACAAACTATTAAAATATCATGATAAGACACAAAACACTCATCAAGCATTTGAACTAATATAGTGGATGTGATTGGCTATTAGATAGTATCTATAATAATATGAAATTTACAATAATATCAAACCTGTTATATTTTTACACTGTTTTTCACTTTTTCAGCATGCAGTATTCATAATGCTTTAACTAAATTTACAATAATAATATCAACCACTTGTTTAATGATTAAAATATTCCATACATAACACTGAAAAAAAGACAAGATTATAGTTGAAAGGTACCCAATTTAATCACCCAACAAGTATCATGGATACATAATCATCCAACAATCACCCAAAACAAACACTCAGAGCCTAGCAACAACATCAATGCTGTTGACTAGATCAAATCAAAATCAGATTTCTAATTCTTTTCATGAATCTTTTATGTAAATAGAATTAATTATAAATCTTTTCCTTTTTGGTTTAGCTTAATTTTAGAAATTTTATGATTAGAAATCTTTTCTTTATTTTAGACTAGTATTTTTTCCTTCTTTCCTATTTTATAGTTATTTCTATTTCTGTAATTCCTCTATAAAGAGACTGATTCCCTATACATTTGATGATAAGATATATTCAGACACTTCAACTTGGTATCAGAGCAGGATCTCTGCACTGTGCCTCTGATTTATAGTTATGGCTAACAGTTCCTTAGTCATTAATCCTGAACAGAAGAAGAACACCACTCCTACTCCATCAGATTTAAAATCTGAGTAACGGGTACTAGTTAGTGGTGACTCCCATTCAGTTCAGATCACCACATTTCGACTCAATGGGTCAAACTACCTTAGGTGGTCTCAATCAGTTCAGATGTATATCTGTGGAAGAGGAAAGATTGGATATCTCACTGGTGAGCGAAGCAAGCCTAACATCACTGACAGGCAATATAATGTGTGGGATACCAAAAATTTCATGGTGATGACATGGCTGGTGAACTCAATGGAGGAGGATATCAGTAGTAACTACATGTACTATACCATCGCCAAAGAATTGTGGGATAGTGTCAAAGAGATGTACTCTGATCTTGGGAATAAATCCCAGATTTATGAACTTACTCTAAAAGCTAGAGAAATTCAACCAGGGAGTGACAATGTCACCAAATATTTCGACACATCGAAGCGGGTGTAGCAAGATCTTGACCAATTCAATAACTACAAGTGGAATTCAGCCGCTGATGCCAAACACCACCAACAAACAGTGGAAGAAGGGAGGATATTCCAGTTTCTTGCAGGCCTCAATGTGGAACTAGATGAAGTTCATGGCAGAATTATTGGAAGAGCAATCCTACCCTCAATTGGAGAAGTATTTGCTGACGTTAGAAGAGAAGAAACTCGTAGAGCTGTGATGATGGGGAAAGGCAAGACTGAACAGACTTATTTGGAGTCTAATGTACTCTTAGTGGCACCTGCTGCACTTAAAAGTTCACCAAATCAGAAGCACCCCTCCAATCTTTGGTGTGACCACTGCAATAAACCTCGTCACACTCGAGAAACTTGTTGGAAGATTCATGGAAAACCAGCACATCTTAAAGGCAACAAACCTGGTCCCAAAATACGCTCTACTCCAACTGCTCATGAGGCTGAAAAATCATCATTGAGTAAAGGAACAGGTTGAGCTGCTCATAAGGCTGTTAAATTCCAGTTCTGTGTCTAGTACTCCTAGTGGTTCTTTGGCCCAAATAGGTAATTTTAGTATTCCTATGTCCTTTTATTGCACCTCAAACTTGAATGCACCATGGATTGTCGATTCAGGTGCATCTAACCATATGACCAGTCTCTCCCCTTTCTTTAAAACTTATTTTCCTTGCTTTGAAATTGAGAAAATTAAAGTTGCTGATGGTAGTTTTTCATCTATTGCTGGAAAAGGTACAATTAAACTGTCCAAAAATATTGACCTAAGAAATGTCCTACATGTACCAAAGCTTTCTTGTAATCTCCTCTCTATTAGTAAAATCTGTAAGGATTCCAATTGTCCTGTGACATTCTTTGACACTCATGGTATTTTTCAGGACCGGACCTCGGGAAAGATGATTGGCAGTGCTTAGAATAGCTCAAGGACCAAATAATACTCTGGCACAATAGACTAGGACACTCTAGTTTTCCATATCTCAAACATTTGTTTCCAAGTTTATTTAAGAATATTGATTCTTCCTTACTTAAATGTGAAAGTTGTATTCATTCAAAGAGCCATAGAGCTCCTTATTACTCTTAACCTTATCATGCATCTAAACCTTTCCACTTTATTCATAGTGATGTATGGGGTCCATCGAAAATAACAACTCAATTTGGAAAAAATGGTTTGTAACTTTTATCGATGACCACACACAACTATGTTGGATCTATCTCATGCATGAAAAATCAGAGGTTTCAAAAATTTTTCAGTATTTTTCAACAATGGTAGAAACACAATTTGACATAAAAATTTCAATAAATTAAGAAGTGATAATGGCATTGAATACTTTAATAAAAATCTTGGTAAATTTCTTCAAAAGAAAGGTATTCAACATCAATCTACATGCCCAATACACTCCCAACAAAAGGCATTGCTAAAAGGAAGAATAAATATCTTCTTGAAGTAGCACGTGCCATTATGTTTGAGGGTAATGTTCCAAAGTATTTATGGGGAGATGCTATCCTAACAGCAGCCTATCTCATTAATCGATGCCCACATGTGTCTTAAATTACTGCGCACCGTTGGATACTTTCAAAAAGAATTTTTCAGCTTGTAGGTTGCATTCTGACTTATCTTTAAAAGTATTTAGTTGCACTGTGTTTTTACATACACCTTCATATCGAAGTAAACTTGATCCAATGGCAGAAAAGTGCATTTTTATTGGCTATTTCCCAAGTCAAAAGGGTTATAAATGTTTCAATCCACATACCAAGAAATTTCATGTAAGCATGGATGTTACTTTTTTGGAACATGAAACCTTTTTTCAGAAAAATTCTCTTCAGACAGAGAGTCTAAGGGAAGAAAATTTTTTGCATGAACCTTTACCCACTCCTATCTTACATATTGAGGATACAACTTTCACTAATCAAGTAAATTCTGAAACAATTGCAAAATAAGATGTGGAAACTAATTCTGAAATTGTGCCAGAATTAGTTAGAATCCAAACAGGAAAAGAAATACCACAATCAGAAAAGGAGTTTCGGTGTTATGTTTGGAAATATCCCAAAAAGACTAGAGACCAGCCCATCATATCTGTACCAGCCCAATTTGAAAACCCGAAAGACGGTCCAACTATAATGCTTCAGAAATTTCCAAGTAAATCTGAAATTGTCACTTCTAATAATAACTTGCCAATTGTAACACCCTAATATACATTTTCTTATGCTCGAGTCATAAGTCAAAGATATTAAGGTGGTACGACTCTCAAGGGGGATTTTTTAATACATAATTACAAATAAAATTGAAAGGAGTATTAATCGAGAAGCCTAAAGAGAGTAAAAATAAAATTGCAAAGTCGTATCACTCACGCATCAACAACTAAAAGATAAAGTGTGAAGTCGAAAGTGTTATACAGAAAAAAGTCATTAAGGAGAATAAGAGAAGGACAATATATGTGCCCTGTCACCATCAGAGGGTATCTGTGCCCTGTCATCATTAGAGGGTATATGTGCCCTGTCACCATTAGAAGATATCTGTGCCCTGTCACCATTAGAGGGTATTGGTGCGCTGTCACCCTTACAACTAGAGAGAAAACAAAGCATACTCACATTCAACATTTTCCATCATTATTCATTTACCACATTCATTCATAATCACTCTTCATTATTACCAATTCTCAAACAATGACCCGGAGTAAGTGGGACGAACCACGACCATTGCTACTACCCAGGTATCACAAACATACATTCATAAAAAATTCCATAATTAAACACATTTATCATAATTCTTCTTTCCCATCTTATACCCGGAGCAAATGAACAATGCCACTGCCTACTACCCAGGGTCACACGTCACATTCATTTTCAAACCATCATTTCTGCACTTCCTCAATCACAACTCATTACTCCAAGTTTTTCTTCATCAACAAGTTATCACATTTCCTAGCTTCTTCTCGTTACTAGGTATACTATAAAAATTTAGGACCTAAAGGATGAAAATAGAGGCTTAGAAGTCTGAAATTCGGCTTTAAAATCTCAAAAATCAATTTTTACTGAAAACAGGGTCACGCGTGCACGTCGCCGACGTGCACGCATGGGAAGCGGAGAAAAGAGGGTGACCTGTAAGTGTTTCCCATGCGCACGCATGGAAAGTAGAGAGGTAGGGTGACCCGTGCGCGTCAGCCACGCGTATGCGTGGATGCATTTTGTGCTCCTAGCACAAAATTGGCACGCTGATAAACCCTGTTTTTAGGGTTTATCTTGTGTTGAATTTAGAGTGTTTTGATAATCTTTCCTCACATTTAGCCAATGAATTAGCATGATTTTGTGATCTCTCCCTTATTTGTGCTTAAGTGTAAAAACATGCTTTCTAAGCCTTTAATTTGATCATTTTAATTCCTCCTTGATTTCATAAGATGCCTTGATGTGTTTGCTAGTGATCTCAGGTTGAAAAAGGCTAGAAATGAACCCAAGGAGTGAGGAAGGAAGCATGCAAGTGGAGAGAAGCATGACAAGTCAAAGAATTGATCTCGGCCAAGGACGCGCGCGCGCACTAGGCGCTTGCGCGCACCACGCGAAATAGGCCAGGGACACGTACGTGTGCTGTGCGCGTACGCGTCGCAGTCCGCACGTGATTCCTTTAATGCAACTCGTGCCTGGCAATTTTGGAGGGTTTTCTGGACCCATTTGCAGCTGGATTTTGGCGGGAAAATATTTAAAAGCCCAAGGATTGAAGGAGAAGGCATCAATCAATTAATCTTTAATCATATTTAGTGCTAGTTAGTTTTGAGAGTTAGTTTCTAGAGAGAGAAGCTCTCACTTCTCTCTAAAATTAGAATTAGGATTAGGTTTAGGTTAATCTCTCCTCTTAGATCTAGGTTTAATTCATGCTTTGATTTACTATTCCTTTATCAATTCTTACTCTTCTACTCTCCCTCTGTCTAGTTTTGTACTTTAATCCTTGTACTTCTTACCTTGTTTTGGATCTACTTTTGTTTCTCTTATTTTTTTAATGCAATTTGAGGTAATTCATGATAATTGTGATTTCCTTGATTGTTGTTGTCAATTATTTACATTTGATTGTTGTTATAATTCATTCTTGTTGTGATTTACTATGCTTCTCTTTTATACCTTCCAAGTTTTTGATAAAATGCTTGGAAGGATGTTAGAGTAGAATTTCGTGTTCTTGGCTTGGGAATGTAACTTAGGAACTCTTGAGTTACTAATGTCCAAGTGATTGATAGTTGATAGCCATTGACTCTAGCCTTCATTAATTCTATTAGTGGAAAGCTAGTATTTATGGACTTGGATTGATATAACTCACTTGACCTTCCTTGCTACTTGTTAGAGGATGACTTAGTGGGATTGTTCCTTGCAACTATCATAATTGTGGTTAGTGATAAGGATAGAGACATTTGACAACCAACCCTTTCCAAGACCGTTTTGTTATTAGAAGTTCATTACCATTTACTTTTCATGTTTCTCATTCAAAACCCCAAAACATACAAGTCTATAACCAATAACAAGAACACTACGCTGCAAGTCCTTTGAGAGACGACCCGAGGTTTAAATACTTCGGTTTATAGATTTTAGGGGTTTGTACTTGTGACAAACAAATTTTTGTATGAAAGGATTATTGTTGGTTTAGAGACTATACTTTACAATGAGATTTCATTAGTGAAATGCTAGACCGTCAAAAATCAATTCATCAAAATGGCACCGTTACCGGGGACTTGCAATGGTGTTATGTTATTGGTTATTGTACATATGTGAATATTATGAATAGTTTACTTGTTTGATTTAGTAGCTAGATTTTATCCCCTTGTTTTTGTGCCTTTTATTTTTTTTATCTTTGCTATCATGAATTCTCACTTTGGCTATGAGTTTGGTTCTAATTGTGTTGTAGAAAATGTGATCTTCAATGACCACATGCATCAAGGATGGAACCCACAAAGATGGGAGGAGCCTCAAGGAATTGATCACTCCTATTGGCAACAACCTTCGGATACTTATAGGTATAATCACCATCCTAATGCATGTCAATTCAATGGCTATGGTGAATCTTTTCATGACAATCAATCACCACCATCATATGCCTATAAATCTTACCCTCAACATGAACCTCAACCACACTCATAAGCATTCCCATACCAAGCACCTTCTTGTGACCCACATCCCTCATATGACCAATCACCCATACCACATCCTTATGATCATTATGAGCAAGAACCTTTAAAACCATCACAACCCTACCATGATCATTATGAAGAACCACCTCAATACACGCCATCTCTACATTTTTACCAAGAGGAACCACCTTCCTACCATGAACCTTTTCTCCAAAATAATGGACCTTCCTATTCACCCCAAGTACCAATAGACGATTCTCTCACTTTGTTACTTCAAGAATAAGAGGCCATGAAGCGGGATACACTTGAGTTTGTGACCAACTTGACCAAGGTGGTGCACACTTTAGCCTACCAATGTTTGAATACTCAAGTTGTTTCCATAAACACATGTGAAAAGCCAGAGGAAGAGCAAAGCATGAAGAAGATATCGGAAAATCCGGTGAAAAAGGAAGAATCGGAGTTTGTATTGGAGCAATTAGAGAAGCCTATGGTTGCTGAAGCGAAGGAAGAAGTGGTTGAAGACCTAGGAGATGCGGAACAACCACACGGATCTCGACAACCTTCGGAACATATAAAGATTGAAGAATATGAAAAGGTGGACCAAGAGATGGATTCGATTATCAATGATTTCTTATCGAAAATTGAAGCCTTCCCCATGGGACATGACATTGAAGCTATTGAAGACAACTCAACATCAAGTGATGTTGGTAATTGATGAGCGGATATTTTATACGCTTTTTGGGGGTAATTTCATGTAGATTTTAGCATGTTTTAATTAGTTTTTAGTAGAATATTATTAGTCTTTAGGCAAAAATCATTTTTCTGGACTTTACTATGAGTTTGTGTGTTTTTCTGTGATTTCAGGTATTTTCTGGCTGAAATTGAGGGAGCTGAGCAAAAATCTGAGTTAGGCTGAAAAAGGACTGCTGATGCTGCTGGATTCTGACCTCCCTACACTCGAAATGGATTTTCTGGAGCTACAGAAGTCCAATTGGCCCGCTCTCAACGGCGTTGAAAAGTAGACATCCAGGGCTTTCCAGCAATATATAATAGTCCATACTTTGCGCGAAGATAGATGACGTAAACTGGCATTCAACGCCAGTATCATGCTGCTGTCTGGCGTCCAGCGCCAGAAACAGGTTACAAGCTGGAGTTCAACGCCAGAAACAGGTTACAACCTGGCGTTGAATGCCCAAAACAGCCCCAGGCACGTGAGAAGCTTAAGTCTCAGCCCCAGCACACACCAAGTGGGCCCCAGAAGTGGATTTCTGCACTATCTATCATAGTTTACTCATTTTCTGTAAACCTAGGTTACTAGTTTACTATTTAAACAACTTTTAGAGATTTACTTTGCACCTCATGACATTTTAGATCTGAAATTTGTACCTTTTGGTAGCATGAGTCTCTAAACTCCATTGTTGGGGGTGAGGAGCTCTGCAGCGTCTCGATGAATTAATACAATTACTTTTGTTTTCCATTCAAACACGCTTGTTCCTATCTAAGATGTTCATTCGCGCTTAAACATGAAGAAGGTGATGATCCGTGACACTCATCACCTTCCTCAGATCCATGAACGTGTGCCTGACAACCACCTCCGTTCTACATCAGATTGAATGAGCTTCTCTTAGATTCCTTAATCAGAATCTTCGTGGTATAAGCTAGAATTGATGGCGGCCACTCGTGAGGATCCGGAAAGTCTAAACCTTGTTTGTGGTATTCCGAGTAGGATTCAAGAATTGAATGGTTGTGACGAGCTTCAAACTCGCGATTGCTGGGCGTGATGGCAAACGCAAAAGGATCAATGGATCCTATTCCAACATGATCGAGAACCAACAGCTGATTAGCCGTGCTGTGACAGAGCATCTGGACCATTTTCACTGAGAGGATGGGAGGTAGCCACTGACAATGGTGACACCCTACATACAGCTTGCCATAGAAGGAGCCTTGCGTGTGGAAAAGGATTTCAAGGAAGAGTTGAAGTTCAAAGGACAAAGCATCTCCAAAACCCCAACATATTCTTCATTAATAAAGTAACAATTACTTATCCCAAGCACTTTTACTTCTTACAATTAAATTCAAATAACCTTATTGACATCCTGACTAAGATTAATAAAATAAACATAGATTGCTTCAAACCAATAATCTCCGTGGGATCGACTCTTACTCACGTAAGGTATAACTTGGACGACCCAGTGCACTTGCTGGTTAGTTGTGCGGATTGCAAAAAGTGTGATTGCAATTTCGTGCACCAAGTTTTTGGCACCGTTGCCGGGGATTGTTCGAGTTTGAACAACTAAAGGTTTATTTTATTTCTTAGATTAGGAAGATTTTGGCAATTGGGTCAGAGTCTTTTATTTTCTTTTCAAAAATATTATTTTTCTTTATTAATTTTTAATTTTTCTTTGAGTCTAGTGTCTTGTTATAAGTTTGGTGTCAATTGCATATTTTATATTTTTCTTTAAAATTTTTGTATTAGTGTTCTTTGTTCTTCCTTGATCTTCAAGTTGTTCTTGTTTATTTTTCTTGTTTGATCTTTAATTTTTCTTGTTCTGTGTCTTTTCTTGTTTCACTTGTGTTCTTTTTAAAGCATTAATCTTCCAAAAGGAATATACCTATTTAGAACAAGTGTTACATTTACTCCCAATCGGCTAGAACGTTGGTCTATGTTCTTTGCAATTGGGCATCTTCTTTTTAAATTTTTTTTTCAAAAATAATTTTTCTTGATTTAATCTTGTGCCAAACTTTAAGTTTGGTGTTTTCTTGTTGATCTTTCTTTAATTTTCGAAAATTTATCTTGGTTTTCTAAAAATTTTAAGTTTGGTGTTCTTGTGAATCTTCAAGGTGTTCTTGAGTCTTTCTTGTGTTTTGATCTTAAAATTTTTAAGTTTGGTGTTCCTTGGTGTTTTCCCTCCAAAATTTTCGAAAATAAGGAGCATTAGATCTAAAAAATTTTAAGTCTTGTGTCTTTTGTGTGTTTTTCTCTTTTATCATAAAATTCAAAATTCAAAAAAAAATATATCTTTTCTAACTAATCTTAAACTATATTTTCGAAATTTTTATATAAAAATTCAAAAAAAAATTCAGATTTCAATTTCAAAACTTTTCAATTCTTATCTTTTTAAGTTAAATTTTTTTTTTATATATATATATCTTTTTCAAAACATCCTAACCCCTTTCTCTCCCCTCAAATTTTCGAAAATATTCATAAACTTTTTCAAATTTTTTTAAATTTTAATTTTTAATTTTCTTTCTTTATTTATTTTATTTTTATTTCGGTTTTGTTTTATTTTATTATTTTGAAAATTATTTTTATAATAAAATAGACAATATCAACATCCATATCATCTCCCTTGCTCCATCATGGAACTGAGTGGAAATGAACAGTCCAGGAGGACTCTTGGGTCATATGCTAACCCCACTACTGCTTCATATGGGAGTAGTATCTGTATACCCTTCATTGGAGTTAGTAGCTTTGAGTTGAATCCTCAGCTCATTATCATGGTGCAGCAAAGCTGCCAGTATTCCGGTCTTCCATAGGAAGAACCTACAGAGTTTCTGGCACAATTTTTGCAAATTGCTGACACAGTACATGATAAGGAAGTAGATCAGGATGTCTACAGATTATTACTGTTTCCATTTGCTGTAAAAGATCAAGCTAAGAGGTGGTTAAATAACCAACCTAAGAACAGCATAAAGACATGGAAATAGCTGTTAGAAAAATTCCTGAATCACTATTTTCCTCCAAAACGGATGACACAGCTAAGGCTAAGCATCCAAGGCTTCAAACAAGGAGATAATGAATCCCTTTATGATGCCTGTGAGAGATACAGAGAGATGCTAAGAAAATGCCCCTCTGAGATGTTTTCAGAGTGGGTGTAATTAGACATCTTCTACTATGGGCTTACAGAAAAAGCTAAGATTTCTCTAGACCACTCAGCTGGTGGATCTATACATATGAGAATAACAATTGAAGAAGCTCAAGAGCTTATTGATACAGTTGCCAGAAATCAGCATCTGTACCTAAGCAGTGAATCTTCCATGAAAGAAGAAGCTAAAACAGTAATTGCTGAACTCAGTCCTGTGGATCAAGCTAATGAATTCAATCAGCAATTAGACTTTCTAACCCAGCAACTAGCCGAATTCAAGAAAATACTACAGGAAACAAGAATGGCTAACAGGAATATGGAAGTATAGTTAAAGCGAACAGAAAAGCAACTGTCAAAACAAATAGCAGAAGAATGCCAAACAGTTCAATTAAGAAGTGGGAAAACATTAAATACTTCACTTTAAAGCAGCAGGAAGCCAAGAAATGAACAAATAGCTACTCAAAATCCCTCTGAGGACAATCAGAGCCCAGAGAGGAACAATGCTGGCGCTGAACGCCCAGACCATGCTCATTCCTGGCGTTCAACGCCAGAAACAAGCATGAATCCGGCGTTGAACGCCCAAGGGGAGCACAGTTCTGGCGTTCAGACGCCAGTAACAGATAAGGAGTTGGCGTCTAACGCCACTCCAGCTCCCACCCCTGTCATTCAAACGCCAGTGGGGGATCAGTCACATACAAGTGCTGATAACAACCCTTCTAAAAAGGCTTCCCAATCCACATCTGTAGACAATAAACCTGCATCAACTAAGGTTGAGGAATACAAAGCCAAAATGCCTTATCCTCAAAAACTCCGCCAAGCGGAACAGGATAAGCAATTTGCCCGCTTTGCAGACTATCTCAGGACTCTTGAAATAAAGATTCCGTTTGCAAAAGCACTTGAGCAAATACCCTCTTATGCTAAGTTCATGAAAGAGATCTTAAGTCATAAGAAGGATTGGAGGGAAACTGAAAAAGTTTACCTCACTGAAGAATGCAGTGCAGTCATTCTGAAAAGCTTACCTGAGAAGCTTAAAGATCCCGGGAGCTTTATGATACCATGCACATTAGAGGGTAATTGTACCAAGCAAGCTCTATGTGATCTTGGGGCAAGTATCAACCTAATACCTGCATCTATTATCACAAAGCTTGGTTTGACTGAAGAAGTCAAACCAACCCGGATATATCTTCAACTTGCTGATGGCTCCATTGAATACCCATCAGGCGTGATTGAAGACATGATTGTCAAGGTTGGGCCATTTGCCTTTCCTACTGACTTTGTGGTGCTGGAAATGGAGGAGCACAAGAGTGCAACTCTCATTCTAGGAAGACCTTTCCTAGCAACTGGCCGAACCCTCATTGACATCCAAAAAGGGGAAGTAACCTTGAGAGTCAATGAGGAGGAGTTCAAGTTGAATGTTGTCAAAGCCATGCAACATCCAGACACCCCAAATGACTGCATGAGTGTTGATATTATTGACTCTCTGGTAAGAGAGGTCAATATGACTGAGAGTCTCGAATCAGAGCTAGAGGACATCTTTAAAGATGTTCAGCCTGATTTGGAGGAATCAGAGAGAATAATAGAACCTCTGAAAATCCCTCAAGAAGAGGAGAAACCTCCCAAACCCGAGCTCAAACCATTATCACCATCCCTGAAATATTCATTTCTGGGAGAAGGTGATACCTTTCCTGTAATCATAAGCTCTACCCTAGAGCCACAGGAAGAGGAAGCACTAATTCAAGTGCTAAGGACACACAGGACAGCTCTTGGGTGGTCCATCAGTGATCTTAGGGGCATTAGCCCAGCTAGATGCATGCACAAGATCCTATTGGAGGGTGACGCCAAGCCAGTGGTCCAACCACAAAGGCGGCTGAATCCAGCCATGAAGGAAGTGGTGCAGAAGGAGGTCACTAAATTACTAGAGGCTGGGATTATTTATCCTATTTCTGATAACTCCTGGGTAAGTCCTGTCCAAGTCGTCCCTAAGAAGGGAGGCATGACAGTGGTTCATAATGAAAAAAATGAACTGGTTCCTACAAGAACAGTTACAGGGTGGCGTATGTGTATTGATTATAGAAGGCTCAATACAGCCACCAGAAAGGATCATTTTCCTTTACCATTCATAGACCAGATGCTAGAAAGACTAGCAGGTCATGAATACTACTGCTTCCTGGATGGATATTCAGGTTATAATCAAATTGTAGTAGATCCCCAGGATCAGGAGAAAATGGCATTCACATGCCCATCTGGAGTATTTGCATACAGAAGGATGCCATTTGGCCTGTGCAACGCACCTGCAACCTTTCAGAGGTGCATGCTCTCAATTTTCTCTGATATGGTGGAAAAATTTCTGGAAGTCTTCATGGATGACTTTTTAGTATTTGGAGACTCATTCAGCTCCTGTCTTGACCATCTAGCACTTGTTCTAAAGAGATGCCAAGAGACTAACCTGGTTTTAAACTGGGAAAAATGTCACTTTATGGTGACTGAAGGAATTGTCCTTGGGCACAAAATTTTGAACAAGGGAATAGAGGTGGATCAAGCTAAGGTAGAGGTAATTGAAAAATTACCACCACCTGCCAATGTTAAGGCAATCCGAAGCTTTCTGGGGCATGCAGGATTCTATAGGAGGTTTATGAAGGATTTTTCAAAAATCGCCAAACCTCTGAGCAACCTGCTAGCTGCTGACACGCCATTTGTCTTTGATAAGGAGTGTCTGCAGGCATTTGAGACTCTGAAAGCTAAATTGGTCACAGCACCAATCATTTCTGCACCAAACTGGACGTTGCCATTTGAACTGATGTGTGATGCCAGTGACCATGCCATTGGTGCAGTATTGGGACAAAGGCATGACAAGCTTTTGCACATCATTTACTATGCCAGCCGTGTTCTAAATGACGCACAGAAGAATTATACAACCACAGAAAAAGAGCTACTTGCAGTGGTTTACGCCATTGACAAATTCAGATCCTATTTAGTAGGATCAAAAGTGATTGTGTACACTGATCATGCTGCTCTTAAATATTTACTCACAAAGCAGGATTCAAAACCTAGACTTATAAGATGGGTGTTGCTTCTGCAAGAGTTTGATATAGAAATAAGAGACAGAAAAGGGACAGAGAATCAGGTAGCAGATCACCTGTCCCGAATAGAACCAGTAGAAGGGGCGTCCCTCCCTCTTACTGAGATCTCTGAAACCTTTCCGGATGAGCAACTCTTTGCCATCCAGGAAGTGCCATGGTTTGCAGATATTGCAAACTACAAGGCAGTGAGGTTCATACCCAAAGAGTACAGTAGGCAGCAATCAAAGAAATTGATCACGGATGCAAAGTACTATCTTTGGGATGAACCATATCTCTTCAAGAGATGTGCAGACGGAGTAATCCGTAGATGTGTGCCTAAGGAAGAAGCGCAGAAGATCCTATGGCACTGCCATGGATCACAGTATGGAGGACATTTTGGAAGTGAGCGAACAGCCACAAGAGTCCTCCAATGTGGCTTCTACTGGCCTACTCTCTATAAAGATTCCCGAGTGTTTGTACTTAATTGTGACAGTTGCCAAAGATCTGGCAATCTGCCTCACAGTTATGCCATGCCTCAACAAGGGATCTTGGAGATTGAGTTGTTTGATGTATGGGGTATTGACTTCATAGGACCTTTCCCACAATCATACTCAAACACTTACATTCTGGTGGCAGTGGATTATGTATCCAAATGGGTAGAGGCTATTGCAACACCCACTAATGACACTAAAATAGTGTTAAAATTTCTCCAGAAACACATCTTCAGCAGATTTGGTACCCCTAGAGTATTAATCAGTGATGGGGGCACTCATTTCTGCAATAAACAGCTTTACTCTGCTTTGGTTCGTTATGGAGTTAGCCACAGGGTAGCTACTCCATATCACCCACAGACTAATGGACAAGCTGAAGTCTCAAACAGAGAACTCAATAGAATCCTGGAACGGACTGTAATTAACCATAGAAGGGATTGGGCAAGAAGCTTGGATGATGCTCTGTGGGCATACAGAACAGCATTCAAGACCCCTATAGGAACCTCTCCATACCAGCTTGTGTATGGAAAGGCATGTCACTTGCCAGTGGAACTGGAATACAAGGCCTACTGGGCAACCAGATTCCTAAACCTTGATGCCAAGTTAGCTGGAGAAAAACGATTGCTCCAGTTAAATGAGCTAGAGGAATTTAGACTCAATGCTTTCGAGAATGCAAAAATTTACAAAGAGAAAGCAAAAAGATGGCATGATAAGAAATTGTCATCCAGAGTCTTTGAGCCGGGGCAGAAAGTTCTGCTATTTAATTCTAGGCTCAAATTATTCCCCGGGAAATTAAAATCCCGGTGGAGAGGTCCATATGTGATTACAAGTGTATCACCATATGGATACGTAGAGCTTCAGGATAATGAATCTAACAAAAAGTTTATTGTTAATAGACAGAGAGTTAAACATTATCTTGAAAGCAATTTTGAGCAAGAATGCTCAAAACTGAGACTTGATTAAAAGCTCAGTAATAGTCCAGCTAACGACATTAAAGAAGCGCTTGCTGGGAGGCAACCCAGCCATTCACAAAATTTAATTTTATTTGTTTTTGCTAATTAATTGATTTTTACAGGCATATGACAGAGTATCTTCAAAAGGTAAAATAGCAATTGATTGGATTCACAGAGTTACAAGGGAATTTGGAAGCTCACTGGCGTGAAAAAGCCAGTAAGAAACATTTTGGGCGTTGAACGCCCAAAAGAAGCACCCACTGGGCGTTCAACGCCAGTTAGGGTAGCCATATGGGCGTTAAACGCCAGAAAGGAGCATCAGCTGGGCGTTGAACACCCAGGAGAAACAGCAATTAGGCGTTAAACGCCCAAAACAAGCAGCATTTGGGCGTTTAACGCCAGAATGGTGGGGAGGAGGTAAAATTCGTTTTTCTTCACAAATTTTCTAATTTTTATGTTTCAATTCATAATTTCTTGCATAAACATGTTTTAAAATATCATCCTTCAATTCCAAAAATTTTAATCCTAATTTCTAAAAACACTAATTTCTAAAATCCCTTTTTCAAAAATGTCAAATGTATCTTAATTCATAAACACAAATCTTTTTCCAATCCAAATCTTTTTCAAATCTTTTTCAACTCATCATATCTTTTGGATTTCGAAATTGCCTCTCCCTCTATTCCTCTCCTTTCCTTTCTTTTGCTTGAGGACAAGCAAACCTCTAAGTTTGGTGTGAGTTGCCATGATCACTGAGCTAAAACTCATCAAGATCATGGCACCTAAGGAAATAGGAAGAGCAAGGATGTGAACTGAAGGAACTAAAGCGTCAGAAGCTATTCCTTGAAGGACCAAGCACCCCACAGACTAGAGGAACATCCACTTCCCAAAATACAGGTTGTTAAGTTCTAATTTTAAGCGTTAACTCTGTGATAGTATTTTTATAGAAATTTACCTTAGAAGTTATATAGGAGTAGTAGTAATTAGTATCTCTATTTTGATTTTATCTCCAATTAAGCTATAATTTATTTTTCTCATCATTATCAAGCATGAATAAATTAGTAGATTCTTAGAATAAAGAGGCAATATTTTTTCGAGTCCTTAATAAGGAAAATTCTAATTATTTATATGTGGTGGCAATACTTTTTGTCTTCTGAATGAATGCCTGAACAGTGCATATTTTTAATATTGAATTTTATGAATGTTAAAATTGTTGGCTCCTGAAAGAATGATGAACAAGAGAAATGTTATTGATGATCTGAAAAATCATGAAATTGATTCTTGAAGCAAGAAAAAGCAGTGAAAAACAAGCTTGCGAAAAAAAAGTGAAAAAAAATTAATTACAAGGAATCATTGGATCAAGAAAGGGAATAAAAGCCAACAGCCCTTTAAAACCAAAAGACAAGGGTGAAAAGGATCCAAGGCTTTGAGCATCAGTGGATAGGAGGGCCCAAGGAAATAGTTCTAGGCCTAAGCGGCTAAATCAAGCTGTCCCTAACCATGTGCTTGTGGCATGCAGGTCCAAGTGAAAAACTTGAGACTGAGTGGTTAAAGTCGTGATCCAAAGCAAAAAGAGTGTGCTTAAGAGCTCTAGACACCTCTAACTGGGGACTTTAGCAAAGCTGAGTCACAATCTGAAAAGGTTCACCCAGTCATGTGTCTGTGGCATTTATGTATCCGGTGGTAATACTGGAAAACAAAGTGCTTAGGGCCACGGCCAAGACTCATAAAGTAACTGTGTTCAAGAATCAACATACTACACTAGGAGAATCAATAATACTATCTGAATTCTGAGTTCCTATGGATGCCAATCATTCTGAATTTCAAAGGATAAAGGGAGATGCCAAAACTGTTCAGAAACAAAAAGCTACTAGCCCCGCTCATCTAAATTAGAATCTGAGCTTCACTTAAAACTCGGAGATTTTATTACTCCTTAAATTCTTTTTATCCTATTTTATTCATCTAGTTGCTTGGGGAGAAGCAACAGTTTAAGTTTGGTGTTGTGATGAGCGGATATTTTATACGCTTTTTGGGGGTAATTTCATGTAGATTTTAGCATGTTTTAATTAGTTTTTAGTAGAATATTATTAGTTTTTAGGCAAAAATTATATTTCTAGACTTTACTATGAGTTTGTGTGTTTTTCTGTGATTTCAGGTATTTTCTGGCTGAAATTGAGGGAGCTGAGCAAAAATCCGAGTTAGGCTGAAAAAGGACTGCTAATGCTGCTGGATTCTGACCTCCCTGCACTCGAAATAGATTTTCTAGAGCTACAGGAGTTCAATTGGCGCGCTCTCAACGGCGTTGGAAAGTAGACATCCAGGGCTTTCCATAAATATATAATAGTCCATACTTTGCGCGAAGATAAACGACGTAAACTGGCGTTCAACGCCAGTATCATGCTGCTGTCTGGCGTCCAGCGCCAGAAACAGGTTACAAGCTGGAGTTCAACGCCAGAAACAGGTTACAGCCTGGCGTTGAACGCCCAAAACAGCCCCAGGCACGTGAGAAGCTTAAGTCTCAGCCCCAGCACACACCAAGTGGGCCCCAGAAGTGGATTTCTGCACTATCTATCATAGTTTACTCATTTTCTGTAAACCTAGGTTACTGGTTTACTATTTAAACAACTTTTAGAGATTTACTTTGCACCTCATGACATTTTAGATCTTAAATTTGTACCTTTTGGCAGCATGAGTCTCTAAACTCCATTGTTGGGGGTGAGGAGCTCTGCAGCGTCTCGATGAATTAATAAATGACTTTTGTTTTCCATTCAAACACACTTGTTCCTATCTAAGATGTTCATTCGCGCTTAAACATGAAGAAGGTGATGATCCGTGACACTCATCACCTTCCTCAGATCCATGAATGTGTGCCTGACAACCACTTCCGTTCTACATCAGATTGAATGAGCTTCTCTTAGATTCCTTAATCATAATCTTCGTGGTATAAGCTAGAATTGATGGCGGCCACTCTTGAGGATCCGGAAAGTCTAAACCTTGTCTGTGGTATTCCGAGTAGGATTCAAGGATTGAATGGCTGTGACGAGCTTCAAACTCGCGATTGCTGGGCGTGATGACAAACGCAAAAGGATCAATGGATCCTATTCCAACATGATCGAGAACCAACAGCTGATTAGCTATGCTGTGACAGAGCATCTGGACGATTTTCACTGAGAGGATGGGAGGTAGCCACTGACAATGGTGACACCCTACATACAGCTTGCCATGGAAGGAGCCTTGCGTGTGGAAAAGGATTTCAAGGAAGAGTTGAAGTTCAAAGGATAAAGCATATCCAAAACCCCAACATATTCTTCGTTAATAAAGTAACAATTACTTATCCCAAGCACTTTTACTTCTTACAATTAAATTCAAATAACCTTATTGACATCCTGACTAAGATTAATAAAATAAACATAGATTGCTTCAAACCAATAATCTCCGTGGGATCGACCCTTACTCATGTAAGGTATAACTTGGACGACCCAGTGCACTTGCTGGTTAGTTGTGCGGATTGCAAAAAGTGTGATTGCAATTTCGTGCACCAGTAATCTCATTGAAGACTCTTCCATCAAATATGAAGTTGATATGGAAATAGACTTCACCCAACCTCCCAAATTCGACTTGCTTGATGATGAGGAGGAAGTGGAGGGAGTCAACAAACAAGAAGAAGATGAGAGAATTTGTCAATAGGTGGAGATACCCAAAGAAGAGCATAAGGAAGCCAACCTTGCATTGTCTAAGTGTGGGAAAGTTTTCCTCCCTAAGCCACCGTCCACCACAACAGTCAAGTGGGTAAAACCCTTATCCCTAAGCTTTACTTTCTCACTTGAATATGGCTTGATCAAAACGGATGGACAACTTAGATCTCTTTGTAGAATTAAGAGTAAGAAGGGGTTGTGTAGTGGTTGGAAGTTGGGAATTAGGCTCATGGAGGTCAAGTCTTCAAGGTATAGGGACCATGATTGGATGAATGCTACTTTACATGGGTCTAAGGAAAAGACTTGGTGTACTAAAGAGAATTCTATGTGTCAACCGTCCATACGGAAAAATCATGAAATTCAACTTGCGGATGGGTGTGAAGACAAGATATGGGATCCCAGTTCGCTATATGAAGACCAACTATGGGGACTCATATCTTGGGTAGAACTCTATCCAAGATTAGTGAACATAGTTGGGAATTCTATCAACCATTTGAGGCGCAAGGACCCTTGGAGATTCAAGGATTAGTACAAGCATAAGCCACCATGACAATGACCTCCTCAAATGTCCAACTTAAGGACTTAAACTAAAAGTGTTAGGTGGAAGACACCCCACCATGGTAAACTCTTTCCACTCTCTTGTAGTTTTGATTAATAAGTGACTTGAGTTACCATTGTAGGTAAGTTTTCATTTCATATTGCTTGTTTGTATAAATTGGTTGTTAGCATGTTGACATGTACATTGTGCTTATTACTAGTTGAATAAATTTTAAAACCAATTTGCATTTTATGAATTGTGTGATTTTTGATTGGGTCAGGAGTTGTAAGCATTGTTAGGGAGCTTTTAGGTATTTTTGGGTTCTAGCATTTCTTGAAAAATAAAAAAGGGGCGGAGGACGCGTGTGCATGCTATACGCGCATGCGTCCATGAGCGGATGCAACCCCATACATTTTCCAGAGAGTTGGGCCTCTCTTGCGCGAACGTTAAGCTTTTAGCCCAACTCGTCTCACGCGGGCGCGCACAGCATGTGTGCGCATCCATGAACCTTTATGGGTATGTACACGAACGCGCGCTCGCCGCGTACACATCCCTAACCTGCTGGCACCAACCCATACATTCTCCAGAGTGTTGTGCTGGCGTTGGGCCAGCACTAAGCTTTCAGCCCAACTCGTAGCACGTGAACGCGTACGATACGCGCACGTGCCTTCACCAATTTTCCCAGTTACGCGTGAGCGCACGAGACGCTCCCGCGTCTATCCCTGAACTCGTCAAATGTATGCGGGCGCGCACCAAGCACGTCCGCGTCGATTCAAAAATGGGATAACCCTAAGGACGCGATGAGAACTCGCGCAAATGCACCCCAACCCCCTTCTTCTCTTCCAACGTTCCTCCTACCTCCTCCCTTCTTCCCAGTAGCAACTCCGGCCACCACCCGCCGGCGACCAGCACCGCCGCGAACTCTCCTCGCCTCCTCTCTCACCCCCATTCCTTCCCCATCTCTCTCATCCCCTCGCTCACCCCTTCTCCCCCTCTCACTGCCACGACTGTCCCACCGCGCGCCACCGCTATCGCCACCGGTGAGCACCGTCACACCCTCACTCTCCTCTCCATTCCTCTTTCCTTATTCACTGCACCATTCACCCTAGCCTTGCTCTGCTGCACGACTTTGTGTGCCACCCCCTGCTCCGACCACCCGCCGTACATTCCGGCCACCATTATCCTAGGGTGCGGCTCTGCTCCTAGTTTTTTCTCATCTCTGCTGCCTATCCCTCACCCTTCCCAGTTCCATTTCCAAATTCTGCATTCCAGGTTACTGTCTATGCCCCTGCTCTAACTCTGTTTCCTTTATTTTATTTTGTATTACTTTGATGTTAGTTCTAGTTAGTTAGTAGAATTTAATTTTGATTGTTAGGATTACATAGAGATATCTGCTGTTAGGTAGCTAGGATGTGGTTAGAGAATTCTAGGCCTGATAAGTGCGCCGTATTTGTTTACCTATCTGAGCTTCTCTTAATTGATTGCTGAGTGGTATGTTCATGATTTCTCATGATGAACTTTTCATGTTCTGCCATGACTTGCTGTTACCTGCTACATTTCCTCCTCTGACATTGGTTGCTGCTGCCTGGTTATGTGGTTATTGTCTGCTTACTGCCTCTGAATTCATATGGCTCTCTTGTTATCTTTTTGGCTATCCGGGAACGTCCAAATTACAGTCGGAATGCTGCCCAATTTTTTTTCCAAAAAATATTTTGATTCTAGATTGCTGCCTAGGATTGAACTTGGAAAATTTTGAATTGAGCTTCGTCTAACTCGCGCCAAATTCAATTCCGGGGACATTTGGGCAGCCCTTCCACTCTTATTTTGTTCCCCGTGGTTAGCATTGACTACATATACCTAAGGAGTGCCTAATCATTTTGTTGCAACATAAATTGCACTTTCTCCATGCAATGAGCATTCTTTCAAAACAATTGATGTGCCATCATTGTGTAACACTCCTTATCACTCAACTTGATTTTCAGCTTCCTCATATGTTACACACATGCATCCCCTACTTGTGACATCAATTGTTGTGAATCTCTTATCACATGTTTTGGCATCTCTATACTCCCATGATTGTGAACATGATTATTGTACACAATTTATAACCATCTTTTAATTTAGCTATTCTCCATCATACCACTAACTCTCCATCTCATTTTTCTCTCACTAACTTGTCTAACCCCTAACTTTTCATTTCAATTAACTCCTTACTATTCTTTTGAGGTATGATGCTAAATATACCAAATACATGAGCATTGTGTTACATTGGTTGAAATATTGAATTCTTGGTCTATGCTTCTATTTTCTATGCTTATTTACAATCCAAGTTATTTTGTTTTAGTTCACATCATGATTACTTGCCTTTCATCTTACATCCTGAACATGTTCTTCCTTGCTTCTTGCTATTTGCCTACTTGCTTATATTCGTTCCTAGTCTATTTTCAGGATGTCCGATAAAGGAAAGGGGAAAACATCCTCCAAAAAGAGGAAAAGAACACCAGATCCTACTTTCTCTTCACTTGAGGCTTATTCTACAAACCCTCTAAATGAAATAGAGAAAGTAAATCAATCACTGCCTGCTTTGGACATGGTCAAGTTCCCTAATCTCTACTGTGAACTCCGATTCCCAAGCTATAACTCGAAAAATCTAAATATTGAAAAGAAGTTGGCCATCCCATCTGATTTGAGGCAAATTATCAACCAGCGCATTGACAGGATGGGTTTGGACTTTGTGGATCGGGAACTTAGCCGGGTGAACCGGTCTTGGGTGCAGGAATTCTATTGCAACTTCTTCCGCCACACCCTTGACTCGGTACTCGTCAGAGGCACTCAGGTGCCCATTACTGAGCAGGCCATTGAGGATGCCCTCACCTGTAGGCCCAAGACAGGCGATATTGATGGTTTTCTATAGGCTGAGGTGGAGCTCCACTGCATGACCTTCGACTTTGATGCACTGAGGGCAGTGGTAACAACCCCGGAGGCCCTCTGGGTTATGGATGCCGACAACAAGGCACCCAAGGGGATGCGCTTCACTTATTTGAGCCGGGAGGCCAAGACTTGGCAGCAGATTTTCGCACACTACGTCATGCCGACCACCTACTTCTCGGAGATCCCTGTTGCCATGCTGATCCTAATCAGCTATGTGCTAGAGGGGAAGGAGGTCTATTTACCCCAGCTGATCAGGCGGTTCATGTGGCGGACCCATATCTGAGGCACCTTTCTATTTCCAGTCCTGATTACTCAGATGATACAGCAAGCCGGTATCCCGTGGTTACCAAAGGATGTGTCACCACCTCCACCACTCCCGGAGAGAGAGCCAATGACCATTCCGTGGGGATCCTGGGTGACCGAGAAGCCCGCTTCCCGGTGCCGTTCTCAGGCTAGGGCAGCAGTTGAGGGAGCTGGACCTTCTTTCTCGGCAGCCCCTGCCGGAGCTTCTAGTTCAGCAGCCACAGCAGCAGCAGTCCCATTACCACCACTAGCACCCCAGCCGACTTATTTCCTGGTCCAGCGTCTTTTCTGGTTCATGGAACGTAGCAAGCGCCAGCTCATGCGTCGCCTGGACCAGATTGACCAGATGTTCGTGGCCCAGGGCATTGAGCTACCCCCTCTACCAGAGTCCTCCGGTTCCGATGAGGAGACCCATGAGGAGGAGCACACAGAGGTACATGAAGAGGAGCCAGTCCACATGGAGGCACCACCATAGACCCAGGCTACCCAGGAGACACAGGAGCCTCTCCCTGAGCCTGAGGATTAGCATCGGGGATGATGCTTGATCTTAAGTATGGGGAGGTTGCCGTTGGCATCGTCAGTAGATTGGTGAACATTTCGGCTATTTCCTAGTTATGCTTTCCTAGTTATCTTATTTTGTACATTATTGTATATATTGCGTATGTTGGATACTTTGGACACTTTTGCCTTAGTTGTTGCATACTCTTTCATTTTGGATATTAGATAGTGGATGTTAGATGTTTCCTACTTTTAGTTGGATTTTTCTTTATATAGTTATCCTTTTAGCTTGTGGTTGTGATTAGAAACTATTTTGGATTTGTTAAGACCTAGTTAACCCTTTGCATATAAAACTTGTGTTGATTGAAAAAAAAAGAGAGAAGAAAAGGATAAACTAAGGAATTCTTGGAACCTTTCAATCACAACAAAGATTAGTCAAAATATTGAGATTTTCCAAGGAATTTAACTATAGGGCACCACCCCAATTGATTGGAAAATTTTTTGTGGAACTTGCTTGAATTATCTATATTTTGTGAAGCATGTTTGGAGCTTAGAACACAAGCAAGTGAGTTTTGAGCCTATTGGTGTGGTTACATCTTATAACCACTTATTTCCCTTCTTGTGTGCAATTATTCTCTTTCTATGATTGTGATCCTTGATTTTCCCAATTCTATATGTCCAATTATTCCTTGTATGTGATGAGCGGATAATTTATACGCTTTTTGGCATTGTTTTTAGGTAGTTTTTAGTATGATCTAGTTACTTTTAGGGATGTTTTCATTAGTTTTTATGCTAAATTCACATTTATGGACTTTACTATGAGTTTGTGTGTTTTTCTATAATTTCAGGTACTTTCTGGATGAAATTGAGGGACCTGAGCAAAACTCTGATAGGAGGCTAACAAAGGACTGCTGATGCTGTTAGAATCTGACCTCCCTGCACTCAAAATAGAGTTTCTGGAGCTACAAAACTCCAAATGGCACGCTCTCAACGGTGTTGGAAAGTAGACATCTAAAGCTTTCCAGCAATGTTTAATAGTCCATACTTTATTCGGGATTTGACGATGTAAACTGGTGCTCAACGCCAGTTCCATGCTGCATTCTGGAGTCAAACGCCAGAAACACGTCACGAACCAGAGTTGAACGCCCAAAACACGTTACAACTTGGCGTTCAACTCCAAAAGAAGCCTCAGCTCGTGGATAAATTAATCTTAACCCAAACATACACCAAGTGGGTCCCGGAAGTAGACTTATGCATCAATTACTTACTTCTGTAAACCCTAGTAGCTAGTCTAGTATAAATAGGACTTTTTACTATCATATTAGACATCCTGGATCGTGAATTGTATTTTTGATCCTGTGATCACGTTTTAGGGGCTGGCCTCTCGGCCATGCCTGGACCTTCATCACTTATGTATTTTCAACGGTGGAGTTTCTACACACCATAGATTAAGGGTGTGGAGCTCTGCTGTACCTTAAGTTTTAATGCAATTACTACTATTTTCTATTCAATTTGACTTATTCTTGTTCTAAGATATTCGTTGCACTTCAACTTGATGAATGTGATGATCCGTGACACTCATCATCATTCTCACCTATGAACGCGCGTGACTGACAACCACTTCCGTTCTACCTTAGACTGGGCGCATATCTCTTGGATTCCTTAATCAGAATCTTCGTGGTATAAGCTAGAATTGATGGCGACATTCAAGAGAATTCGGAAAGTCTAAACCTTGTCTATGGTATTCCGAGTAGGATTCGAGGATTGAATGACTGTGACGAGCTTTAAACTCCTGAAGGCTGGGCGTTAGTGACAGACACAAAAGAATCACCGGATTCTATTCCAACCTGATTGAGAACCGATAGATGATTAGCCGTGCTGTGACAGAGCATTTGGAACGTTTTCACTGAAAGGATGGACGGTAGCCATTGACAACGGTGATCCCCCTACATACAGCTTACCATGGAAAGGAGTAAGAAGGATTGGATGAAAGTAATAGAAAAGTAGAGATTCAGAAGGAACAAGCACCTCCATACGTCTATCTGAAATTCCCACTATTAATTTACATAAGTATCTCTATCTTTACTTTATGTTTTATTTATGTTTATCTATCCATTAATATTGTAGCCCATATGAGTCAACTTAACTGAGATCTACAAGATGACCATAGCTTGCTTCATACCAACAATCTCCGTGGGATCGACCCTTACTCACGTAAGGTATTACTTGGACGACCCAGTACACTTTCTGGTTAGTTGTGCGAAATTGTGACAAAGTGTGATTCATGTTTGAGAGCACCAAGTCTTTGGAGCCATTGTTGATTGAGGCCATTATTTCATTAGCTCACTTAACCAAATATCCTACCTTTTACCATCCATTGCAACTAAGTTTGAGCCTACGCTTAACCCATTTATTCTTTATTTTAGCACATTACAAGCCTTAAAGCGGAAAACAATAAAAAATCCCTTGTTTGGATCTTTGATTGGCCTAGACTAGTGAGAGTGTTTGTTATTCAAATTTGGGGAGATTTGGGAACATTGGTTGGGATAAAAAGGATGTTTTGTATTTTTTTATATTTGGGAATTGGGTGCATGCTCATGTATTGACCAAATGTATAGACCTTGTACATTGATGATGTTGTATAAGGCTTGGAAGAAAAAAAATGGAAAGAACAAAAGAAAAACAAAGGAAATAGAAAAAAATATAAATGTGAAAAAGAAAAAAAATAGAAAAATAAAAAAAGAAGAAAAACAATAAAAAGGGGACGAAGTGCCCCAAAGTGAAGTTCAATAAAAGATCAATGCATAAGTGTTGTGAAATGAAAAGAAAATGCATGAGTATGTGGAAAAGTGAAAGATGGGTAGTTAGGATAAAACTCAATTATATAGGTCATTATATAGGTTAGGTGGGAAAGTTTAAGCTCATCAAGGATCCAAAATCTAGTCCACTTATCCATATATTATCCTACCTTGACCCTAGCCCCATTACAATAATTGAAAAGACCTCATGATATTTATATGCATGCATTGAATGGTTGTTGATTGTTAGATGAGGAACAAATTTTGGAAAGCATGATTAGGGGAGAATTGAGTGGATCAACCCCAAACACCGAGTAAATAGAGTGTAAACACTTCCGGTGAGGGTTCGATGCTCAAGTACATGTTTTCACCACTATCATTTATATCCATGCAAGTTTATAAATCCTTTTTGATAGTTTTAATACAATTGTAGGTTGGATTTGATTCCTATTGCTCTAAGCCCTTGTACTTGTATATGATCTCTTGGAAATTGATTTGTGTTGACCAAGCAAGTGCATTAATTATTGGTAGTTGCCTTTAGATAGGTTGCATGTAGCTTAGTTGCATTTAATAAATGTCATGCCCCTTAGTTCATTCTTAATTTAGCATGAGGACATGCTAAGGCTTAAGTGTAGGGAGGTTGATAAATCCCGTTTTTAGGGTTTATCTTGTGTTGAATTTAGAGCGTTTTGATAACCTTTCCTCACATTTAGCCAATGAATTAGCAGGATTTTGTGATCTCTCCCTTATTTGTGCTTAAGTGTAAAAACATGCTTTCTAAGCCTTTAATTTGATAATTTTAATTCCTCCTTGATTTCATAAGATGCCTTGATGTGTTTGCTAGTGATCTCAGGTTGAAAAAGGCTAGAAATGGACCCAAGGAGTGAGGCAGGAAGCATGCAAGTGGAGAGAAGCATGAAAAGCCAAAGAATTGATCTCGGCCAAGGACGCGCGCGCGCACCAGGCGCTTGCGCGCACCAGGCGCTTGCGCGCACCACGCGAAATAGGCCAGGGACGCGTACGCGTGCTGTACGCATACGCGTCACAGTCCGCACGTGATTCCTTTAATGCAACTCATGCCTGGAGATTTTGGAAGGTTTTCTGGACCCATTTGGAGCTGGATTTTGGCGGGAAAAGATTTAAAAGCCCAAGGATTGAAGGAGAAGGCATCAATCAATTAATCTTTAATCATCTTTAGTGCTAGTTAGTTTTGAGAGTTAGTTTCTAAAGAGAGAAGCTCTCACTTCTCTCTAGAATTAGAATTAGGATTAGGTTTAGGTTAATCTCTCCTCTTAGATCTAGGTTTAATTCATGCTTTGATTTACTATTCCTTTATCAATTCTTACTCTTCTACTCTCTCTCTCTCTAGTTTTGTACTTTAATCCTTGTACTTCTTTACTTTGTTGTGGATCTACTTTTGTTTCTCTTATTTTCTTTTAATGCAATTTGAGTTAATTCATGATAATTGTGATTTCCTTGATTGTTGTTGTCAATTTTTTGCATTTGATTGTTGTTAGAATTCGTTCTTGTTGTGATTTACTATGCTTCTCTTTTATACCTTCCAAGTGTTTGATAAAATGCTTGGAAGGATGTTAGAGTAGAATTTTATATTCTTGGCTTGGGAAGGTAACTTAGGAACTCTTGAGTTACTAATGTCCAAGTGATTGATAGTTGATAGCCATTGACTCTAGCCTTCATTAATTCCATGAAAGCTAGAATTTATGGACTTGGATTGATATAACTCACTTGACCTTCCTTGCTACTTGTTAGAGGATGACTTAGTGGGATTGTTCCTTGCAACTATCATAATTGTGGTTAGTGATAAGGATAGAGACCCATGACAACCAATCTTTGCCAAGACTGTTTTGTTATTAGAATTTCATTATCATTTACTTTTCATGTTTCTCATTCAAAACCCCAAAACATACAAGTCCATAACCAATAACAAGAACACTATCCTGCATGTCCTTTGAGAGACGACCCGAGGTTTAAATACTTCGGTTTATAGATTTTAGGGGTTTGTACTTGTGACAAATAAATTTTTGTATGAAAGGATTATTGTTGGTTTAGAGACTATACTTTACAACGAGATTTCATTAGTGAAATTCTAAACCGTCAAAAATCAATTCATCATACGCTACCATCACAACTCTCTGGAATTTATACCACGCACCTTCATCAATATGGCGACGCGTACGCGTCGGCCAGGTGCAGGCGTGAGAGAGTAAAAATCGTGAGTGACACGTGCGCGTCGGCCATGCGTGCGCGTCGGAGTACGTTTTTCCAAAAATTTTATTAAGTTTAAAAAGCTGCAGGATTACATTTTCAAACCCCAAACATCCAACGAGCATAACTTTTTTGTTTCAAATCATTTTTCACCTGTTCTTCAAATGGCATAAACATCTCAGATCCAATTTTATTTATAAACAAGTTTGATACAAATCGGGGATTCAGAGACCAAGTTATGCTCCGTCAAAGTAGACCAAAATCACAACTTTAAAAAAACCAACAAAAACTAAATTTTCAACACAAACCAATTACAAACCTTGTCAAAACCAACCAAAACTTACCAATATCCACCTCAAGCCTCCTCAACTCATATTTTCAACATTCTCATTAAATTCACAATCCACCAATTCACCATTTTGACCAATCTCAATCAAATAACTCAATTTCAAACAAAATACCATATCATATATTTCATTCCACATCTCAAGTTCCAACAATACCAATTCCATCAACCACCAATACATATAAATCCATATCATCATATACAACTCACATGCATTATCAACAAAGACATCAATTCCTCCCACAAAACTAATAACCAAATAATCCATACAATCCATTGTAACCAAATAACAACAATCATAATTCCATTAAATCTCATATGACATCACACAGTACACACATCACTTACCTTCCTTATCTCTTTCCGGCCTCCGGCCCAAGATTCACAACCTCCGGCCCAAGTTCACAATTTAAATGCATATTTTACAAACCAATATTCATTATACAATTCATCAAATTCTCAACAAACCAAACATACAAATTCACACAATTCCCAACCCAATCATTAATTTACATTACATATCAACTATGCATATTAGTACCAACCATTTACACAATCCAAACTTAATCCTAGGGCCATCTAACCTTGGAATTCTCATCACACCACATGGTACTTAAATGAAATTTAAACCGTACCTCTTGGAGCCAAACCAATTGAGCCTCTTCTTTGGAAGTCTCCACTAACCCTTAGCTCCAAGCCTCACCAAAGCCCCACAAGCAATATCAATCTTCCAATTGTGCACCAAAGTCACCCAATACTCTAACATAATCAATTTTCACACTTATAATCAACCTAGGATTCATAAAATTGATAAATCACAAGGGTTAGAGGGTTCCTTACCTTAACCTACAAAATTGGTTGATGAAACTCACCAATGGCTTATACTAGAGCACTCTTAAACAACCAAAATCATAAAATTACTCAACACCCATAACCAAACTCCAATTTAAGGAGAAAAATGAAAACTAGGCAAGGGACAGTAAAATACTCACCATAAAACTTAGATAGAATTGTAGAAGATGAGAAGAGTGATGTGTGGCCCCAAACGGCTCGTCAATCGAAGTTCCGAAGAGAAAGTTATGGTGATTTGAAGTTTGGAAAGCTAGGTTTTCTTTCTCTCTTTTCTCTATCTGCCCCCTCGCTCATTCTCTAGGATAAATAAGTTGAAATGCTCATAACTAACATTTATATATATTGGGTCTTGGGCCCACGTGGGTCCTGTTCACTTGTTTTAGTTCGTTGGCCCAACTTTGGGCCAAAACCTTTAAGATTCGAGTTTTAAATCATATTTTAAATATTTCTATCTTCCTAAATTATAAATTCTCATTTCTTAAAATTATTCATTTCTAATTAATTTTCTCAGCCACAGTATCAGACAGATCGCAGCCGGTACTGCCGATCAAACTTCCAGTGCGCATTTTTATTTAGAAAACTATGTTTTCCGACTCAGAAAAATTTACTGAGTCTAAAAATCATATTTAAATTATCAAATTCCAATTTCTCAATTTTCTAACTATATTCGCTCCTATTTAATTTATCATTTAATTAATTACGGTTTGACTGGATTTTATATTCTACACCCCTAACAGAAATTTTTGCCCTAAAAAATTCCATCCGCCACCACGAGTACGTGAGTGTAGTCTACCTTTATATCCAACGCATAGTAGTCCCAAGGTCTTTTTACTCAGCGCGCTTCCGTTTCCGCGCTCTTATTCCTTTATCTTCAAGGATTTTGATCATTCGTCCAACGCTGACCAACAGCCTCGTTCATTACTTTCATCATCTCATCAACAAATCACATCTTATTAAATCTAAAATCATGTCATCAATAATATCACCATTATCATTAATCATAGTCGTCATTCCACATTACTATAATCAACCAAAAATCATCACCATACCTTAATCATACTCTATCCTTATCCTCTCTCTCTGTCAAGCCAATTACCACTAATCACAACTCAACTCGAAGCATAACCTCCAGACTTACTTTCTTATTCCCAAACCCTCAAATTTATATATAAATTGCTATTTTAAAGTCTTTGACTAATTAATCAAAACTCTCTTTGTTGTTTAGAAATCAAATGAGTTTGAAACAACAAGTTAACAAAATCATAAGAATCTGATTTTCTTTAATAATCTATAAAAGTATTCGAAACACATCTCTTTTGTTAAAGTTACTCAAATAAAAAACGATTTTCAAAATCATAACCAACACTCCTTTCAAATTCTTGGGAAAATTTCAACAGCACCTCCCCTATAAATTTGGGTTCACTGCCCTTCACGGTTTCCCTAAAACCAATCTCAGTACAACATCAGCATTTCAATTTAATGTTTACCAAATTTGTCTCTGAATCCAATCATTATACATTTCAATCTAAATTCAAGGTCATCATGATCAAATCGTAATACTTATCTCTCAATCATGACGATTGGTACTCACTTATCACCTAAATCTAATTACACACCAACAATCATTTCCGTATCCACTCCGGAATCAGTCAAAGTTCACAGCCACAATCAATTCAAGTACTTGAGAATCATTACTCGCATTAACCCACTAGACCCTTTGAGTATTTCAAGCTTAAGACATTCTAGTCAACTTTACACCTCCTATACATAACTATCCTGTGTAACTATCCTATACGTAACTATCCTGTATTAACTTTATGAGTGAATACCAGTTTTCAGTATTGTTTAAAGTGGTAAAGAATTAAGTTATCAGTTTTCTTATTACCTCAGTTATGAGGATCGGATCCGGCAGTACCCTGGTCCCTCCTGTGTAGGCAATCACTGACCAAATGTCCTGGCTTCCCGCAATTGTAACACAAACCTGAACCATGACAACACGGCCTATTTAGGTGATGACCTCCACATCTCTGACAGCTCAAAACATCTGAAGCAGCCGCTGTCTGTTTTCCCTTACCGTTTCCTTGGAAATCCTCATTCGTCGCAAAGTTATTCTGTAAGAACCAGAAATTTCACGAATAAAATAATTTAAATGCCCAAATTAGGTTCGGGAAAGTTAGAATGAGAATTTGGGAATTTAAATATGATTTTTGGACTCAGTTGGTCTTTCTGAGTCAGAAAGTGTGTTTTCTGCGAAAAACCATAAAAAACTGCAAACCGGCAGTTGAATTGGTCGAAACGGTTTAAGTCTGCCCGATACTGTGCGAGAAAAAGTGAAAACAGTCGAAAATCTTAGAAAAATATTAGAAATGGAAAGCCGGGTGTTAATTTTAAAGGATTGGCCCGAAGTTGGTCCAAACGGGCTAAAAATGCTAACGGGTTGGACCGGGCCCAAGTTGGGCCCAAGTCCAACATATATAAGGGTTCTGTAATGAACCCTTCAGCCATAACACACACACACACACACATCAGAATTGAAAGGAGAGGGGAGAAGAGAAAAGAAACAATATTCATCCCTTCACTCTTTTCATCATATCTTGAGCTATGATGCTCCGATTCGTGTGCTGTCAGCGGCTACGCAAAGCTCTTGCTAAGCCCGAAGTTTCTATCTAAGCTTTGTGGTAAGTCCATCGAGTTTCCCTGCCCAGTTTTTGTGCCCTTGTGCATTTTGAGTTTTAGGGTTTGGTTTTGAGGGTAATCTTGTGTCTTGGGTGTTTTAGGTATACTCTAGCACTTGATTGTTGGTTGTTTTGGCTTCTAAAACTGTTGGACAAGGTAAGATCTCTTGAAAACTCCAGTGAGATTATGTTTATGTGGAGCCCTAGGTTGATTTGTGGTGATTTATATGTATATAGCTTGATTATTGTGAGTTGGGACCTTTTGGAGCTTATTGGTGCTTGTTGAAGTGGAATTGAAAGCTTGGTTTGGGGTTGAGAGCTTGCTTGTGCCCCATTTTGAGTTTTGGACATACTGGAAATTGGCAAGGTATGGTTTTAATTTCTTCTATGTAGTATATAATATTCATGGACACTTAGACTAGTTGACCTTAAGATAGGGTTGAACTATGTATGTGGCATGTGAATTGTAATAAAGATTTTATGAGTTGTGTATATTAAAGTTTGATTTTGGTGTTGATGAGAAAATTGATGATTTATGTTGTTAATGGGGATTGAATGATGTTGTAGTGATGTTGTGTGGAAGGAGTCAGAATAATAACGATGATAATTATATGATTTTGATGATGATTGTTGGTATTTTAATGATTTTGAAGGTTGATGATGAATATGAGATTTATTGTTGTTGAAGAGGGATATTGGTGTTAATTATAAATTATGATATTGGTTGATGTTAGTGAGTGTGTAAGTTGAGTGTGGTAATATAAATGTGGCTAATGATTGATAATGTTGAGGTTAATTAGTGAGGATTTGTAGTGGTTGTTGATGTTTGTTGTTGGTTGAAGATGATTATGAGCATTTATGATGGTTTTGGATGTTGAGGATTAAGGATTTTGATGGTGTTGAGTGGTGTAATTGGGATAGTATGGATGGTTGAGTTGGAAAAGGAAAGGTATGGACCTTTATGTTGTTTTGGTATTGTTTGGGTTGTGGTAATTGGTTTTGAATTAGAAGTTTTAGAAAAATTGAGGTTTTGAGACTTTTGGTAAAAATGAGTTTTGGGCTAACTTTGACGGATCATATTTTGAGCTACGATTATTGAAATTAGATGTATTTTATATCCAATGAAAGACAATTGAACAAGCTTTAAAATGGTTTAAACTTTGTGGAAATCTAAATTTTGTAGAGAAAGATATGATCATTCAAAGTTTGGGGTCAAAATCTGAAATTCTGCAGAATTACAGAATTTTGTGATTTCTGGTATGTACGCACGCACACTTCTGCTAAAATTTTAACTTGTGCGCATGCACAGACCTGTGCGTACGCACACGCAGAGGCAGGCAATCTGCTTGCAGCGCTAGCACAGCTTGTGCGCGCACACACCAATGAGAAATTGCAATCTGTGCATACGCACAGCCCTGTGTGCATGCACACATTGGGAAGACCAGTTTGTTGGGGGTGCTGGCACAGGGTGTGTGAACGAATAGACTTTGTAAATTTTGGCACCTGTGCATACGCACACTGGTGCACGAAATTACAATCACACTTTTACAATCCGCACAACTAACCAGCAAGTGCACTGGGTCGTCCAAGTAATACCTTACGTGAGTAAGGGTCGAATCCCACGGAGATTGTTGGCTTGAAGCAAGCTATGTTTATCTTGTTGATCTTAGTCAGGATGCCAACAACAGTGTTTTTCAAGTTCAATGGAAAAAGGAAAAAGGGCATAAAATAAATACTTATTGTGCAATAATGGAAAATATGTTGGAGTTTTGGAGATGCTTTGTCATATGAATTTCAGCTTTTCTCTTATACTCCTCTTCCCACACGCAAGGCTCCTTCCATAGCAAGCTGTATGTTGGGTGTCACCATTGTCAATGGCTACTTCCCATCCTCTCAGTGAAAATGGTCCAAATGCTCTGTCACAGCACGGCTAATCATCTGTTGGTTCTCGGTCATGTTGGGTGACACCATTGATTCTTTTGCGTTTATCATCACGCCCAACAATCGCGAGTTTGAAGCTCGTCACAGTCATTCAATCCTTGAATCCTACTCGGAATATGATAAACCCCATTTTTAGGGTTTATCTTGTATTGAATTTAGAGTGTTTTGATGACCTTTTCTCGCACTTAGCCTATGAATTAGCATGGTTTTGTAATCTCTCCGTATTTGTGCTCAAGTGTAAAAACATGCTTTTTAAACCTTATTTTGATGAATTCTAATTCCTCCTTGATTCCATAAGTTGCCTTGATGTGTTTGCTAGTAATTCCAGGATTGAAATAGGCTAGGCATGGATTAAAGGGAGCAAGGAAGGAAGCATACACGTGGAGAGAAGCATAAAAAGTCAATGAAGTGAAATCAGCCAAGCACGCGCACGCGCACAAGGCGCTCGCGTGCACATTGCAGAATCGGCCAGGGACGCGCACGTGTACCGTGCACGCACGCGTCGCAGTCCGCACATGATCTCATTAAAGCAACACGTGCCTGGCGATTTTGGAAGGTTTCTGCAACCAACTTTGGCGCCAAACTGCATATAAGAGCCAAGGAATGAAAGGGAATAAACATACTTTTAACCATTAGTTTAGTTTAGCTTAGTTTAGTAGTTAGAGTTAGTTTCTAGAGAGAGAAGCTCTCACTTCTCTCTAGGATTAGGATTAAGATTAGGTTTAGTTCTTAGATCTAGATTTTAATTCATCTTCTTCTACTTCTATCCTCTTAATTCCTTGTTGTTACAATCATCTTCCTCTATTCTTTTGTTGTAATTTCCTTTATGTTGTTCTTGTATTTTGTTGTAGATCTACTTTAGTTCCTTCCTTTCTCTTTCAATTCAATTCAAGATAAATCATAATAATTGTGTTCCTTTTGATTTGTTGTTGTTAATTCTTTGCAATAATTGTTGTTAGATTTTGTTCTTGTTGTTGATTTACTATGCTTTCCTTTTATGCCTTCCAAGTGTTTGATGAAATGCTTGGTTGGATTTTAGAGTAGAATTTTATACTCTTGGCTTGGAAAGGTAACTTAGGACCTCTTGAGTTACTAATGTCCAAGTGATTGATGATTAGGAGCCATTGACTCTAGTTCTCACTAATTGAATTAGTGGAGAGTTAGGACCTATAGACTTGGATTGATATATCTCATTCAACTTTCCTTTACCATTAGTTAGAGGATGATTTAGTGAGATTAATCCTTGCCAATTCTCATATTGTGGTTAGTGATTAGGATAGAGATCTTTGACCACCAACCCTTGCCAAGATTTTTTTTAGCCATTAGTTTACTTTTTGCCATTTATTCTTCATGTTTCTTATTAAAACCCCAAAAATAACTCACAACCAATAACAAGACACTTTATTGTAATTCCTAGGGAGAACGACCCAAGGTTCAATACTTCGGTTTATAAATTTTAGGGGTTTGTACTAGTGACAAACAACTTTTTGTATGAAAGGATTATTGTTTGGTTTAGAAACTATACTTTACAACGAGACTTCATTAGTGAAATTCTAAACCGTCAAAAATCTAATCATCAAAATGGCGTCGTTGTCGGGGATTTGCAATGGTGTTATGTTATTAGCTATTGTACATATGTGAATAGTGTAAATAGCTTATCTTTAGCTTGTTTTCTAGTTTTTGTTAGTTTTATTTTGTTTTTCCATAATGAATTCTCACTTTGGCTATGAGTTTGGTTCTAATTGTGTTGTAGGAAATGTGCACTTCAATGATAACATGTACCAAGGATGGAACACTCCAAGATGGGAGGAGCCTCAAGGAATTGATCACTCTTATTGGCAACAACCTCCGGACACTTATAGGTATAATTCTCATCCTAATGCATGTCAATTCAATAGCTATGGTGAATCCTTTTGTGATAATCAATCACCACCACCATATGCCTATGACCCATATCCTCAACACGAACGTCAACCATACTCACAAGCCCCTTCACACCAAGAACCTTCTTATGATCCATATCCACCTTATTACCAAGCATTCATACCATATCCTTGTAATCATTATGAGCAAGAACCCTTAGAACTACCACAACCCTATCAAGATTACTACCAAGAACCACCTTAATGCACACCATCTCCATAATTTCACCAAGAGGAACCACCTTATTACCATGAACTCTCGCTCCAAAACAATGAACCTTCCTACTCACCCCAAGCCCCAATAGACGATTCTCTCACTTTATTACTTCAAGGACAAGAAGCCATGAAGCAGGACACATTTGAGTTTGTGACCAATTTGACCAAGGTGGTGCATGCTCTAGCCCACCAATGTTTGAATACTCAAGTTCCCCCCGTAGCCACATGTGGAAAACCTAAGGAAGAGCAAAGTATAGAGAAGATATCGGAGAATACGGTGAAAAAGGAATCGGTAGTAGTAAGAGAACAATTGGAGAGGCCTACGGTTATTGAAATAAAGGAGGAAGTGGTTCAAGACTTAAGAAATGAGAAATCGCCATGTGAATCTTAACAACCCCCGGAGCATATCAAAATTGAAGAATACGAGGAGGTTGAGCATGAGATAGATTCAATCATGGAGGAATTTTTATCTACAATTAAACCCCCCTCCATTGAGATAATAGAAGAGTGTGCACAACCACCCATACCCTTGGTGAACAATGAAGAAGAGAATAAACCAAAGGAGATATACCAAGGAGAGAATGTTGGCACAGTGTATATCGAAATTGAAGAATACGAAGATGTTGATCAAGAGATGGATTTATTTATCTATGAATTCCTATCCAATATTGAATCACCTCCCATTGGGCAAGAAACCGAAGCTTTTGAAGACAACACCAAGCCAAGTAAAAGGGAAAAGGTTGAAATTGAAGAAATTTGTCAAGAGGTGGAAGCGACAAAAGAAGAGCATAAAGAAATAGATCTTGCATTGTCTAAGTGTGAGGAAGCCCTCCTTCCCAAGTCACCATCCTCTATTAAATTCAAGTGGGTAAAATTCTTATCCCCAATCTTTACTTTCTCACTTGAATATGGTTTGATTGCAACGGATGGACAACTTAGAGCTCTTTGTAAAATTAAAAGCAAGAACGAGTTGTGTAGTGGTTGGAAAGTAGGAATTAGGCTCGTTGAGATCAATGTTCCAAGGTATAGGAACCATATTGGAAGAATGCCACTCTATATGGGTCTCGAAGGAAGAAGTGGCGGACTAAAGAGAATTCTATGTGTCAACCACCCAGAAAGAAAAAGTATGAAGATCAAATTGAAGACGGGTGTGAAGATAAGATATGGGATCCCGGTTCACTATGTGACGACCAACTATGGGAACGCATATCTTGGGTAGAACTTCAGCCAAGCTTGATAAAGATGGTTGGAAGTTCTATCAACCATTTGAGAAGCAAAGATCCTTGGAGATTCAAGGATGAGTACAAGCACAAGCCACCATGACAATGAGCTCCTCAAAATGTCCAACTTAAGGACTTAAAATAAAAGTGCTAGGTAGGAGACACCCCACCATGGTAAACTCCTTCCAATCTCTTTTAATTTGTCTAATAAGTGGTTTGAGTTGCCATTGTAGGTATATTTCATACAGAATTGTTTGTATAAATTGATTGTTAGTATAGTCACATGCATGTTGTGTTTAGTAGTAGATGAATAAATCAAATTGCATTTTTTTGTGAACTATATGATTTTTTTGAGTGAATAAAGAGTTGCAGGCATTATAGGGAGTTCTTGGGAATTTTTTCTACCTTTTAACAGATAAAAAAAGGGGGTAGGACGCACGCGCACGACGTACGTGCCCGCGTCCATGAGCGGATGCACCACCATACACTTTCCAGAGAATTGGGCCCCTCTTAGGCCAACGTTGTGCTTCAAGCCCAACTCGACCCACGCGGACGTGCACTACATGCGTGCGCGTCCATACACTTTTAAGGGAACGCACGCGGACGCGTACTTGCCGCGTATGTGTCCCTAGGCTAGTAGCAGCAGCCCATACACTCTCCAGAGAGTCATGCCTCCTCTGCGCCAACCTTGAGCCCCAGGCTCAACCTCCATTGCGCAGACGCGCACTGCGCACCTACGCGCACATGCCTTTATAAGAGACCGTACGCGCACACGCACATGCCGCGTGCGCATCTGTCTGATAGTGCAACTTCCAGCCCAACTCTTCGCACGCGTGCGCGCACCATATGCGCATGCGTCCTTACCTATTTTCATCATCCACGCCTGAGCGCTTAAGGCGTGCACGCGTCAGCTCCTAGATTCGTCAATCAATGCGCGCCCGCGTCGATATGAAGATGTGAAAACCTTAGACGCGAGGGACGCTGCGCAGTCGCGCACCCTCTTCTCACTCTCATCTTCTCACTCCCTCAACTCCACCAACCACCATCATCACCACCGGCTACTTCCTAGGTTCAAGACTTAAGAAATGAGAAATCGCCATGTGAATCTCAACAACCCCCGGAGCATATCAAAATTGAAGAATACGAGGAGGTTGAGCATGAGATAGATTCAATCATGGAGGAACTTTTATCTACAATTAAACCCCCTCCATTGAGATAATAGAAGAGTGTGCACAACCACCCATACTCTTGGTGAACAATGAAGAAGAGAATAAACCGAAGGAGATCTACCAAGGAGAGAATGTTGGCACGGTGTATTTCGAAATTGAAGAATATGAAGAGGTTGATCAAGAGATGGATTTATTCATCAATGAATTCCTATCCAATATTGAATCACCTCCCATTGGGCAAAAAATCGAAATTCTTGAAGACAACACCAAGCCAAGTAAAAAGGGAAAGGTTAAAATTGAAGAAATTTGTCAAGAGGTGAAAGTACACAAAGAAGAGCACAAGGAAGTAGACCTTGCATTGTTTAAGTGTGGGGAAATCTCTCTTCCCTTTTTCTTCTCTGCCAAACCACATGCCGCCGGCGACCACCCTCCGACCGTCGCCACCCTCGCGGCCCCTCCCTCTCCTTTCCATTCTCACTCTCTCATTCACACACACACACCCGCTCTCTCACTTTCTCCCTCTGCCATAACTGCCGGCACACCTGCGCCGCCGTGGACCTCCGCCGCCACCATCTGAGGTGGCTAATCTCTCTCTATTTCTGCCTCAACCCCCCTGCCTACCCATTTTTGGTTCGGCCCAGCTTCCAGGTTCCCATGCTTCCACTTCAACTCTGCTTTCTTATTTCTTCATTTTACTCTGAGTTTACTGTTAATCTTAGTTAGTTAGAATGTAGTTTTTGCATGCTAGGTTAGATAGATATAACTGTTGTTAGGTAGCTAGGTCTGGATAGAGGATTCTAGGCCTGATAAGTGCTCCGTTTATGTTCATTCTCTATTTGATTACTTGTCTGATGAGTGCTGATTTTGAATTGCTTTGTATACAATCTGTGTTGCCTGGATGCTATCTCATTGCTGCTGTGATTAATTAATGTTGTATTTATGCTGTTTGTGCTATGTTGCTATGCGGGAACGTCCAATTTTAAGCCAGAATGCTGCCCAATTTTCTGAAAATTCCTGTATTTTTACTTGTTAATTGAGATTGAACTGATACCTTTAAACATAAGTTTTCTGGAATCCTTCAAGTGCGATTGCTCAATAACGTCGGGTTGGTCTATCCGTGTTTTATATACTTCCTGTGAGCTGCTTTAAACCATTGCATGTTTTAACCTTTCAAGTCAATCAAATACCTCTGATTTATGCTAGTTTTTATGACTTGACTTGACTTGGCAATATTTTAGAGCATGGCTCATTTGTTTTCAATAAGTGGTGAATTTTTCATTGTGTAACCCATTTGAATCAGTTGCTTTCCAATAAGTGACCATGACATTGATGAATTCTTTTCAATTCATTGCACCCCTTTGCAATTTCATTTTCATCATCAATAATTGCACCTCCCTCATGAGTGAGAACATGAATGTTGTATACATTTTGTGAATCTCTTTTTGTTAGGCAAGCTTTCTTTCATCATAACACTAACTATCAATTTCACCTTTTACTCACTAACTTGTTTAACCTACTCACTTCATTTCTCTTTACTCGACTCATTAACCATTCTTTTGAGTTATGATGATGAATATGTATATTCTTTGAAACATTGAACTCTTGGTTTAGGGCTATGTTTTCTATGCTTATTTGCAAACCAAGTTTTCAAGTTTAATTCACATCATGTTTGCTTGCCATCTATTTTACATCCTGAACATGTTTTACTTGCTTCATGCTAAGTGCTTAATTGCTTATATTCTATTCTTTTTTTCAGGATGTCGGACAAAGGGAAAGGAAAAGCATCATCCTCCAGAAAAAGGAAAAGACCACAGGACCCTACTTTTACTTCCCTGCTTGCCTATGCTCAAAATCCTCTGAACGAAATAGAGAAAGCAAACCAAATGTTGCCAGCTTTGGACGGGGTCAAATTCCCCAATTTGTACTGTGAACTCAGATTCCCCAGTTACAATTCAAAGAATCTGAATGTTGAGAAGAAGCTGGTTATTCCCTCGGACTTGACCGATACTATCCACCAGCGTATTGACCAGATGGGTTTAGCTTTTCTCGATAGGGAGTTGAGCCGGGTGAATCGGTATTGGGTGCAGGAGTTCTACTACAATTTCTTCCGTCCCACCCTTGACTCGGTACTTGTTAGAGGGATTGAGGTACCTATCACAGAGCAGGCCATTGAGGATGCCCTTACTTGCCGGCCTAAGACCAGTGACATTGATGCATTCATACAGGCCGAGATAGACCTTCATTGCATGACCTTTGATTTTGAGGCATTGAGAGCAGTGGTAGCCACTCCGAATGCTCCTTAGGTTATGGACGCCGAGAACAAGGCACCCAAGGGGATGCACTTTAGTTATCTGAGCCGAGAGGCCAAGACTTGGCAGCAGATCTTCACTCATTACGTCATGCCTACGACTCACTTCACAGAGATCCCAGTTGCTATGTTGATCCTGATCAGCTGTGTGATGGAGGGGAAAGAGGTTTATTACCGCCAGCTGATCAGGCGATTTATGTCGAGAGCCCACATCCGAGGTATCTTTCCTTTCCCAGTCATGGTTACTCAGATGATTCAGCGAGCCGGAGTTTCGTGGCACCAGGATGATGTATCACCACCTCCACCGCTCCCTCAGAAGGAGCCGATTACCATTCCGTGGGGATCCTGGGTGCAGGAGAAGCCTGCCTCCCGCCGCCGATCTCGAGCCAGAGCAGCAGTTGAGGGAGCTGGACCCTCTTCATCATCAGCCCCTGCAGGAGCATCTACCTCAGCCACAGCACTTCCTATGCCACCACCAGCCACACCTCAGCCGATTTACTTACTAGTTCAGCGTCTCTTCTGGTACATGGAGCGCAGCAAGCGCCAGATCATGCGTCGCCTGGATCGGATTGACCAGATGTTTGTGGCCCAGGGCCTTGAGCTATCCCCTCTACCTGAGTCTTCCGGTTCAGATGAGGAGACCCATGAGGAGGAGCATGCAGATTTACATGCTGAAGAGGTTCATGAGGACATTCTGGTTCACACGGAGATACCGCCCCAGAGACAGGAGACACAGCCTCAACCGGTTCTGCAGCCAGAGTCAGAGCTTGTCGGTGTACCTATCCCTGATCCTCAGGATTAGCATCGAGGATGATGCTTGATCTTAAGTGTGGGGAGGTAGCCGGTGGCACCTTTAGGAGACCGATGAACACTTTAGTTATGCTGCCTAGTTATCTCATTTTGTATATACTTGATATTTTAGATATTGTGATGCTTTTGGATATTTTTAGATGTTTTGGATAATAGATTGCATACTTTTAGTTGGATTTTTCTTTATACACTTTTGCATATCTTCCTTTTTTTAGTTTGCATATCTTTCTTTATAGTTTGTGGTTGTGATTAGAAACCATGTTTGGAATTATTAAAACTTACACCTTTTTCGCATAAGAAATTGGTTTTAAGTGAAAAAGGAAAGGGTAAACTAAGGAATTTTTGAATCTTTTCAATCACAACAATGCTTAGTCAAATATTGAGATTTTCTAAGAAACTTAATTATAGGGCACCAACCTAATTGATTGAAAAAAAATATTTTTGTGTAACTTGCTTGAATTCATACTTTGTGAAGCATGTATTGAGCTAAAAACACAAGCTTGTGAGACTTGAGCCTATTGATGTGGTTACATTTTATAACCACTTATTTTCCATTCTTGTGTGCAATTGTTCTCTTTCTATGATTGTGATCCTTGATTTGCTTGATTCTATATAGCCATTTATTTCTTGTATTCATGCATTTGTATGATTGAGGCCATTATTTCATTAGCCCACGTACCCAAATAGCCTACCTTTTACTCTCCATTGTTAGCCAATTTTGAGCTTATGCTTAACTAACTTGTTCTCATTTTAGCACATTACAAGCCCAAGGCGGAAAACCAATGAAAGTCCCTTGCTTGGATCTTTGATTAGTCTAGGCTAGTGAGAGTGTTTATTATTCAAAGTTGGTAAGGCTTGGGAACATTGGATGGGATAAAAAGGGTAGTACACTTCTATATTTAGGAATTGGGGATATATTCATGTATTGATTGAATGTATAAGGCCTTATGCAATTGATGTCCTTGTACAAAGTATAAAAACAAAAAAAAAGAAGAGAAAAATAAAATGAAAGGAAAAAAAGAAATATAAAAAAAAGAGAAGAAAAAGAAATAAGAAAATGAAAAGAAAGCAACCAAAGGGGACAAAATGCCCTAAAGTGAAGCTCAATAAAAGGAATCAATGCATAAGTGTTATGAATCAAATAGAATGCATGAGTATGTAAAAGAAAAAGTGAAGAATGGGTAGTTAGGTTAGAATTTAATTGTATAGGTCATTGCATAGCTTAGGTGGGAAAGTTTAAGCTAATCAAAGATTCAAGTCCTAGTCCACTTAACCGTAAATGATCATACCTTGACCCTAGCCCCATTACAACCTCAATGAAAGACCTCATGATAAATGTATGCATGCATTGAATGGGTGTTGATTGTTAGAAGAAAATCAAATTTTGGAAAGCATGATTAGAAGAGAATTGAGTGAAGTAACCCTTAAACACTTGAGTGAATGGAGCGGATACACATCCGGTGAGGGTTCAAAAGTTCAATTACATGTGTTCACTCATATTATCTATATTCTTTTAAGCTTGAACTTCTTTTGATAATTCAATACAATTGTGGTTTAGAATTGATCCCTATTGCCCTAATTCTTGTGCTTACATATGTTCTCTTGGGAATTGATTTGTTTGGACCAAGCATTTGCATTTACTTTAGGTAGTTGCATCTAGATAGGACTCATGTAGTTTAGTTGCATTTAATAAATGTCATACCCATTAGTTCCTTCTTATTTTAGCATGAGGATATGCTAAGGTTTAAGTGTGGGGAGGTTGATAAACCCCATTTTTAGGGTTTATCTTGTGTTGAATTTAGAGTGTTTTGATGACCTTTTCTCGCACTTAGCCTATAAATTAGCATGGTTTTGTAATCTCTCCTGTATTTGTGCTCAAGTGTAAAAACATGCTTTTTAAACCTTATTTTGATGAATTCTAATTCCTCCTTGATTTCATAAGATGCCTTGATGTGTTTGCTAGTAATTTCAGGATTGAAATAGGCTAGGCATGGATCAAAGGGAGCAAGGAAGGAAGCATACAAGTGGAGAGAAGCATAAAAAGTCAAAGAAGTGAAATCAGCCAAGCACGCGCACGCGCACAAGGCGCTCGCGCGCACAAGGCGCTCGCGCGCACATTGCACTATCGGCCAGGGACGCGCACACGTACCTTGCGCGCACGCGTCGCAGTCCGCACATGATCTCATTAAAGCAACACGTGCCTGGCAATTTTGGAAGGTTTCTGTAACCAACTTTGGCGCCAAACTGCATATAAGAGCCAAGGAATGAAAAGGAATAAACATACTTTTAACCATTAGTTTAGTTTAGCTTAGTTTAGTAGTTAGAGTTAGTTTCTAGAGAGAGAAGCTCTCACTTCTCTCTAGGATTAGGATTAAGATTAGGTTTAGTTCTTAGATCTAGATTTTAATTCATCTTCTTCTACTTCTATCCTCTTAATTCCTTGTTGTTACATTCATCTTCCTCTATTCTTTTGTTGTAATTTCCTTTATGTTGTTCTTGTATTTTGTTGTAGATCTACTTTTGTTCCTTCCTTTCTCTTTCAATTCAATTCAAGATAAATCATAATAATTGTGTTTCTTTTGATTTGTTGTTGTTAATTCTTTGCAATAATTGTTGTTAGATTTTGTTCTTGTTGTTGATTTACTATCCTTTCCTTTTATGCCTTCCAAGTGTTTGATGAAATGCTTGGTTGGATTTTAGAGTAGAATTTTATACTCTTGGCTTGGAAAGGTAACTTAGGACCTCTTGAGTTACTAATGTCCAAGTGATTGATGATTGGGAGCCATTGACTCTAGTTCTCACTAATTGAATTAGTGGAGAGTTAGGACCTATGGACTTGGATTGATATATCTCATTCAACTTTCCTTTACCATTAGTTAGAGGATGATTTAGTGAGATTAATCCTTGCCAATTCTCATATTGTGGTTAGTGATTAGGATAGAGATCTTTGACCACCAACCCTTGCCAAGATTTTTTTTAGCCATTAGTTTACTTTTTGCCATTTATTCTTCATGTTTCTTATTAAAACCCCAAAAATAACTCACAACCAATAACAAGACACTTTATTGTAATTCCTAGGGAGAACGACCTGAGGTTCAATACTTCGGTTTATAAATTTTAGGGGTTTGTACTAGTGACAAACAACTTTTTGTATGAAAGGATTATTGTTTGGTTTAGAAACTATACTTTACAACGAGACTTCATTAGTGAAATTCTAAACCGTCAAAAATCTAATCATCAGAATACCACAGACAAGGTTTAGAATTTCCGGATTCTCATGAATGCTACCATCAATTCTAGCTTATACCACGAAGATTCTGATTAAGAAATCTAAGAGATACTCATTCAATCTGATGTAGAACGGAGGTGGTTGTCAGGAACACGTTCATGGATTGAGGAAGATGATGAGTGTCACGGATCATCACCTTCTTCATAGTGAAGCGCGAATGAACATCTTAGATAGGAACAAGCGTGTTTGAATGGAAAACAGAAATAATTGCATTAATTCATCGAGACGCTGCAGAGCTCCTCACCCCAAACAATGGGGTTTAGAGACTCATGCTGCCAAAAGGTACAAATTTCAAATCTAAAAATGACATGAGGTACAAAATAAGTCTCTAAAAGTTGTTTAAATACTAAACTAGTAACCTAGGTTTACAGAAAATGAGTAAACTAAGATAATTGGTGCAGAAATCCACTTCTGGGGCCCACTTGGTGTGTGCTGGGGCTGAGACTTAAGCTTATCACGTGCCTGGGCTGTTTCTGGAGTTGAACGCCAGGTTGTAACCTGTTTCTGGCGTTGAACTGCAACTTGTAACCTGTTTCTGGCGCTGAACGCCAGACTGCAACATGAAACTAGCGTTGAATGCCAGTTTATGTCATCTATCTTCGTGCAAAGTATGGACTATTATATATTTCTGGAAAGCCCTGGATGTCTACTTTCCAACCAAATTGAGAGCGCGCTAATTGAACACCTCTAGCTCCAAAAAATCCATTCCGAGTGCAGGGAGGTCAGAATCCAACAGCATTGGCAGTCCTTTTTCAGCCTAAATTAGATTTTTGCTTAGCTCCCTCAATTTCAGCCAGAAAATACCTAAAATCACAGAAAAACACACAAACTCATAGTAAAATCTAGAAATATGGTTTTTGCTTAAAAACTAATAAAATTCTATTAAAAACTAATTAAAACATGCTAAAATCTACATGAAATTACCCCTAAAAAGCGTATAAAGTATTCGCTCATCACACACGTTTTGAAACTTCTCCAGGGCGTGTGCGCGCACACCCCTGTGCGTACACACATGCCCTGTTTCTCAAATTTGAAACTTGTTTTCAACTATTTCACCTTCCCAACAAGGTTGTAAACTTCTATAACACCTTTTTAAGTTGGACGTTGGTTGAGCTTCTGTTATGGCGGTTTGTGTTTAAATTCATCCAGAAATCTCCACCAATACTTGGAATGCCAATAGCCTCTGGGGTCGTAAACTAGGCATGTGAAGCTTCTGAGCAGCTTCAAACAGATTTTCATGCTCCCGGGGTGATGAATGTCAGAATATTTTCCAGGATCCCAAACTTTGGTTCCAAATCCGCTTTCGTTTTGGTCTATACTTTTCCATTTGGGCGGTTTGGAAATTAGATTCTCACCACGGTGACCAAATGTTCTCCGTGATCCACTCAATTGAGCATGATACCAATCCTTGCACTTCGAGTTGAAGCGTGGAATCTTATTGAACCGTGTGCACTGGCTCTGAGTATGAGCCATTTCACTTTTACTCTTAAAGCCACATAGAGCTCTAAGCTAGCCATCTGTTTCAAGCAAACCATATTCAAGTGGAGTATTGAAGATAAAAGACAAGGATTTTACCCACTTGTAGTTTGTGGTGGGCGGTAACGGCCTTGGGATAGGTGTTTCTAGTGGTTCTGTAAGTTCTACTCCCGTATAATCTTCTGTGAATTCTTCCACTTCAACCATCTCTTGATCAGAGTCTTCAATTTCTCCCTCATCATCACTCAAGTCATATATTGGAGGTTGAGAAAGATCTACCTTAGCATCATCTTCATATTCACTCGGGGAAGATTCTTCTGTCTCAAAGAAATCACTTATGGATGCAAGTTTGCCGCTGAGAGAATAAGACTCGTGATCATCATCATCAATGAAACCTGTGTCCTGGGTTATTCTGTTTAGTTCTTCATAAGATATTTGCAGTGGAGGCGGTGCAAAATCCTCCTCAGCGTCAATTGTAACATCCTTGACGGAGTTCTCCACAACAACCGACTCTTCTTCTTCTGCAATGACAGCTTTCTCTACTTGTTCTGGTACGAGGTTATGCTCTATGCTGTTCACTGGAGTTTCTTGTGTCTTCTTCACAACACGTTCTTCATTAGATTCTCCACATAAGGCCATGGGGGTTTGTTGAGGGGCTGAGTGTCTGGAAGATAATTGTTTTAACTTCTCCACCATTGCTTGCTCCAGTTGATGAAGGAGTGCGGTATATTGTTTCATTGATTCTTCGAGGCTAACCCGTGATTCTGACTTTGATGGATATGGGTAATGTGTATGGGGGAGTAGTGGTTCTTGGGAGTAATTGGATTGGTATTGGGACGGATAAGGATCGTATGGTGGCGAATGGCGAAAAGAAGCTTGTGTGTGTGGTGGTTCGAGGTCATGTTGAGAGGATGGTCTATAGGCACAGGGTGGGGCTTGTTGGTAGTTACAAGGTTGTCTACCATATCTTTCAGCTGGGTATGCATTGTAGAATGGTCGTTGTCCATGATATCTTGGAGGGTGTTGTTGCCTAAAGGGTTGATTAGATCCTCTTGACTCCATCCATCCTTGATTGGTCTGACCTTGATGCATATTCCTGCTGTGGTTTCTGTTTCCTTCAATAAAGTTAGAACTAAACTCAAAGTGAGAGGGGTGAGAATTCATAATAGTTATCAGAAATAAGGGGGAAAAAGAGAAAACAAATAAACAAGTGAAAGAAAAATATATTTTTTTTGAAAAATATTTACAATAACCAATAATAAGGCACACGTTTGAAATTCCCCGACAACGGCGCCATTTTGACGTTTAGATTTTTGCCAGTAAAGAATTATTAAAAATATTTGCGTTGTAGATATAGTCTCTAAACCGATAGAAATTCCTTCGTACAAATGTTTTGGTTGTCACAAGTAACAAACCCCTTTAAAATTGATAACCGAGTATTTAAACCTCGGGTCGTCTTCTCAAGGAATTGCAGGGAGGTATGTTCTTATTATTGGCTATGAAAAAGGCAAAATTGGGGTTTTAGAAGTAAGGTGGGAATATGTTATATGACAAGTAAAATAAAATAATACTAATAAAATCTCTTGGCAAGGTATAATAACTGGAAGTCCTATCCTAGTTATCTTTGTCAATTATGATGAGAATTGGATTTCTCTCACACTTTGTTAACCTCTAACTATGAAGGTAAGTTAAGTGGATGAATTAATTCGAATCCTTAAGTCCTAGTCTTTCCTTGGGAAAGGTTAGAGTTATTGGAATATGAATTAATGAAATGAAGAAATTCAATTTTCAATCAATAATGAGTTTGATAACTCTAGGGTCACCAATTATTTAACCAAAGCCAAAAGGAAAGAAAATTGTATCTACTGGAATAAGAATGTCTTTAGATTGAGAACAACAATAACATAAATAAAAGGAAGCAATATTAAACTGAAATATCTTAAATAACATTAATTTAAAAGAGTAATCTGTAACATGGAACAGTTCATAAATTAAAATGGGATGAATAAAAATAAAGAACCTGTGATTAAGAGTCACTCCTAAAACTAAGAGAAGTCCTAAATCCTAATCCTAAGAGAGAGAGAGAGAACCTCTCTTCAAACTAAATCTAAATCATGGAAAGTAACAAAAAATTCGCCGTCTCTCAATGGATGCCTTCCTCCACTTCATAACCTCTGGTCTATGACTTCTGGACTTCGATTTGGGCCAAAAAGGCTTCAGAATTCGCTATGAGCGTTTTCTGCAATTTCTGGTGCGTGGCCTCTGTCACGCGTCCGCGTGGGTCACGCGGTCGCGTCATTCGGAGTTCTCCTTGTCACGCGGTCGCGTCGTTCTCGCGTCCGCGTCGTATGTGATTTGCTCAAGTCACGCGGTCGCGTCAGTCATGCGGCCGCGTCGTTGCCTCTTCGCTTATGGCACGTGATCGCGTCGTCCATGCGATCGCGTGGATGCCAGTTTCTTCAAAACTCCGTTTTGCACTTTCCTTCCATTTTTGTACGTTTCCTTTTCCATCATTTAAGTCATTCTGCCTTAGAAGATCTGAAACTACTCAACACACTAATCACGGCATCAAATGGAAATAAAGGTAATTAAAATAATTAATTTTAAAGTATAGGAAACATGTTTTTCACATACATCACATAATAAGGAAGGAGAAGTAAAACCATACAATTAATATGAATAAGTGGGTGAAGGATTGAATAAATCACTCAGATTAAGCATAAAATATATCATAAAATATGGGTTTATCAAGGGTATTATGCCTCTGGGATTGGATTATGACTGATGACCTTTTTTGCTGCAAGAGTGTGCCAGGCATTATATCACTACTAGAAAACTAGTTATTACAGACGGATATTTCCGATTGATTTTATCCCACAGAAATACAGAGGGAATTTCAGAGGGATTTTTTGTCAGAAAATAAAAAAAATGAATTAGCATAAATTACAGACGGAAAAGAGAATCCGTCGATAATTCCGTTGGAAAAATTAATTTTGTTCCGTGAAAAATAGTTACAGACGGATTTTTCGTCTGTAATTAAATAGACAAAACGCTGCGTTTTGTTAAATTATTACAGACAGAAAATTTGTCTGTAATTTAAATTTTCTGTCGGAAATATTGAGGTAACCCTAATTTTATCACCACCCATTCACACTCCATTCACACTCATCCCTCGAACGTTTCCAGCAACCCTCATCCCTCGAACTATTCTCCTCTGGTAGAAGGTGGTGTCGCCGCCGGCGGGGACAGACTGTGGGTGCCCTCGTCATCTGGGGAAGCTCTACTCGGCCCTCTTCGCATCGTTCCTCCTCTTCTTGCCGTCGCACGAAGTTCTGAGTTGAGCTCGTGGCGTCGCCGTCGCGAAGGGTTCCTCCCCTCCTCGCCGTCCATTGTTTCTAATTCTCTGCTCCTCACCGGTTTGTGATTTTGTGATTTAATCTCTGCTCCTCGCCCTCGTTGTTTCTGATTTTGTGATTTCATTTCCGATTTTGTGATTTAATCTTTGCTTCCTTTAATTCTCAAAGGTGCTTGATCTGCGGTTTTGCCTCTTATTTCCATTTCTCTCTCTCTCTCTCTCTCTCTCTCTCTCTCTCTCGTTTTCTTAGTAGCCAAACAACTTGTTCTTGTTCAGGTAGTAGTTGCTGCGTGTATTGGCTTTGATGTTTGTCCAAAGGAGTTGAAGATTGACCAGCCTTGAAGTTTGGTAAATGTGGTGATTCATATCTTCAAAATTTGCTTCAGGTGCCACTCTTCACAGTTTTTCAGTTTTTCAAACCTAATTTCTCTGTTTATTCTTTTGTTAATTGTTATAATTACTGTTTTTTATTTTTTATTCATATTAATTTCTTGTATTGTTTGCTTGATGGAGTATATTTTCTTCTACGATGATAAGCTTTTTTTCTTTTTTTTTTCAACTTTTTTATTTTCCGATTTGATTTGATTTATTTTGGGGTTGATGGATGATGTTGCTAATCACTTAACTTTGCTTGATTCATGCATCCAGCCATATCCAATGAGGGAAAGGTTTTGATGTTGTCATGATAGGTTTTAGTGAATTACATCCTAGTTTGATTTTATTACTAGCTACTTGGGTTTGTGATCATCCAAGATTATCCCTCTCCAGGTGAAAGAATAACTTCCTCACAAATGAGATTAGGAGAAGACTCTTCCATTAAAATGACAGCTTTTTTCCAAATTGATATATTAAAATGACAAATTTCAGCATGAAAGTTAAATGCACCAGAGAATTGGCCAATTAATTTTAGATTCAAAGTGACCTAATCTCCTAACCTCATTTTATTGTGTTTTTTAGTAAAGTGTAGATTTAAAACACTTTGATATCAGAAAATATGCATTTAAATTTAAATCCGTCTGTAATTACAGACGAAAAATTTGTCTGAAAATCCGTCTGTAATTACAGACGGAAAATCTGTCAGAAAATCTGTCTGTAATTACAGACAGAAAATCCGTCGGAAAGTTCGTCGCCTTCGGGAAATGGATAGAGCATTTACAGAGGGAAAATTCATCGGTAACTGGTAAAAATCCGTCTGTAATTTTCTGACGGAAAAAAAATCCATCGGTAAATAATTTCCGACGGGGCTTCTACAGAGGGACAAAATCCGTCGGTAATTTCATCGGTAACCAAAAATCCGTCTGTAATAAAGACTAAGTCTGTCTGTATTAATCCATTTTCTAGTTGTGTATCCTTGGGTTAAGCATACGAGTATGGCCGACACTATATCTGTGGGTGAATAGAGTGTGCTCGACAATATAACCGTGGGTCAATAGAGTGTGTCCGTCACTATATCCGTGGGCATAGCAGAAAAGCTACATCCGAAAGGATGCGTCGGGTTAGCATTTAAGGACCGACAGGTGATATCACGAGCCAATAGGATAGACATTCATCATATGCATCTCTTATGTGCTTGTTTGCTTTGATTACTTGAGTTTGCCTAATTGTATAATATGCCTACTTGCTTCTTGAATTACTTGTTATGTATTTGAATATTACTTGTGTTTGTCTGGTGCTGAGGAGGTTAGGTAGGTGGTGGCGATGGGATCCACAGAGGGTAGGTTGGTGAAGGCTGTGGGATAGTGGTAAATAGTTTAGATAGTAATCCCCTAAGTTAGATTTCCCTTTATATGCTATTAAGGTTTTAAGTCATGTTAAGGTTTTATATATTTGCTTTATGGTCTTAGTATGCCTTAAGATTAGATCTTGTGATGGATATGGAGCTCAGGATTGCCTTTGGCGTCCTAGGGTCTGATATCCTACATCACTGGGCACTGTTACCATACTGAGAACCTCCGGTTCTCATACCATATTCTGTTGTGTTTTCAGATGCAGGTCGCAACCCACCTCGGTGAGTTTGTCTGGTTGGTGACAGAAGCAGAGGATCCGGATACTTCTTTTTGAGTCTTTTGATTTATTTTGTATATGTCTCTCACTTTTGTATTTTGCTTTGCCTAGAGGCTTGTATTTGAGAGAACAAAACTTGTAAAAGCAATTTTTACTGTCTGGTTTCATGTATGGTCTGTATATGGCTAGCCGGCTTAAAATCTGCGAGCCGTGGCAAGTTTCTTATGATATTATATACTTATCTTTTCTTATCTTATATCTGTCTCTTCTGCCTTAAGCTAGTATCTTTGTTAGCACGTTTTGTACTTTTGAAATCCTATTTTCGAGCTGTATCCTTCATCGGGCTTCTAGATTATACTATCCTTTCTATATATATTATATGTGTGAGCTTAGGAACTGTTGATGACATGTCATCATGTCATATTTTTCTATGCTTTTTCATACAAGAAATTTATGATTTGTGCTCAAATATTGCATTCGTTTGTGCTTAAATGGTATATTTCCTTGATCTTTAAATTTTATAAATTTGGTAGGAAATAAGAAGAAAAAGAAACAAAGAAGCACAAAATAAGCTAAAAAGGAGAAAAAAAGAGTTCTGGGGCACACTTTGAAGTTGGAGCACACTTTCGAGCCTTAGGCCACGCTTTTAAAAGCGTGGCCCATGACCAAATCAAGGAAGCTTGACAATCGGCACTCACAAAATTCAGCATGGAAGCAAGAATTTTCACTAAGTTAAACTTGGGCGTTCACAGCATGACCATGCCTCTTTCAAAGGGCCATAACTTGAGCTACAGACGTCCAATTGATGTGCCTCTAGTTTCTTTGGAAAGCTGACATTCAGAGCTTTCTAACGATATATAGCAATCCATATTTGGCATGAAATTGAGGTACAAGTGAAAGGCATCTTTAAGGACCAAAAACAAGTAAAAATAGACCAAAGTGGCTTCACCAAGATTCGAAGGGGGAGACACAAGGAAAGCAAGGAAGGAGCGCTACACTTCTTGCAAGGAAAATAAGCAAAATGGCTTAGCAAGGATTCGAACTTGAGGCCTTCCACTCAAGGCGAGGTGCCACCTTCCATTAATTCACAAAGAATTTACTCCACAATGCTTCCACCAAGGTTCGAAGCTGGGGCTCATCAACAAGCAAGGAGCACTCAGTTCACTTAATCAACCGAGCTTTATCGGGCTTGCACCAAGGAAGGCTTGTTGCGCAACAAATTGCAAGGCCAAAAGCAAGGATTGAGTGCTCAGTTAACTTTCACAACTAAGCCATTCCCTGGGAGGTGCACCATGGCACAATTTCAATTAAAAAGCCATTTTGGATTCACTCTTCTTCAAATCCAAAGCAAGCAATGCCCAATTGACATCACTCAAAGGCACAAGGATTAATTAGATTAGGAATTTGATTTTAATTGTAATTTGTTTTTAATTTTATTTTTCACTTTGTAAAGCCTATATAAGGCATCATTTTTATTTTTGTAAGAAGGCTGGCTCCACTAGGGAGCAAGTAGAATAGAGAGCTCTTGGTTTAAATTTTCCTTTGTGAACTTGAAATTTGGGAATTGAGATATGAGTTTTTTTTTTACTTTCTGCATTATCTTTTCTTCTGCAAATCCTTAATTTATATTCTTGGAACTTGAATTGAGATTGAAGAGCTTCATTGATTCTAAGCTTCAGAATCACCTTTCACCTCTCTTCTTAATTGTTCTAAGAATTGGATCTGATTTTAATTTCCAGTTTTCATTTTTCTTTCTTCTACAACCTTTACTTTATGTTTTAAATTTTAGATTGAGATGGCAGGAATTTTTTTTCAATTCTTAAATCTGAAATTCATCTTTGTTCTTCTTCTGCATTTTCACAATTTATTTTCCTTTGAGCTTGATTTACTCTTCTACATTCTGCAACTTTACATTTTGAAATTGTTGAGATCCCAATTTACTTTCTTGCACTTTTGTTCCTCTGCACTTTACATATGAGCTACTGTGATCTGAATTTAATTTTCCTGCACTTTAAATTTCCTGATTGCTTGCTTCATTGCTCTCTTTACTTTCCAGCACCCAGCCCCCTTTACATTTCACTGCAATTTACATTTCTTGCAAATTAAGTTTCAGCTATTTTACTTTTTTGTTCTCTAAGTTACTTGCAATTTATCTATTCTGCTCTTTACTTTCACTGCAATTTACTTCCTGCAATTTAAATTCCATGCAATTTACTTTCTGTTGATCAACTTCACACAATTTACTCAATGTTAGCTTGACTAAACTAATCACCCACTAAATTTGCTTGATCCATTAATCCATGTGGGATCGACCTCACTCTAAGTGAGTTATTACTACTTGATGCGACCCGGTACACTTGCCGGTGAGTTTAGGTGTTGGAATTTCGTTTCCAACCCATCAAGTTTTTGGCGCCGTTGCTGGGGATTGATTTAGATCAACAATGATTAAGTGGGTGAGAAGTCTAGATTAAGCATTTTTTTGTTTTTGTTCTTGAAGCCAATGTGTTTGTGTTTTTGCCTCACTAAGAAATTCTCATCTCTGATATGAGTAATTTCAATTTTCCTTGGTATTGTGTTTTCCAAAATTCAAATGGAGTTCAACTCATCTTATGATCAAACAAATTTTATGGGATATTACCCACCATCACCAATCTCTAATGGTGGCTGAAAATATCAACAAGAAAATACCAATTCTGGGCACTCCAATTCATGGAGATTTGCTTTAGAGACACAAGATGAGCAAGAGAATCATATGGGATACTTCCCACCCCCACAAAATAATTCAAGTCATTATTCTAATGGTGGCTGGGAGTATCACCAAGGAATGGAAGAGCATCCACCCTCACGTCCCAGTTTCTCATTTGAAAGTTCTTCATCACTTGATTATGCCTCAACACAAAGTTTCCTCTAAGATCCATACAAGTCATCCCACCAATCACACAACTCATCCCACACCCTTCAACACAACTTCACCACAATATATCCATGTCACCAAAATTACTCTCAACCTTCATCTCTTCAATGGTCCAAGGAACCCTTAGAAAACTGATGCCAAGCCATTGAAATACACAGATAACTTGTAGAAAGATACACACAATCCCAATCTTGGAAAGAAATCCTCTTCAAGAAGATGAATGGGCCCTTAGAGCAAACAAGGAGGAACTTAGAACTATCAAATAGTGAGGATGAAGACCAACTTGTGGGTGAGGAAGTGGAAAAACAAGAACAAAAGGTCCCTGTGTCAAGTGAAATTGCAATGAAAGATGAGGAACATGAGCCATGGATTCTACATTCACAGAAGCTAATTGAGGTGATAGAGGAACATGAAACTTCACTCCCAAAAGACTTAATGGAAGATCATGTAAAAGAAGAGGAGGAAGCCAATCAAGGAAGTTCACACTCAATTGAAGCAGAAAATTACAGGAAGGAAGAGCTCACTGAACCATCAATTCAAAAAACTCTTGATGCAGAGAACACTCCATTCACACAACCACCAAGACTTAAGACTCAAGGAAGTGATGGCAATTAACAAAAGCACCAAGAAGAGGATTGTGACCAAGCTACAAAGGACAATATTCATGAAGAAGAGTAGGTCAACTAGAAGCAATCCTCCCCCTGATCCAGCAAGCAAGCTCAATCAAGCCATTTACAGAAGAAAGCTTGTTGAGGAGAGACCAAGACATGGGGCAATAGCTGAATCTTCTCCTCCCTTGAGGTCATTCCTCATAACAAACTGGAAGAAAAGGAAGAAAGTGAAGAACATGTCAACCGTAGGTAACATTTCTTTCATCTGCTTGGTTTATTTTCTCTCTTTGCTTTGTTTAAATTTCAATAAATTGGCATATGGTTACATTCTAAGTTTGGTGTTGCCTTACAACAAATTGTTTTCAAACCTTTTGGATGACTGCCTCAAATAAAAAATGAAAGTATCACACTAAGATTCTAAGTTTGGTGTGCCACTTATTTTCTATGCAATTTATTCAAGCAACACTACTAGTCTGCATAATCATAATGCCTCTGCAGTTTTATTCTTCTCTTTTGATTTGACACTTTTTCATTCTACTTGTTCTAGTCATTTTTCTATTTTTAAATGCTTTCATTTAGTTTGATGCTTAACTATTTTTGTTAATGCCTCACCAAGAAATCCTTACTCATGACAGATGCTTCACTTGGTGATTGTAGTTAACATATAACAGTTTTAGTTGCTTAGTTAATTCAAATAAATTGACATATGATTGCATTCTAAGTTTGGTGTTGCTATGCAACAAAATTTGCTTCCAATCTTTACTGGATACTTGCATTAATTCCAAGTGAAAGTGTCACACTAAGTTTGGTATGCCACCTATCTTTTATGCAATATATTGTGCACACCCTCTTATCTTTGCAATCACAATGTCTTTGTCTCTTGTGCCTTGATTGTTATTTTTAATTTTGATTACACATGTACTATTAACATTTCATTGTGTGAGACATTCATGATCTATCTTAGCCCCATAGCCATTGTTCTAATTGTTGCTTGAGGATAAGCAAGCATTCTGAGTTTGGCAAGGGAAGAAGAAGAATGGGAAGAAAATGACAACAATAGAGAAGATGAATTACAAGGTTGTAAAGTTCCTTTTCCTCTCATTTGTTTCCAAGCACTTTAAATTGCATGATTGCCTTTATCTTCTCTGTATGCATGTGTGGTATGAATGAATATAGCCTGAATTATGATTTGTAACATGTTGCCATGCCATTATGACTACCAACTTGAGTTTTTGTAAAGTTCAAAACAGTAAAGTATCATGATTTTAAACAAACAAGGCATTAAAGAAGAAATTAGCATGTGCATACAAATTTTGGGAAGCTAGTCTGGTTAATTGTTGCTCAATTGCATTAGATTTTATTTAATTGAAGTTTTCATCTAGTACATTTTGTGAAATCTCTTGAAATCATGAGAACCTTGAATAAGCAACTACAAATTAAAGCAAGAAAAGAAAAAGGGAAAGAATGAGAAAGCTGAAGGCTCTAAGTACCAAGGACAATTTCATTGTTAAGTACTTGTGGTGTTTATGTATCAAGCAAAAAGCTTGAAAACAAAATATTTAGAGTCAAGGCTAGGTTCAAGTGCAAAAGCACACCCTCAAAGCTCAAGGTTCTGAGCATCAATGATTAGAGAGTCAAGGAAAGAAACAAATGAGCTTAATGAAATCCTCTAATTAAATGCTTGTGGTGCTTATGTATCAAGTGGTAATATTTGAAAACAAAGCATTTAGAAGTCGTAGCTTTGTTATCAACACATGGGGCAAAGCACCCAAAAGGAGAAGCTAATAAGAAAATTAAAAGCTTGTTTCAAGGAAAAGATTTCATAAATTGAGCTAGATAGAAGCATCAATCATTTACATTTTTTTGTGATTGTAGCATGCATCGAAAACTAGCTTACCATGAACATTAACTTGCTATTCTTCCTACCTTGGATTGTCAATATTTATTGCATGATTCTTTTCTTGCTTGGGGATAAGCAAGGTTTAAGTTTGGTGTTGTGATGACATGTCATCATGTCATGTTTTTCTATGCTTTTTCATACAAGAAATTTATGATTTGTGCTCAAATATTGCATTCTTTTGTGCTTAAATGGTATATTTCCTTGATCTTTTAATTTTATAAATTTGGTAGGAAATAAGAAGAAAAAGAAACAAAGAAGCACAAAATAAGCTAAAAAGGAGAAAAAAGAGTTTTGGGGCACACTTTGAAGTTGGAGCACACTTTGGAGCCTTTGGCTATGCTTTTAAAAGCGTGGCCCATGATCAAATCAAGGAAGCTTGACAATCAGCACTCACAAAGCAGTGAACTTAGCTTTATCATGAAAACTTCAGCATGGAAGCAAGAATTTTCGCTAAGTTAAACTTGGGCATTCACAACATGACCATGCCTTCTTCAAAGAGCCATAACTTGAGCTATAGATGTTCAATTGATGTGCTTTCAGTTGCGTTAGAAAGCTGACATTCAGAGCTTTCCAATGATATATAGCAATTTATATTTGGCATGAAATTGAGGCACAAGTGAAAGGAGTCTTTAAGGACCAAAAACAAGCAAAAATAGACCAAAGTGGCTTCACTAAGATTCGAAGGGGGAGACACAAGGAAAGCAAGGAAGGAGCGCTACACTTCTTGCAAAGAAAATAAGCAAAATGGCTCAGCAAGGATTCGAACTTGAGGCCTTCCACTCAAGGCAAGGTGCCATCTTCCATTAATTCACAAAGAATTTACTCTACAATGCTTCTACCAAGGTTCGATGCTGGGGCTCATCAACAAGCAAGGAACGCTCAGTTCACTTAATCAACCGAGCTTTATCGGCCCTGCACCAAGGAAGGCTTGTTGTGTAACAAATTGCAAGGCCAAAAGCAAGGATTGAGTGCTCAGTTAACTTTCACAACTGAGCCATTCCCTGGGAGGTGCACCATGGCACAATTTCAATTAAAAAGCCATTTTGGATTCACTCTTCTTCAAATCCAAAGCAAGCAAAGCTCAATTGACATCACTCAAAGGCATAAGGATTAATTAGATTAAGAATTTGATTTTAATTGTAATTTGTTTTCAATTTCATTTTTCACTTTGTAAAGCCTATATAAGGCATCATTTTCATTTTTGTAAGAAGGCTGGCTCCACTAGGGAGCAAGTAGAATAGAGAGCTCTTGGTTTAAATTTTCCTTTGTGAACTTGAAATTTGGGAATTGAGATCTGAGTTTTTTTTTTTTTACTTTTTGCATTTTCTTTTCTTCTGCAAATCCTTAATTTCTGTTCTTGGAACTTGAATTGAGATTGAAGAGCTTCATTGATTCTAAGCTTGAGAATCACCTTTCACCTTTCTTCTCAATTGTTCTAAGAATTGGATCTGATTTTAATTTCCAGTTTTCATTTTTCTTTCTTCTGCAACCTTTACTTTATGTTTTAAATTTTGGATTGAGATTGACGAAATTTTGTTTCAATTCTTAAATCTGAAATTCATCTTTGTTCTTCTTCTGCATTTTCACAATTTATTTTCCTTTGAGCTTGATTTACTCTTCTACATTCTGCAACTTTACATTTTGAAATTGTTGAGATCCCAAGTTACTTTCCTGCACTTTTGTTCCTCTGCACTTTACATATGAGCTACTGTGATCTGAATTTAATTTTCCTGCACTTTAAATTTTCTGATTGCTTGCTTCATTGCTCTCTTTACTTTCCAGCACCCAGCCCCCTTTACATTTCACTGCAATTTACATTTCTTGCAAATTAAGTTTCAGCTATTTTACTTTTTTGTTCTCTAAGTTACTTGCAATTTATCTATTCTGCTCTTTACTTTCACTGCAATTTACTTCCTGCAATTTAAACTCCATGCAATTTACTTTCTGTTGATCAACATCACACAATTTACTCAATGTTAGCTTGACTAAACTAATCACCCACTAAATTTGCTTGATCCATCAATCCATGTGGGATCGACCTCACTCTAAGTGAGTTATTACTACTTGATGCGACCCGGTAGACTTGCCGGTGAGTTTAGGTGTTGAAATTTTGTTTCCAACCCATCAACTGTCGTAATCTCTAATTAACCTTTTGTTTTACGACTCGAGGTAAAGCTTAGGCTAATTAGGGTATTGCATATTCCGTTCTTGGGGAAAATATTGTGGGTATCCTCTTCTCTTAAACTCTTGACCCCTTGTTGTGTATCCTTGGTTGTGCTCCTTCCGGTGGGACTACCGACCGTCATTCTCCGCCTCGGCAGCCTTCCTCACACTTTCTTCAGTGAAACGGCAATTGTTTAGAAGTTCGAAAAAGACCCTAATCTCCATCGGTCCAATGGAGCTCAGCATGTCACTCCGAAGTCCTCTCTCGTACTTAATACACTTTCATTCCTCAAAGTCTATCGGAACTCCCTGACACATGCGGGAAAATTTGAATAGCTCCTCAAATTTATCTGTATACTCAGATACAGACATAGCACCCTACTTCAGCTGCAGTAACTCAAGTTCCTTGGACGTTGGTGCACGAAATTGCAATCACACTTTTGTAATCCGCACAACTAACCAGCAAGTGCACTAGGTCGTCCAAGTAATACCTTACGTGAGTAAGGGTCGATCCCACGGAGATTGTTGGTATGAAGCAAGCTATGGTTATCTTATTAATCTTAGTCAGGATGCCAATAAGATTCTTTGAATTTAATTGTAAAAAGTGGAAGTGTTTGGAATAAGTAATTGTTACTCAATAATGGAGAATATGTTGGAGTTTTGGAGATGCTTTGTCCTCTGAATTTCAGCTTTTCTCTTGTCCTCCTCTTCACACACGCAAGCTCCTTCCATGGCAAGCTGTATGTAGGGCGTCACCGTTGTCAATGGCTACTTCCCATCCTCTTAGTGAAAATGGTCCAAATGCTCTGTCACAGCACGGCTAATCATCTGTCGGTTCTCGATCATGTCGGAATAAGATCCATTGATCCTTTTGCGTCTGTCACTACGCCCAACACTCGCGAGTTTTAAGCTCATCACAGTCATCCAATCCCAGAATCCTACTCGGAATACCACAGACAAGGTTTAGACTTTACGGATTCTCAAGGATGCTGCCAATGGATTCTAGCTTATACCACGAAGATTCTGATTAAGGAATCTAAGAGATACTCATTCAATCTAATATAGAACGGAGGTGGTTGTCAGGCACACGTTCATGGATTGAGAAAGGTGATGAGTGTCACGGATCATCACCTTCTTCATAGTGAAGCACGAATGAACATCTTAGATAGGAACAAGCGTGTTTAAATGGAAAATAAAAATAATTGCATTAATTCATCGAGCCGCTGCAGAGCTCCTCACCCCCAACAATGGAGTTTAGAGACTCATGCCGTCAAAAAGTATAAAGTTCAAATCTAAAAATGTCATGAGATACAAAATAAATCTCTAAAAGTTGTTTAAATACTAAACTAGTAACCTAGGTTTACAGAAAATGAGTAAACTAGGATGGATAGTGCAGAAATCCACTTCTGGGGCCCACTTGGTGTGTGCTGGGACTGAGACTTAAGCTTTTCACGTGCCTGGGCTGTTTCTGGAGTTGAACGCCAGGTTGTAACCTGTTTCTGGCGTTGAACTCCAACTTGCAACCTGTTTCTGGCGCTGAACGCCAAACTGCAACATGAAACTGGCGTTGAACGCCAGTTTACGTCATTTATCTTCGCGCAAACTATGGACTATTATATATTGCTGGAAAGCCCTGGATGTCTACTTTCCAACCCAATTGAGAGCGCGCTAATTGGACCCCTTTAGCTCCAAAAAATCCATTCCGAGTGCAGGGAGGTCAGAATCCAACAGCATCAGCAGTCCTTTTTCAGCCTAAATCAGATTTTTGCTCAGCTCCCTCAATTTCAGCCAGAAAATACCTGAAATTACAGAAAAATACAAAAAATCATAGTAAAGTCCAGAAATATGAATTTTGCCTAAAAACTAATAAAATTATACAAAAAACTAACTAAAACATACTAAAATCTACATGAAATTACCCCCAAAAAGCGTATAAAATATCCGCTCAGATAGTATTATTGATTCTCCTAGTTTAGTATGTTGATTCTTGAACACAGTTACTTTATGAGTCTTGGCCGTGGCCCTAAGCACTTTGTTTTCCAGTATTACCACCGGATACATAAATGCTACATACACATAACTGGGTGAACCTTTTCAGATTGTGACTTAGCTTTGCTAGAGTCCCCAATTAGTGGTGTCCAAAGTTCTTAAGCACACTCCTTTGCTTTGGATCACGACTTTAACCACTCAGTCTCAAGCTTTTTACTTGGACCTGCATGCCACAAGCACATGGTTAGGGACAGCTTGAATTTTAGCCGCTTAGGCATGGATTTATTTTCTTGGGCCCTCCTATCCATTGATGCTCAAAGTCTTGGATCCTTTTCACCCTTGCCTTTTGGTTTTAAGGGTTATTGGCTTTTTCTTTTTCTTTATCCAATGATTCCTTGTTTTTTTCTCTCACTGCTTTTTCTTGCTTCAAGAATAAATTTCATGATTTTTCAGATCATCAATAATATTTCTCTTGTTCATCATTCTTTCAAGAGCCAACGATTTTAACATTCATGAAATTCAATATAAAAAATATGTACTGTTCAAGCATTCATTCAGAAGACAAAAAGTTTTGCCACCACATCTAAGTAATTAGAATTTTTCTTATTAAGAACTCGAAAAAAATTTTGCCTCTTTATTATAAAAATCTACTATTTTATTCATGTTTAATGATGATGAGAAAAATAAATTATAGCTTAATTGGAAATAAAATCAAAATAGATATACTAATTATTACTACTCCTATATAACTTCTAAGGTAAATTCCTATAAGAACAATTATCACAGAATTAAAGCTAAGATTAGGACTTAACAACCTTTATTTTGAGAACTGGATGTTCCTCTAGTCTGTGGGGTGCTTGGTCCTTCAAGAGATAGTTTTTGATGCTTCAGTTCCTTTAAGTCACGCCTTTGCTCTTCTTGTTCTCCAAGCAATTTGCAAAGCATGCTATTTTGATTATTCTGTTCTTCCTTTATTTGGTCTATAGCTTCTTGCAACTTGGTAACAGATGCTTCAAGATGCTCACAGTATTCAATTTGCGGGATTTCCGGGAGGAGTTCCTATGCTCTCCTCTTGATAGGGTCATCCTGCACTTGTTGTTTTTCCATTGATATTTTTGTGATTGGTCGCTCAACTGAGATATACTCAATTATTCCCATCTTCACTCCAGCATCTTTGTAGAGCATAGAAATTAAGCTTGGATAAGCCAATTTGGCATCTTTGGAGTTCTTGTTTGCGATTATGTAAAGTTCACATGAAATCAGTTGATGAACTTCCACTTCTCTTCCCAACATAATGCAATGGATCATCACTGCTCTTTTAACTGTAACTTTAGAACGGTTGCTAGTGGGCAATATAGAACGCCCAATGAAGTCCAGCCAGCCTCTGGCGACTGGTTTGAGATCTTCTCTCTTGAGTTGATTTGGGACGCCCTTGGTGCTGGTGGTCCACCTGGCTCCAGGGATGCATATATCCTCTAGAATCTTGTCCAGGCCCTTATTTGTTCTCATCATTCTCCTATTAAAGGAGTCTGGGTCATCTTTCAGTTGAGGTAGGTAAAGATCTCCCTGATTTTGTCAGGGTAAATGTGAATAATCTTTCCTCTGAAGAAGGTCCGATAGTCTTAGAGGGCAGTTCCAGATATTCTCTGCCTATCTGTTTGCCACAGATTAGCGTAGAATTTCTGAACCATGTTTCTTCCCACCTTTGTTTCAGGATTAGCTAGGACTTCCCAGTTCCTGTTTCGAATTTGCTCTTAAATCTCTGGATATTCGTCTTCTTTCAGATCGAATCTAACTTCCGGGATCACTGACCTTAAACCCATTATTTTGTAGTAATGGTGTAAATGTTCTTTGGTTAAGAACTTCCCTTGATTCCAAAGTGGTTTTGGAAAACTCTCTTTCTTGCCTTTTGGAGTGGGTTGTTTTCCTTTAGGAGCCATGATATTAGTGAATATGGTTTAGTGATCACGGATAAACACACAAAACTTAGAGGTTTGTTTGTCCTCAAGCAAAAGAAAGGAAAGAAGAGGGGTAGAAGGAGAGCTAGTATCGAATGGTGGACGAGAGGACGGAGGCCAAATGTGGATTTAAAGGGATGAGGGTGGGTTTTCGAAAATTTTGAAGAAAGATAAGATAGAAGATATGATTTATAAAAGATAAATATGATAAGAAAAAGATATAATTTAAAATTAAAAAGTTGTGAATGATATTTGAAAAAGATAAATCTGAATTTTTTTTTATTTTGAAAAAGATTTTAAAAGATAGTTAAGTTTTTTAAAAAAAATTATTTGAAAAGGAATTGGATGGGATTTGAAAAGGATTTGTGTTTATGAATTAAGATACATTTGATATTTTTGAAAAAGGGATTTTAGAAATTAGGATTTAAAATTTTTGGAATTGAAGGATGAGAGTTTGTAACATGTTTATGTAAGAAATCATGAATTTGAATATAAAAATTTGAAAAATGTGAATTAAAAACGAAATTACCTCCTCCCCACAATCCTGGCATTAAACGCCCAAACGCTGCATGTTTTGGGCGTTTAACGCCCATTTGCAGCTTCTCCTGGGCGTTCAACGCCCAGCTGTTGCTTCTAGCTGGCGTTGAACGCCAGGAACTCCATTGTCCCTGGGCATTTTTCTGAACGCCCAGGACGCTATAAATTTGGCGTTGAACGCCCAGAAGGTGCTTCTTTCTGGTGTTCAACGCCCAGATGGCTATCCTTACTGGCGTTGAACGCCCAGTAAGTGCTTCTTTTGGGCGTTCAGCGTCCAAAACAGCTCTTACTGGATTTTTTTTGCACCAGTGAGCTTCTTTTTGCTGTTTTATCCTCTGAATCCTTCTGTAACTCTGTGGACTAAAGCAATTGCTATTTTACCTTGAAGATAATTGACATAAACCTGTAAAAATCAATTAATTAACAAATAAGCTTTATAAATGGCTGGGTTGTCTCCCAACAAGCGCTTCTTTATTGTCTTTAGTTGGACTATTACTGAGCTTTAATCAAGTCTCAGTTTTGAACATTCTTGCTCAAAATTGCTTTCAAGATAATGTTTGACTCTCTGTTCATTAACAATGAACTTTTTGTTAGAATCATTATCCTGAAGCTCCACGTATCCATATGGTGACACACTTGTAATCACATATGGACCTCGCCAACGGGATTTCAATTTTCTGGGGAATAATCTGAGCCTAGAATTAAATAGCAGAACTTTCTGCCCTGGCTCAAAGACTCTGGATGATAGTTTCTTATCATGCCATCTTTTAGCTTTCTCTTTGTAAATTTTTGTATTTTCGAAAGCATTGAGTCTGAATTCCTCTAGCTCATTTAACTAGAGCAATCGTTTTTCTCCAGCTAACTTGGCATCAAGGTTTAGGAATCTGGTTGCCCAATAGGCCTTATGTTCCAGTTCCACTGGCAAGTGACAGTCTTTTCCATACACCAGCTGGTATGGAGAAGTTCCTATAGGTGTCTTGAATGCTGTTCTGTATGCCCACAGAGCATCATCCAAGCTTCTTGCCCAATCCCTTCTACGGTTAATCACAGTCCGTTCCAGGATTCTTTTTAGTTCTCTATTAGAGATTTGAACTTGTCCATTTGTCTGTGGATGATATCGAGTAGCTACCCTGTGGCTAACTCCATATCGAACCAAAGCTGAGTAAAGCTGTTTATTGCAGAAATGAGTGCCCCCATCACTGATTAGTACTCTAGGGATGCCAAATCTGCTGAAGATGTGTTTCTGGAGGAATTTTAGCACTGTCTTAGTATCATTAGTGGGTGTTGCAATAGCTTCCACCTATTTCGATACATAATCCATTGCCACCAGAATATAAGTGTTTGAGTATGATGGTGGGAAAGGTCCCATGAAGTCAATACCCCATACATCAAACAACTCAATCTCCAAGATCCCTTGTTGAGGCATGGCATAACTGTGAGGCAGATTGCCAGATCTTTGGTAACTGTCACAATTAAGTACAAACACTCGGGAGTCTTTATAGAGAGTAGGCCAGTAGAAGCCACATTGGAGGACTCTTGTGGCTGTTCGCTCACTTCCAAAAATGTCCTCCATACTGTGATCCATGGCAGTGCCAGAGGATCTTCTGTGCTTCTTCTTTAGGCACACATCTACGGATTACTCCGTCTGCACATCTCTTAAAGAGATATGGTTCATCCTAAAGATAGTACTTTACATCCGTGATCAATTTTTTGTTTGCTGCCTACTGTACTCTTTGGGTATGAATCTTACTGCCTTGTAGTTTGCAATGTCTGCAAACCATGGCACTTTCTGGATGGCAAAGAGTTGCTCATCTGAAAAGTTTTCAGAGATCTCAGTAAGAGGGAGGGACGCCCCTTCTACTGGTTCTATTCGGGACAGGTGATCTGCTACTTGGTTCTCTGTCCCTTTTCTGTCTCTTATTTCTATATCAAACTCTTACAGGAGCAAAACCCATCTGATGAGTCTGGGTTTTGAATCCTGCTTTGTGAGTAGATATTTAAGAGCAGCATGGTCAGTGTACACAATCACTTTTGATCCTACTAAATAAGATCTAAACTTGTCAATGGCGTAAACTACTGCAAGTAACTCTTTTTCTATGGTTGTGTAGTTCTTCTGTGCATCATTTAAAACACGACTTGCATAGTAAATGACGTGCATAAGCTTGTCATGCCTTTGTCCCAACACTGCACCAATGGCATGGTCACTGGCATCACACATCAGTTCAAATGGTAATGTCTAGTCTGGTGCAGAGATGACTGGTGCTGTGACCAGCTTAGCTTTCAGAGTCTCAAATGCCTGCAGACACTCTTTATCAAAGATAAATGGCGTGTCAGTAGCTAGCAGATTACTCAGAGGTTTGACAATTTTTGAAAAATCTTTTATAGACATCCTATAGAATCCTGCATGCCCCAGAAAGCTTCTGATTGCCTTAACATTGGCAGGTGGTGGTAATTTTTCAATTACCTCTACCTTAGCTTGATCCACGTCTATTCCCTTGTTCGAAATTTTGTGTCCAAGGACAATTCCTTCAGTCACTATAAAGTGACATTTCTCCTAGTTTAAAACCAGGTTAGTCTCTTGGCACCTCTTTAGAACAAGTGCTAGATGGTCAAGACAGGAGCTGAATGAGTCTCCAAATACTGAAAAGTCATCCATGAAGACTTCCAGAAATTTTTCCACCATATCAGAGAAAATAGAGAGCATGCACCTTTGAAAGGTTGCAGGTGCATTGCACAGGCCAAATGGCATCCTTCTGTATGCAAGTACTCCGGATGGACATGTGAATGCTATTTTCTCTTGATCTTGGGGATCTACTGCAATTTGATTATAACCAGAATATCCATCCAGGAAGCAGTAGTATTCATGACCTGCTAGTCTTTCTAGCATATGGTCTATGAATGGTAAAGGAAAATGATCCTTTCTGGTAGCTGTATTGAGCCTTCTGTAATCAATACACATACGCCACCCTGTAACTGTTCTTGTAGGAACCAGTTCATTTTTTTCATTATGAACCACTGTCATGCCACCCTTCTTAGGGACGACTTGGACAGGGCTTACCCAGGGGCTGTCAGAAATGGGATAAATAATCCCAGCCTTTAGTAATTTAGTGACCTCCTTCTGCACCACCTCCTTCATGGCTGGATTCAGCCGCCTCTGTGGTTGAACCACTGGCTTAGCGTCACTCTCCAATAGGATCTTGTGCATGCATATGGCTGGGCTAATGCCCTTAAGATCACTGATGGACCACCCAAGAGCTATCTTGTGTGTCCTTAGCACTTGAATTAGTGCTTCCTCTTCCTATGGCTCTAAGGTAGAGCTTATGATTACAGGAAACGTATCACCTTCTCCCAGAAATGCATATTTCAGGGATGGTGGTAATGGTTTGAGCTCGTGTTTTGGAGGTTTTTCCTCTTCCTGAGGAATTTTTAGAGGTTCTATTATTCTCTCTGGTTCCTCCAGATTAGGCTGAACATCTTTAAAGATATCCTCTAGCTCTGATTCGAGACTTTCAGTCATATTGACCCCTTTTACCAGAGAGTCAATAATATCAATGCTCATGCAGTCATTTTGGGTGTCTGGATGCTGCATAGCTTTGACAACATTCAACTTAAACTCGTCCTCATTGACTCTCAGGGTCACTTCCCCTTTTTGGACGTCAATGAGGGTTCGTCTAGTTGCTAGGAAAGGTCTTCCTAGAATGAAAGTTGCACTCTTGTGCTCCTCTATTTCCAGCACCACAAAGTCAGTGGGAAAGGGAAATGGCCCAACCTTGACAATCATGTCTTCAATTACGCCTGATGGAGCCATCAGCAAGTTGGAGACATATTTGGGTTGGTTTAACTTCATCAGTCAACCCAAGCTTTTTGATAGTAGCTGCAGGTATTAGGTTAATACTTGCCCCAAGATCACATAGAGCTTGCTTGGTACAAGTACTTTCTAATGTGCATGGTATCATAAAGCTTCCCGGATCTTTAAGCTTCTCAGGTAAGCTTTTCAGAATGACTGCACTGCATTCTTCAGTGAGGTAAACTTTCTCAGTTTCCCTCCAATCCTTCTTATGACTTAAGATTTCTTTCATGAACTTAGCATAAGAGGGTATTTGCTCAAGTGCCTCTGCAAACGGAATCTTGATCTCAAGAGTCCTGAGATAGTCTACAAAGCAGGCAAATTGCTTATCCTGTTCTGCTTGGTGGAGTTTCTGAGGATAAGGCATTTTGGCTTTGTATTCCTCAACTTTAGTTGCTGTAGGTTTATTACCTACAGCCGTGGGTTGAGAGGCCTTTTTAGAGGAGTTGCTATCAGCACTTGTATGTGTCTGATCTCCCACTGGCGTTTGAATGCCAGGGGTGGAAGCTGGAGTGGCATTAGATGCCAACTCCTCACCTGTTTCTGGTGTCTGAACGCCAGAACTGTGCTTCCTTTGGGCGTTCAACGCCAATTCCTTGCTTGTTTCTGGCGTTGAACGCCAGGAATGAGCATGGTTTGGGCGTTCAACGCCAGCTTTCCACCCATTTTCTGGCGTTTGGGCGTCAGAATTATTCCTCTCTGGGTTCTTATTGTCCTCAGATGGATTTTGGGTAGTTTGCTCATTTCTTGGCTTCCTGCTACCTTGAAGTGAGGTATTTAATGTTTTCCCACTTCTTAATTGAACTGCTTGGCACTTTTCTATTATTTGTTTTGATAACTGCTATTCTGTTTGCTTCAACTGTACTTCCATGTTCATATTAGCTATTCTTGTTTCTTGTAGTATCTCCTTGAATTCGGCTAGCTATTTTGTTAGAAAATTCAGTTGCTGATTGAATTCAGTAACTTATTCTATAGGACTGAGTTTAGCAGTTACTGTTTTAGCCTCTTTGTTGATGGAAGGTTCACTGCTTAGGTACAGATGCTGATTTCTTGTAACTGTATCAATAAGCTCTTGAGCTTCTTCTATTGTCTTTCTCATGTGTATAGATCCACCAGCTGAGTGGTCTAGAGAAATCTGAGCTCTTTCTGTAAGCCCATAATAGAAGATGTCTAACTGCACCCACTCTGAAAACATTTCAGAGGGGCATTTTCTTAGCATCTCTCTGTATCTCTCCCAGGCATCATAAAGGGATTCATTATCTCCTTGTTTAAAGCCTTGGATGCTCAGCCTTAGCTGTGTCATCCGTTTTGGAGGGAAGTATTGATTCAGGAATTTTTCTGACAACTGTTTCCATGTCTTTATGCTAGCTTTAGGTTGGTTATTTAACCATCTTTTAGCTTGGTCTTTTCAACAAATGGAAACAGTAATAATCTGTAGACATCCTGATCTACTTCTTTATCATGTACTGTGTCAGCAATTTGTAAAAATTGTGCCAGAAACTCTGTAGGTTCTTCCTGTAAAAGACCGGAATACTGGCAACTTTGCTGCACCATGATAATAAGCTGAGGATTCAACTCAAAACTACTAACTCCAATGGAGGGTATACATATACTACTCCCATATGAAGCAGTAGTGGGGTTAGCATATGACCCCAGAGTCCTTCTGGACTGTTCATTTTCACTTAAGTCCATAATGGAGAAAGGGGAGATGATGTGAATTTATTTTATTATATATAAAAATTTTGAAATAATAATAACAAAATAAAATAAAATAAAGACGACAATAAAAATAAAAATAAATAAAAATAAAAATAAAGTAAATAAAAAAAGAATTTAAAAATATTTTATGAAGATTTTCGAAAAATGAGGAGAGAGAAAGTGGTTAGGATATTTTCGAAAAAGATATAAATTTTTTTTAAAAAAAATCTTAAAAGGATAAGATTTGAAAAATTTTGAAATTGAAATCTGAATTTTTATAAAAAAAATTCGAAAATATGGCTTAAAAATAGTTAGAAAAGATATTTTTTGAATTTTGAATTTTATGATGAAAGAGAAAAACACACAAAAGACACAAGATTTAAAATTTTTTAGATCTAATGCTCCTTATTTTCGAAAATTTTGGAGGGAAAACACCAAAGAACACCAAACTTAAAAATTTTAAGATCAAAACACAAGAAAGACTCAAGAACACCTTGAAGAATCACAAGAACAACAAGAACAAAAGAAAGATCACCAAACTTAAAATTTTTAGAAAACCAAAATAAATTTTTGAAAATTAAAGAAAATTAACAAGAAAACACCAAACTTAAAGTTTGGCACAAGATTTAATAAAAAAAAAATTATTTTTGAAAAAGATTTTAAAAAGAAGATACCCAATTACCAAGAACATAAACCAACGCTCTAGCCAATTGAGCTATAAATGTAACGTGTTTTAAAGAGGTATTTTTAATAAATAAAAATAATTTTTTTTAAAAACTAATATTTTGAACTTGCACAAGGAAAACACGAAAAATACACAAAATAGGAAAAACCAAATATCAAACAAGAAAATTTAACAGGAACAATTTGAAGATCAAGGAAAAATAAAGAACATGCAATTCGAAAATTGAAAGACAAAGAATAGCTTGCAATTGACACCAAACTTAAAACATGACACTAAATTCACAGAAAAACTAAAAATTAATAAAGAAAACTAATATTTTTGAAAATTTTTTTTAGAAGGGATAATAAAAGATGCAATTCTAGTAAAAAAGATAAATTTTTCCTAATCTAAGCAACAAGATTCACCGTCAGTTGTTCAAACTCAAGCAATCCCCGGCAACGGCGCCAAAAACTTGGTGCACGAAATTGCAATCACACTTTTGCAATCCGCACAACTAACCAGCAAGTGCATTGGGTCATCCAAGTAATACCTTACGTGAGTAAGGGTCGATCCCACGGAGATTGTTGGTATGAAGCAAGCTATGGTTATCTTATTAATCTTAGTCAGGATGCCAATAAGGTTCTTTGAATTTAATTGTAAAAAGTGAAAGTGTTTGGAATAAGTAATTGTTACTCAATAATGGAGAATATGTTGGAGTTTTGGAGATGCTTTGTCCTCTGAATTTCAGCTTTTCTCTTGTCCTCCTCTTCACACACGCAAGGCTCCTTCCATGGCAAGCTGTATGTAGGGCGTCACTGTTATCAATGGCTACTTCCCATCCTCTCAGTGAAAATGGTCCAAATGCTCTATCACAGCACGGCTAATCATCTGTTGGTTCTCGATCATGTCGGAATAAGATCCATTGATCCTTTTGCGTCTGTCACTACGCCCAACACTCACGAGTTTTAAGCTCGTCACAGTCATCCAATCCCAGAATCCTACTCAGAATACCAAAGACAAGGTTTAGACTTTCCGGATTCTCAAGGATGCTGCCAATGGATTCTAGCTTATACCACGAAGATTCTGATTAAGGAATCTAAGAGATACTCATTCAATCTAATGTAGAATGGAGGTGGTTGTCAGGCACACGTTCATGGATTGAGGAAGGTGATGAGTGTCACGGATCATCACCTTCTTCATAGTGAAGCGCGAATGAACATCTTAGATAGGAACAAGCGTGTTTGAATGGAAAACAGAAATAATTGCATTAATTCATCGAGATGCTACAGAGCTCCTCACCCCTAACAAAGGAGTTTAGAGACTCATGCCGTCAAAAAGTATAAAGTTCAGATCTAAAAATGTCATGAGATACAAAATGAATCTCTAAAAGTTGTTTAAATACTAAACTAGTAACATAGGTTTACAGAAAATGAGTAAACTAGGATGGATAGTGCAGAAATCCACATCTGGGGTCCACTTGGTGTGTGCTGGGGCTGAGACTTAAGCTTCTCACGTGCCTGGACTGTTTCTGGAGTTGAACGCCAGGTTGTAACCTGTTTCTGGCATTGAACTCCAACTTGCAACATGTTTCTGGCGCTGAACGCCAAACTGCAACATGGAACTGGCATTGAACGCCAGTTTACGTCATCTATCTTCACGCAAAGTATGGACTATTATATATTGCTGGAAAGCCCTGGATGTCTACTTTCCAACCCAATTGAGAGCTCACTAATTAAAATCCTGTAGCTCCAAAAATCCATTCCGAGTGCAGAGAGGTCAGAATCCAACAGCATCAGCAATCCTTTTTTAGCCTAAATCAGATTTTTGCTCAGCTCCCTCAATTTCAGCCAGAAAATACCTGAAATTACAGAAAAACACACAAACTCATAGTAAAGTCCAGAAATATGAATTTTGCCTAAAAACTAATAAAATTATAGTAAAAAATAACTAAAACATACTAAAATCTACATGAAATTACCCCCAAAAAGCGTATAAAATATCCGCTCATCAGACGCCCTGGCAGAATTTGGAAAGAACTTTTTATAAAATTCCATTTGGAAGGCATCCCAGGTGATAGGATCATCCCCCTGCTGCAGGAGACGTCGGGCTCCCTACCACCAATACGATGCTTCCTCAATGAGCAGATAGGTAGCAAATTCAACACACTGCTCTTCAGGCACCAACTGCGCTTGCAGTGCTCTCTCCATAGCCTAAAACCAGGTATTGGCTTTAGTCTGGTTGGTGGTTCCCTTGAACTAAGGTGGATTAACCTTTAAGAAGGTTGGCAGTGTTACTGGGCCCTGAGCTCCACTTCCGCCATTGCCATTATTGTTTATCTGTTGCCTAAGAGCCTCCGTAGTGGCCTGCATAGTAGTAGCCATGTTCTCCAACGCCGTAATGAAGTTTACCGGGATTTACATTCTACCCCCTAACACAAATTTTCGCCCTCGAAAATTCCATCCGCCACCACGAGTACGTGAGCGTAGTCTGCCTTTATATCCAACGCATAGTAGTCCCAATGTCTTTTTAGTCAGCGCGCTTCCATTGCCGCGCTCTGATTCCTTTATGTCTGAGGATCTCGATCATTCGTTCAATGCTAACCAACAGCCTCGTTCATTACTTTTATCATCTCATCAACTCACATCTTATTAAATCTCAAATCATTTCATCAATAATACCACCATCATCATTAATCATAGTCGTCATCCCACATCACTATAATCAACCAAAAATCATCACCATACCTTAATCATACTCCATCCTTATCATCTCTCTCTCTGTCAAGCCAATAACCACTAATCACAGCTCAACTCCAAGCATAACCTCTACACTTACTTTCTTATTCCCAAACCCTCGAATTTATATATAAATTGCTGTTTTAAAGTCTTTGACTAATTAATCAAAACTCTCTTCGTTGTCTAGAAATCAAATGAGTTTAAAATAACAAGTTAACAAAATCATAAGAATCCGATTTTCTTTAATAATCTATAAAAGCATTCGAAACACATCTCTTTTGTTAAAGTTACTCAAATAAAAAATCATTTTCAAAACTATAACTAACACTCTTTCAAATTTATAGGAAAATTTCGACAGCACCTCCCCTATAAATTAGGGTTCACTAAAACCAATCTTAGTACAACATTAGCATTTCAATTTAATGTTTACCAAATTCGTCTCTGAATCCAATCATTATACATTTCAATCTAAATTCAAGGACATCATGATCAAATCGTAATACTTATCTCTCAATCACGACGGTTGGTACTCACTTATCACCTAAATCTAATTACACACCAACAATCATTTCCGTATCCACTCTGGAATCAGTCAAAGTTCACAGCCACAATCAATTCAAGTACTTGAGAATCATTACTCGGATTAACCCACTAGACCCTTCTAGTATTTCAAGCTTAAGACATTCTAGTCAACTTTACACCTCCTATATGTAACTATTCTGTGTTACTACTTCCACTGCGTCACTCTGATTGCTTTTTATTAAAGACCTACCTAATTGTTTATGCTAGACAAACCTTCTATTAAGATAACTTAGGGTCGCCTAGAACACATCATGATTTTTCATTCAACCATATGTTATGAGTGAATACCAGTCTTCAGTATTGTCTAAAGTGGTAAAGAACTAAGTTATTAGTTTTCTTATTACCTCAGATATGAGGATCGGATCCGGCAGTACCCCGGTTCCTCTTGTGTGGGCAATCTCTGACCAAATGTCCTGACTTCCCGCAATTGTAAGACCAACCTGAACCATTACGACACAGCCTATTTGGGTGATGACCTGCACATCTCTGATAGCTCAAAACATCTGAAGCCCCCGCTGTCTATTTTCCCTTACCGTTTTTTGGGAATCCTCATTCGTCGCAAAGTTATTCCGTCCTTGGGGAAAATGTTGTGGATATCCTCTTCTCTTAAACTCTTGACCCCTTGTTGCGTATCCTTGGTTGTGCTCTTTGTGGTGGGACTCCCGACGGTTATTCTCTGCCTCGCCAGCCTTCCTCACACATTCTTCAGCGACACGACTCTTTTCACAAGTTCGGAAAAGACCCTAATCTCCATCGGTCCAACGGAGCTTAGAATGTCATTCCAAAGTCCTTTCTTGTACTTAATACACTTCCATTCATCGAAGTCTCCTGGAGCTCCCTGACATATGCGGGAAAACCTGAATAGCTCCTCAAATTTATCTGTATACTCAGATACGGACATAGCACCCTGCTTCAGCTGCAGTAACTCAAGTTCCTTGGCCGTCCTGACAGAATTCGAAAAGTACTTTTTATAAAATTTCACCTGGAAGGCATCCTAGGTGATAGGATCATCCCCCTGCTGCAGGAGACGTCGGGCTCCCTGCCACCATTGCGATGCTTCCCCAGTGAGCAGATAGGTAGCAAATTCAACACACTGATCTTCAGGCACCAACTGCGCTTGCAGTGCTTGCTCTATAGCCTGAAACCAGGTATCAGCTTCAGTCGGGTTGGTGGTTCCCTTGAACTTAGGTGGATTATCCTTTAAGAAGGTTTCCAGTGTTATTGGGCCATGAGCTCCACTTCTGCCATTGCCATTATTGTTTGTCTGTTGTCCAAGAGCCTCCACAGTGGCCTGCATAGTAGCAGCCATGTTCTCCAACGCTATAATGAAGTTTACCGGGTTATTCGGGTTGGTTTTCGGTCCCTGAGTACTAGTACGACCTCTCTCACGGCCTAGACCGCGTCCACGAGGTGCCATCTGGTTCCTATACACACCAAACAATCGATGTCAAGTTGATCAGTCTCAATATCAGATGTCTAGTGCTTCAAAGTACCAAAGGTACACTCATGAACTTCATGCTAGACGTATCAGTCGGATACCATAACTAGCACAAGCATAGACTCAAAGTATGCATTGAAGCATAAGCAGTTTCATCCCTCAGGCTCACGAGGACGAACTACTCTGATACCATAATGTAACACCCTAATATACATTTTCTTATGCTTGAGTCATAAGTCAAAGATATTAAGGTGGTACGACTCTCAAGGGGGATTTTTTAATACATAATTACAAATAAAATTGAAAGGATTATTAATCGAGAAGCCTGAAGAGAGTAAAAATAAAATCATGAAGTTGTATCACTCACGCATTGACAACTAAAAGATAAAGCGTGAAGTCGAAAGCGTTATACAGAAAAAAGTCATTAAGGAGAATAAGAGAAGGACATTATATAGATATATAACATAAGTAGATAGCCACTAGTCGCGACTCGCGAGGTTTAGGCCAACTAGGGTACAGTATAAAAGTAATTTGACAACCATATCTCCTAATCTTGCCCAAATGATACACAAGGGCCTCTATATGGAAAGTTTTCAAAAGGATTAAATACATATCATGAGTTCTTTAAAAACAAAAGCGGAGAGAATCCAAGCAAAAGTAAATAAGAGATCTTAGAAGTCTTCGCCGTCTTTCAGACAAACCACAGCTCACTGCTGAGCACCTAGACCTGCATTTGAAAAAAAAGATATATACAGAATGAGAACCCCCGACCCATGGGTTCCCAGTACGGTAAAAGTGCCAAATAAACACAATGCATTGTAATAAAAGTGCCATCCTATATTCTCGCTAATCCATAAATAGGCAACTGTCATAAGGGAATGATAAATCTAATTCCTCTTCCTCATGCTTCCCAACTTTCTAACTCTCCAACAAATCAGAATCAGAATCATAAGCCAAACCTATCACCAGTTATTTTGTCTAAGCAATTCTATATCATTACCTCGTATCCTCACCTGGAGTAAGTGAAATCACTTCACTGCGTCAACCCAGGGAGCTCAAATTATCTCATACAATAATCATCATCATTATTCAATCACATCATCAACTCATCTCATCAAGAACAACCCTCAGCATCAACCGACACCAACATGAGGGACCTCTCAGTTGTACAAACACAAGCAATATAGTCAAGTAATACACAATAAGGTACAAGTAGAACAAGTAGCACATAATCAGGTAATATAGCATATATGATATAGCAATCCAAAAGAAAAAGGCAAACCCAAACAATTCAAGCGTATGCAAATGATGTACGCCTGTCCTATGGCTGATGATATCATCTGTCGGTTATCAAGCCAACCCGACGTGTCCGTTAGCTAAACCGGGCACAGTCTCTCTGTTGCACATTAATATCATTAGAGGGAATACGTGCCCTGTCACCATTAGAGGGTATATGTGCCCTGTCACCATTAGAGGGTATATGTACCTGGTCAGCATTAGAGGGTATCGGTGCCCTATCACCCTTACAACTGGAGAGAAAACATAACATACTCACATTCAACATTTTTCATCATTATTCATTTACCACATTCATTCATAATCACTCTTCATTATTACCAATTCTCAAACAATGACCCGGAGCAAGCGGGACAAACCACGACCCTTGCTACTACCCAGGTATCACAGACATACATTCATCCAAAACTCTATAATTAAACTCATTTATCATAATTTCCCTTCTGCATCTCATACCCGGAGCAAATGGACAATGCCACTGCCTACTACCCGAGGTCACACATTACATTCATTTTCAAACCATCATTTCTGCACTTCCTCAATCAAAATTCATTATTCCAAGTCTTTCTTTACCAACAAGTTATTACATTTCCTACCTTCTTCTCATTACTAGGCATACTATAAAAATTTAGGACCTAAAGGATGAAAATGGAGGGTTAGAAGTCTAAAATTTGGCTGTAAAAACTCAAAAATCAATTCTCACTGAAAACAGGATCACGTGTGCGCGTCGCCCACGCGCACGCATGGAAAGCGGAGGAAAGCGGGTGACACGTAAGCATCGCCCATGTGCACGTGTGGAAAGTAGAGAGGTAGGTGACGCGTGCGCGTTAGCCACGCGTACGCATGGATGCGTTTTGTGCTGTTCGCATAAAATCGGCATGCTACCATCACAACTCTCTGGAATTTATACCATGCACCTGCATCAATACAGCGATGTGTACGCGTCGGAGTACGTTTTGCCAAAAAATTTACTAAGTTTAAAAAGCTGCAGGATTACATTTTCAAACCCTAAACTTCTGACGGGCATAACCTTTTTGTTTCAAATCATTTTTCACCCGTTCTTCAAATGGCATAGACATCTCGGATTCAATTTTATTTATAAACAAGTTTGATACAAATCGGGGATCCGGAAACCAAGTTATGCTCCATCAAAGTAGACCAAAATTACAACTTTCATAAAAACCAACAAAAACTAAATTTTTGACATAAACCAATTCCAAACCTTCTCAAAACCAACCAAAACTTAACAAAATCCACCTCTAGCCTCCTCAACTCATATTTTCAACATTGTCATTAAATTTACAATCCACCAATTCACCATTATGACCAATCTCAATCAAATAACTCAATTTCAAACAAAATACCATATCATATATTTCATTCCACATCTCAAGTTCCAATAATACCAATTCCATCAACCCCCAATACATATAAATCCATATCATCATATACAACTCACATGCATTATCAACAAAGACATCAATTCCTCCTTCAAAACCAATAACTACATAATCCATACAATCTATTGTAACCAAATAACAACAATCACAATTCCATTCAATCTCATATGACATCACACAATACACACATCACTTACCCTCCTTACCTCTTTCCGACTTCTGGCCCAAGATTCACAGCCTCCGGACCAAGTTCACAATTTAAATGCATATTTCACAAACCAATATACATTATCCAATTCATCAAATTCTCAACGCACCAAACATACAAATTCACACAATTCCCGACCCAATCATTAATTTACATTACATATCAACTATGCATATTAGTACCAACTATTTACACAATGCAAACTTAATCCTAGGGGCATCTAACCTAGAAATTCTCATTACACCACACGATACTTAAATAAAACTTAAACTATACCTCTTGGAGCCAAACCAATTAAGCCTCTTCTTTGGAAGTCTCCACTAACCCTTAGCTCCAAGCCTTACCAAAGCCCCACAAGCAATATCAATCTTCCAATTGTGCACCAAAATTATCCAATACTCTAACATAATCAATTTTTACACTTATAATCAACCTAGGGTTCATAAAATTGATAAATCACAAGGGTTATAGGGTTTCTTATCTTAACCCACAAAATTGGTTGATGGAACTCACCAATGGCTCATACTAGAGCACTCCTAAATAACCAAAATCATAAGTTACTCAACACCCATTACCAAACTCAAATTTAAGGAAAAAAACAAAAACTAGGCAGAGGATAGTGTAATACTCACCACAAAACTTAAATAAAATTGTATAGGATGAGAAGAGTGATGCGTGGTCGCAAACGGCTCGTCAATCGGAGTTCCAGAGAGAAAGTTATGGTGATTTGAAGTTTGGAAAGCTAGGTTTTCTTTCTCTCTTCTCTCTATCCGCTCCCTCTCTCATTCTCTAGGGTAAATGAACTGAAATGCTCATAACTAATGGTAATATATGTTGGGTCTTGGGCCCATTTGGGCCCGGTTCACTTATTTTAGTCTATTGGCCCAACTTTGGGGCAAAACCTTTAAGATTAGAGTTTTAAATTGTATTTTAAATATTTCTATTTTTCCAAATTAAAAATTCTTATTTCTTAAAATTATTCACTTCTAATTAATTTTCTTAGCCACAGTACTGGACAGATCGCAGCCGGTACTGCTGGTCAAATTTCCAGTGCGCATTTTTATTCAGAAAATTATGTTTTCTGACTCAGAAAAATTTACTAAGTCCAAATATCATATTTAAATTATCAAATTCCAATTGCGAAATTTTCTAATCATATTCGCTCTTGTTTAATTTATTATTTAATTAATTACGGTTTGACCAGATTTTACACCAATAGCCCTTAGGAAAAAACCAGAACCTGCACCAAAAAGATACTCAAAACCAGCATCTACCATCCTATTTTCAATTATGTCTCTTACCAAAATCTCTCTCAAAAATAGCAAGCTTTTACTTCTAAAATTACAACCCTGTTTGAGCCTAGAAACATAGAGGAAGCACTAGATGATCCTAACTGGAAATTAGCAGTGATGGAAGAGTGGCATGCACTCAAGAAGAATGAAACTTGGGAGATTGTAGATCTGCCACAGAATACAAAATTGGTTGGCTGTAGGTGGGTTTTTACCATCAAGTGCAATGCTGATGGAAGCATAGAGAGGTATAAGGCTAGGTTAGTAGTTAGGGGATATTCACAAACCTATGGAGTAGACTATCGAGAGACTTTTTCTCCAATTGCCAAACTTAGCTCTGTGCAGATTCTCTTAACTCTTGCTGCGAATAAAAATTGGCCTTTACATAAATTGGATATAAAGAATGCTTTCCTGAATGGGGAGCTAGGGAAGAGGTGCTCATGAAACTTCCATCTAGATTTGAGGCTGAACTAGGAAGGAATAAAGTGTGCAAATAAAGAAATTTTTCTATGGATTGAAACAATCCCCAAGAGCTTGGTTTGAACGACTTGGAATGGTGGTGAAGGGACTTAGTTATACTCAAAGCCATGCTGAACATACATTTTTCTATAAACATTCAGTAGCTAATAAAACTGACATCTTAATTGTATATGTGGATGACATTATTCTAACAGGTGATGATTTTTTGGAGCTAAAAGACTTGAAGGAGAAGCTTGCCAAAGCATTTGAAATTAAAGAATTTGGCTCATTAAAATACTTCATTGGAATTGAATTTGCAAGGTCTAAGGAAGGCATTTTTATGAACCAACAAAAGTACATCCTAGATATTTTAAAAGAGACGGGATTAGTTGGTTGTAAAGCTGTTGAAACACTTATAGAGCCTAATTTAAAATTGAAGCCAGCTGAACTAGAAAATGTAATGGACAAAGGAAGATATCAGTAGTTAGTAGGGAGGCTAATCTATTTATCCCATACACGCCCAGATATAGCCTTTGCTGTGAGCATGGTAAGCCAGTTTATGCATTCACCTGGTCAAGAACACATGGATGCTGTCTTTCGAATCCTAAGGTACTTGAAAGGGTCACCTGGGAAAGGCTTACTCTACAAAAAGCATGGACATCTTCAAGTAGAAGCTTATTCAGATGCAGATTGGGTTGGGAATGTCATGGATAGAAGGTCAACATTTGGGTATTATACTTTTGTTGGTGGAAACCTAGTTAGTTGGAGGAGTAAAAAACAGAGTGTTGTGGCACGAAGTAGTGCAGAAGCTGAGTTTAGAGCAGTGGCTTATTGAATATGTGAAGCACTATGGGTAGAGAAAATCCTACAAGAACTAAAAGTTTCCATTTCTCCACCAATGAGGTTGTATTGTGACAACAAATATGCAATTTCTATTTCTCATAATCCAGTGTTGCATGATAGAACTAAACATGTTGAAGTTGACAAGCATTTTATCAAGGAAAAGATTGAGAGAGGACAGATTTGCATCTCATATGTTCCAACCACGGAACAATTAGCAGATGTTCTAACTAAAGGATTACCCAAGAAGACTTTTGATAGCATAATAAGCAAGCTGTTAATGAATGATATCTTCAAGCCAGCTTGAGGGGGAGTGTTGACTAGATCAAATCAAAATCAGATTTCTAATACCTTTCATGAATCTTTTATGTAAATAGAATTAATTATAAATCTTTTTCTTTTTTGGCTTAGCTTAATTTTGGGGATTTTATGATTATAAATCTTTCCTTTATTTTAGGCTAGTATTTTTTTCCTTCTTTCCTATTTTATAGTTACTTCTATTTCTGTAATTCCTCTATAAAGAGGCTGATTCCCTGTACATTTGATAATAAGATATATTCAAACACTTCAACTAATTCTTAAAGCTAAAACATAAAAACCAAAAACACAATAAAATAGAGACAACAATCTCAACATGAAAGACACCAACTACTACAGCACCCCTGCCAAGAAACATCACTACCAAGATATTCCACCCTCAAATGTGTATAACCTTCCAAAAGCAACATAAAATCAAAATAAAACCGCCGCTGTCAGTATAAAGATGAGACTAATAACAACCAAATATAATCATTGCTAATAACATATATCTTTTGTCCCATCTTCTTTACTCCTCCATCCCCCATATTTTTTATTTAAAAGCTCCTCTCACCATATTTCAATAGATTGGTTCCAAAAACTCTACCACCAAGAGAAAGAGACGTAGAAAAGAACATCAGTGCCACCAAGCATCCCCAATAGCCAGATGAAAACATCAACAGCGCTGGGTATAAGGTAGAACAAACCCACATGTCCCTATAGAATGACCATATAAATATCACTTAGAACTTACCATCATTTTTTCCAATTCAGCCAATCATCGATTTGCACATGTGCTAGAAATTGTTAATCCAAGTTATGCTCATAGTTTCACTCATTTTCGCAATGCGTGTCTACCTATTAATGTAGTGAAAATCCTTTAAATTTGCATGCCGAAATTTTAAAGAAGCGAGGCTTTTAACCGAATTCACCAATCTGTTCCTTTCAAGTTGGGGTTCCAACTCTTGATAGATTTATTTGCTGCCCATTAGACCAAGATCAACATAAATAATTATCTAGCAAAGAAAAACATGATCACTTATTATTGTTCTCCAATTTTGGCTTCACAACTTTTGGCATCATAAATTTAGAATATAATAATATTCCTACGACATCATAAATTTAGAATATAATAATGTTCATACGACATGATTGCAAGTGATTTGATATCTTAGTCTCAGGTCCAATAAACTTATGATATTTCAATTAAAGAGTTAAAAAAGAAAAAAGAAAACATGTACATACCATAAGAGGTTCATTTATAAATAAGATTTGTGATCTCATCACAAACTATGTTTTAGCTTGAAACCTCAATTAGAAGACTGTGTACATCCTCTAAGGATGAGTTATGCATAAGTTAGAAGATTTATCTGCACATAAATCTAGATAATTTTTCTCTCCATTTCAACCACATCCCAAATTCATCCTAAAGATAACCATAAGATTAATAGTACCACATATTGAACGAAAGTTATGTTAAAGGGTCTTTGATTGTCTCCACAAATAAAGCTTGAATTTCTTTGGATTACCTCCTATCCATTTTATGTTCTTCTCTTTCCTTCCTTTTCAAAACTCTTATTTTCTCTCCCTAAAGTTATTCTGTAAATCAGTTCCAGTAGTTTGAATATAATTAACATGTCATAAAGCTATTCAAACTAAAATACTGAGTGAATGTCAGGATACAACTAAAGCAATAAATCAACACAAATAATAGATGCAAAATCAACGACATTATCAACAAATGAGTTATATCTGAAACATGTAACAAAAATGCTAGAGAAAGACCTTTATACGTGCTCCTCTCTTTTGGCTTTGTTCTTTCGTTTTGCATCATGTTAAACAACTTTTATTTCAGATATATACTCATCGATCAAAATCTCCCTATCCTCGTATCTCATAGAATCTTGGGTCATCCCTTAAATAAGAGATTTTCTATTCTCATTAAAAATGTAATCTCCGCCCGCACAACAACAACAACAACAACAACAACAACAATAATAATAATAATAATAATAATAATTCTCTCCTCTTCCTTTAGAAATAAAATAGAAATGCATCAATATTTACCAACAAAGTTAAAGAAGACGCAAAGGAACACGATTTAGGGAGAGAAGAAAATAAGGACAAAACCTAGGTTTCTATTCCTAATCATCAAAATGGGTTAGAATTTGATTTTCAATTGGGTTCTAGCTCAGTCTGCTTCCTTGCATGTTGAATGCCGTTAAACTCGTGATTCCAGTGATTGGATCTTTGCTTAGCGATTCAACATAAGCGAACAACACTCCTCCTGACAAAGGCCAAAAGTGGGAGTGGAGGGTGGCAAGTGTGGGGTTGAACCAATTGAGCTGAAGAAATCATAGAAACAAGAAAAAACAATGGAGAGTATGAGTTGTAGTGGGACACAAATAATGCACCCACTTTCATTGACCAAAGATGAAAGATGAGAGAATTGGAACAAGAAGAGTTCTATGTGATTTCTGTTCCCTGTAAATTTCACCAACTCTGATCTTTTCCAAGAAACACAAAATTCGCAAATTGATTTAAAAGTTTTTAACCAAATACACATATCCATGTCTATGAAAGTATTGAGAAGTCAGAATAGTTTTAGACCTACTAAACTATACCTACGTAGTTGGTAGAAATCATCATTAGATCATATTTTGTAGCTTGTACATATATGCACATTTAATAGAAAGATCTTATTTTAGAACAATTTAATTTTTAAGAAAACTCATAATTCTATTAAAATTCCATTTCAGCTTGAACTCTTCCAAGTTTACTAGTATAGAAAGATAAAGTTCATATATATTTGATGTTTGATGATGATTTGATGATGTATTGTGATTTTAAGTGTTTACGTGGATGATTGAATATTAAATGAGCCATTGATATGATTTATAAATGCTTAACATAAATTTTGGATGGATATATTTGTTTATTTATCATGGTTGAGTGTTATATGTAGCTTCGAGCTAAATTATAATTCTATAAAAATTGAAAAGCTATGACTTTAAGAAGACTTGAATGTATCATAAAAGCATATGTAATAGAATATGGAATAATAAGAACTCATAAAGTGAAGATTAATGAAGTTAATTAAGTAAAAGATTAAAAGATTCAAAGAAAAGTGGTTATAACAGTGTAAAAGAATCATAAACTAAAGTTTCAAGTCTAGAAAAAAAATATATGATGCACCCAAAATGACTAAGATGTAATTTAAAGTAAAAAGTAGACTAAAAACATAAATAACAAAAGATTAGACTTAAAATAAGAGCATAGAATACTTAAGGATAAAAATATAATTATATAAAAGATTTGGTCCAAAATTATAATTAAAATAAAATTTTTGGTATAAAAAATAATTTCCATAAAGTTTAGGGGTAAAAGTATAAATAAAATAAAATAATAGGATAAGTATCAAAGATTAGGAATAAAATAGTAATTTAGACTAAAAAGGGTAAATTCATCATTAATAAAAAGATGTAGGATAAATAGTAATTTAAAAGATACAAAGGGTAAATTGATTATTTTGGTAAAAGATAAGTTTAAAATAAGTAACTATGTAGTTTAGGGGTAAAATAGTCTCTTTTTTTTTTGATAAAAAGAGAAGATTAAAATAAATCACTATGAAACCTAAGGAAAAAGTTGTTATTTTGATAAAATATAAGGTTAAAATAGTAAAAGTGGGAATACTAAGGACAAAATAGTTATTTTAGAAAAATATAAGATTATGGTGAGAATTGAATGTTAACGGACGAAATGTTAAGGCTAAAAAAGTAATTATGAAAAAAGAGGACATAAAAGTTTTTTAAGAATAGATTAAAGAACAACATACGAATTAAAATAAAAGACTAAGGACAAAGATGTAATTTCAAGAGATTAGAGACATAAATGTTATTATGTGAAAAGAGTTATGTTGAGAAAGTAAAGTAAAAGACTAAAGGGCATAATTGTTATTTTAATAAAAGATGGATGCCAAAATAGTAAATTCAAGATAAAGAGAGGATAGAATGAAAATTTTACTAGGAAACTGAGGACAAAAGGACTCCTCACTCACAGAAAAAAACTAAAAAGTATGAAATGTTTAAAAACCTTAAAAACATTAGGAATCATTAACTAGATATTTGCCTGGTAAAGTTGAGGGTTTCATTTCGCTTGCCAATGTACAAACTGTATGCAGGATTTGTGTTTTACATTCATGGAGGATTATTTGATTTCACATACGCCCATGAGTTGCTAAATAATGTTTTCCCATTGTACGTATTTTATGGCATCAAACTCTACGACGATTGCCTATTGTCATGGATTAGTAGTATTCTTAACCACTCGACACGTATGCATGTACTGACGCAATTGAAAAGCCATTCCTAGATAATATCAGGTTGTGGGTTACAAACTGACATATGAGCTCATGCCCTGCTTAGAACAACTATGCATCATATTATTTGCGGCATTTTCTCTGTATTTGTACTTTGTACATGTTCTCTATGATTATGTTACATGCTTGATCTCATTTTCTTGTATTTTGTGATTGATGTGTTTGTTATTATTACTGCATACTGTAATAGGTTATGGTTAACAAGAGACTGAGACTAGGATAGATAAGCAACGTTTAAGACTTGAACCTAGGGCTAACACAACGAAATGCACGACGATGTGAAACACTAAAGCACTGCCTTAGGATCGATACACGATTCGTCCCCTCGTTAGTATCCTGTTGGGAACTATAGGTTCTCACCCTTTTCTTTTATTATTCTTACAGGCAGAGCTAACAGTGACATTCGCTGAACGTTGAGGCTGTTGTTCGTTATGCTCTGCACTATGAAGTATATTAGCATCTTAGAGGACACCCTCTATTATATACAGCTATGAAGACTAGAGAATTTTTCTCTTTACTTGTTAGCATTTTATTAAAGGATAGCACTTTACTGTTTTCTGTTAGTGCCAAGTTTCAGATTAGGAGCTTCCTAAATGGGCCTAGATCTAGGGTGTTTTATATTTCATAAGAGTGTATAATATATATAATACACTAATAGAGTCTATGTCTAGGTTTGTAACAACATATGCTTTGTAGGACTTATACTATTCCCTATATGTTTATATGAAGCTTTCGTGGCATATTGTATTATAATCTGTTTATCTTTGTGTTTATGATTTTTGTAATCTTTATCCACTTTACTAACCCACACAAACGTATAACGACACATAAATTCGCGTATGACCAGTGCGGCAAGCTCAATATTATATAACTAATTACAGAGTCTAGAGCCATAGGTTAACCGATGAGTAACATACTACGATTAGTATTTGTCATGACATGTTAAAAGTTAGGTCGATACAGCCACCACCACTACACCTCCACCACCACCATCACCAGCACCAATAACATAGACAACTCTAAAATCTTTAGAACCAACATTTCTCTTTTTCTCTTTAAATCCGTTACCACTATGACCATTAACTAAATTCCTCAAAATTCTTCATGGTTGTATTATCTCCAAATCTCAAAGTTCAAAAATTTTCTAAAATCCCACTTGTAAAACCAAAGCAGAGATATAAGAAAAAAACAAAAGTAGTAACATTCAAATGGTGGACATAGTGGTGGCTCATCTCACTCCTAGCAATAGTTCATTACTTCTGTATTTTGTCTTTCCCATAGCACATCATCCTCTTTCCGTCTCGGCGGTGGCAGTAGTGGCTCCCTCTGTCATCTCCATCCTTACTTTTTACCATTATTGTAACATCTTTACTATAAGAATGTCATGCTTCCAGTTGCTCCACTCTGATAGCGAGGATATTATGATGACTTCCATATACTTAATAATAAAATAGGAGCCTTTAACTCAAAACTGTATCATTGCTTTCGTTAAAAAACTGAAAGTTTTTTTTTACAAACATGCATACATAAACAAATTCAATGACAATCTTCATATATATATATATATATATATATATATATATATATATATATATATATATATATATATAACATACGTGATTTCTCATACAAGTAACTTACAATTATTATAAGCATACATATCATTACAGCTCCTATCCCTCTTTACAGAAATATAATAACAAAGGCCAGGGAAAAACTATAACTCATATATAAATATACAACACAGTCAGATACGCAAAAGAAACTCCATAAACTCCTCGTCTGTCCTGAAAAGAGAAATCTATAGGGGGTGAGAACTTACCACACAGTCTCATCATAGGAATTTCAAAATTATCATAAGAAAATATATAAAAAAAAAATATTTTCTACCATAGCGATCATCACTCGTCTTATGAATCTTTTAGAAAATCAATGGTTAATTATCCAAAAATCCAAATTCACAATTTATTTGTAAAAACTCCAAACTAAACATAACATAACATAACATTCCACTACTTACCAAAGAACCATTCAAACCAAACTTACCAAGACATATAACGTGCCCAAATTGCGGCCCCCGACCCAACAATCATAGCCTCCGTCCTAACAATCACGGCTTCCGACCCAAACATAATCAACCACGACCTCCAGCCCAAAACATAATCAACCATGACCTCCAGCCCAAAACATAATCAACCATGGCCTCTGGTCTAAAACATAATGAATCAACAATCAACTACCATAATCTGAACCAATCAATCACAAACACAAGTAATGATGTTCAAATACAATCAAGAGTAATTATAGTATGTCAATTAGCAATTAAATAGAAATATTCACATAGACAAACCAAATACAATATGCACACCCAAACAATGTCATATAGATGCATGTTTGTCCTACTGGTCATGAACTCACGTGTCGGTTAACTGCCAAACCCAACACATTCGGTAGCTAACCCGGACATAATCTCTCAACACAAAGGGAATCCTCAACCTTCCAGAAGGGAATCCTCAACCTAACTCATTCATACCACAGCCAAAAATTAAATCGAAGGGAATCCTCAACCTTCTCCATTTAATTCTCCGATGTAGCAAGAGAAGAAATTCTCAACCCCGCTTATCTACCGTAATAAGAGAGAGACACCATCCTCACTATAAGACCCAGAATTTTGGAAGAAGGGGGTGGCGGCTGGTAGTGTTAGGCGGGTTTAGGTTTAGGGTGTATGTGTGTTTTGGGATTTTGGGGCTAGGGTTAAATTTGGGACAAATGTAAAATTAGAGATTTTTGGGTAAATTGGAGTTTGGTAATTTTAATCAAATTAGGATATAGAGTTAATTAAAAATCTATTTTAATCCCTTAAAATTACTTTAAAAAATATTATTTAATTATCCATTTGCTAATTGGATTTTAATAAAGTATTCTAAATTTAAAATTAGAGATAATATAATTAATTTTCTTTGTTTATAAAAATTAAAGTATTAAATTCCAAAATTTCAATTATTTAAACTAAATCATATGAAATTCTTATTCTCTTACTACTAATAAACTTTATAATTTAAATATAAAAAATTATTCAATAATTATAAATTAAGTAAAATTCATATTTTAATTATCAAAACTTGATTTAATTACTTTTAATAAAAATAGTTTCTAAAAATAAAGTCTTTAATGAATAAATAAATTGAAATGATCTCATAATAAGATTTTTCAAAATTCTGGGTCTTATAGTAAAGATGGTGGCTTTGTCCCGCTTATCAACTTCTGGGTTTTATAACTCATAACATTACTAGCCGCCACCCCCTTCCCAAGAAAAAAAAAGACACAAACACCACGCACGACAAAAATAAAGAAAGAAAGAGAGGGGAAAGCTACAATGGGGGAGAAGAGAAGAGAGGAAGGAGACGTGCAGGTGCTGGTAGGCCTCGCCGTCGCCACGCCCTGCCCAGTCGCCACCAAGATGACTGAACAAAGGAGAGAGAGAACTAGAGGAGAAGAAGAATGGCACTGTCTCGCCATTCCTTGTCACGGATAAAGCTCACCACTGCTGCTGTTGTCCGTGCCGTCATCGTCACTAGTGGCATTGCTGTTGTTATCGGGTTTAGCCACCACCGTGTGGAGTCACCGAGTCCCGTCGTCGTCTAGTGTCATCGTCGTGGTCAAGCCGCGTCAGAATGAAGAAGTCACTACCGCTACTGTTGTCCACGCCATTATCGTTCTCACTGCAAAGCCAGCGTCCCCGTCATCCATATGTGAAGCCTAAGAAAGAGAGAGTCCACAAAGAGAAAGACTGACAGAAGAGTGGCGCGCATGTGAAGGGAAAAGCCTATTTCACCACTGCCACCATGCCTGGTCACCGTCACTCACTCTATCGCCGCTGCTGGGGATGCATTGCCGGGCCTCTGTCGCCGGAAAATGGCGCTGCCATCGCTGAGATCCACTCCCGGTAAGGGTTTTACTTCTGGTTTCCGTTCTTTTGAATTATGGAAACATTATCGTCACTGCATGATTGTTACAGTTTCTATCACCGAGCTTCAAGTAACCATTGTTGCTTGGGATAGTTGTTGGAGCTGCGGCCGGATTAGTTCAGAGGTCGCTGCTGCTTTGTTCTTTTGTTGTAGTAAGTGTCTCTGTTTTGGAACTCTCGTCGTTATTATTCTATTGTACATTATTAAGGAATTTGCGATATTTATGCTTTAGAATTGGGTTATCGAGGTTGCATGTTACACTTAAAGCTGTTTCTGTTGTTGCAAAAGTAAGCAGAGTTGTGGATGCAGTCGTTGCTATTGCGGGCCAAGGGAAATGAGATTTTATCGCGTTAAAGTTGCTGCGGACTTGATTCCTCAAGGTAGGGGATTGATTTAAATAAGAAAATATTTTAGGCTTTGAATACCTGACAAGTTTAGTAGGTTAATGCAAATGGTTGAATGTTAGTGATGTAAATGAATTTCTATTGAGATTGTCATGTTGTGTATTGTTGAATTGGTTGACTTCTGAATTTCTAGTAAAAAGGAAATGAATATGTTGATTTTGAATTTCTTTGATTTAAATCTATAATGATTGGTCTTGAATGACGGATTTAGAAATGTTGATTTGAAATGTTGGTTTTGTTGAGTTAAGGTTGAAAAGAGGGGACTCATGATGGGTAGAAAACTCCAGTTTTTAAGGGAGGTGCTGCCAAAATTTTTTTAAGAATTTGAAGAAATTTTAGTTATGACTTTGAAAATGAGTTTAGTTTGAATTAATTATCAAGAGAGACAAGTCTTGAATATTTTTAAGGAATTTAAAGAGAATCGGGTTTTTATCATTTGGTTGATTTGTGGTTTTAACTCATTTGATTTTTAATAACGAAAAGAGATTTGATTAACTAGCTAAATACTTTGAAATGGTAAATTAAGTATAAATTCAAGGGTTTAGGCATAGGAGAGTGAATTTAAAGTTTAATAGAATTAAACATTGGAGTTGAGAGAAAGAGATTTATTTTAATAAATATGAGGATAATTATGTGATGTTTGATTTGGAAGTAAGTTTGGTAAGTCGTTTGAAGGATTATGCTTGAAATTGATATGTGATTAGTGACAATTGGTTTGATGATGATTTCGAGATTGAGAAAGAGAATAATGATTATGGCGAGGGATGATAACGAATAAGCTTAATTAAGATTGAATATGATTTGATATTAGATTATAAATGAGATTGGTGATGAAAATGATGATGAGGTGATAATAGAATTAATGTTGAATATGATTAAGATTGATATTGAAATGTACTTACCCGGATAGGTGTAGTGAAATGATTCTACTTGCTCCGAGATGTGGTGAAATGTAATTGCCTGGGTAGTTGTAGTGGAGTGATTCCGCTTGCTCTGGGATGTGGTGAAAATTTTGTTGACCTTGCATTGCAAGTTGTGGCCAGACACTTATACTTTTCCGAATGTTCCTCCTTGAAGATGTAAAATTCCTCCTGGTAGATGCGTGCACGCAGGGACTGTCCAAGGTTCGCTATCGGACATGTCAAGTTTGGCTGTATAACCGACATATGAGCTGATTGGCCATAGGACACACATGCATCATTTGCATTTGTGTGTATTATTTGGGTGTGAATCTTGTTTTTGGTTTGCCTAATTGAGTAATTGCATTTATTTGCTATTTGATCTAATTGTTCTATCTATACTCTTTATTTGTGGATGCTTTACATTGTTTGTATGTGTTTGACAACAGAGAAATCCTTCATGCTGGCGGTGGTGACGCTGAGGGTTGTTTCTGATATGTGTTGATAGAGGTTGAGGCAGGATAAAGTAGGTGTTGCTTTATTACTCTAATTTATGTATTAGTTGGATGTGAGCGAGTAATATGAGTTGGGTAGGAATCCCTTAGGCATGTCCTTGGTCCTTTTAATTTCTTTAAACTATTCACCATACTTATTTGCAAACTAAAGGAGTTTCTTTACGACTTTTCAAAATAAGTTTTTTCACAAAACTTTTTCAAAAGGTTATTTTAAGGATAAATTGTTTTATAATGAAATTAATTCTATTTGCAAGTATTGCTTTGCTTTGATGGTATTCCCTTCCCTACTGAGAACCTGCGAGGACAATGCTCTCCCCCTTACAGATTTCTTTTTCAATGACAGGTTCAGGAAGCTTTGGTGCAAGTCCGCAATTGAACTACATGCTTTATATATATATGTTGTATTTTCTGTTTGTTGGTTTAGCTAAGATTTTACCCCTCGTCATTTGTCATTTTGAGATTTTAGAGAGACAGGACTTGTATTTGAGAAGTTTTGAATAAATCTATGTATTTATTACTATGTGAATATAATTGTGTAGTTGTGTAGTTTAAGGTGAAGACTTTTCTATTTCTTAATTAAAAGTTCAGTTTATATTCGCAAAGGCTCAATATTAAATAAATATAGTATGAAATTAAAGGAATAGAGGTAGGTAACGTCGGGAATTTTAGTGCGATCATGAGATGCTAAAAGTTAGAGTGTTACATTATGGTATCAGAGTAGTTCATCCTGATTAGAGCCTTAGAAATGGATAGACTATGCTTCATTGCATACTCTGAGTGTCTGTCATGTTATAGGTCTTGTCCTGATAACGAGAGTTAGAGCTCTATGCACATGACTGTCTATTGATTAACTCCATTAGCTTACCATTACAGAGCTGCTGATGTTAAGTCTGGCCAACTTAATGTTGATGGTTTATGTGTACGTAAGTTAACGGGTTATCATAGACGAGATAAGAGTAATAAGCAACAAATATCACGGGGTTTGGGAAATGATAGAGGTTGCTTCTCAAGGTTACTCAGTTACTTATCTTATTCTTTCATGGTTTGCCTTGAAATTCTTGTTTGAGATTTCTTTCTTGGAAAGTAAACTAATTATTCTCTAACCCGTTCCTTGTGCATTTGCATACTCGTTTGATGTTGACTGCATATGTTTGCTTACATTCCTTGGATATCTGCCTTGTGTTGTAAACTCCTTTTCGTAACTCGTGTACTTTTTTTTATGTGCTTTGAACTTGTTTGATGCATCAAAGTGATCATTGAAATCTTTGAGATTTTGCTGATTGAGTTGTCTTTCTTTTTGTGTTTTGTATTCATTTGTATCAGCTGAAAACTTGTTTAGTTTGACGTGCTCATAAACCCTATTTGAATCCCCTTGATTTAAGTTTTCTTCCTCAAAATGTAATTTGATTTTCCTTTTTAGCGCATCTTAATATTCTTAAATATTCTTATGAGGTTGCGAATTCAAGTATACTCTCAAAGTTTTGTTTTAAACCTTTTTGAATAAGTTTTTGGTTTATTCTTGTGCAAGGTTGTCATTGACTTTGCTTTCCTTTACTTGAGTTGTGCATTTCTTAATGAGCAAAACTTTATCTCAGGTTTTCTTCCAACCAGATCCCAATTTTCATGCATGCTTTTATTTAGTCGAGTACCTAAATATCTTTCAAAGTATTTGAGAAATTATAACTTTGCCTTTTAGCCAAATTAATCTTTTCTTTTCAACCTTTGCATAGTTTATTTCAACTTGAAATTATATTGGAATAATGCCACGTTCATCCTTTTGTTATTCTTTTGAAGGATACTTGTTGCTTATCTTTTCTTTTAGACCACGAAACAATTTTTCCTCAAGTTTTTCATTCTTTTATGAACAATGTATTCAAAAGTATTTTTAATCATACTCTTGAGTTCTATGAGCTTTGTCTTGGGTTTTAGATATTCTTTTCTGTAAATCTTATACTTCTTCGACTCAACTTGAATCTATTTCAAACTGATGCGTTATTTTTCTTCTTATTGACCTTATTGAATTTCTTTGATTCAAGAGTTATGCTTGAAGTTGCCAATTGATTCCTTTTTGAGTAAACTCAAGATTTGTTTTAGTGTCACGTGTAACCTTTATATATAGTAAGCGATACGTTAGTTCGTAGGACACGGTTGGTGAATGCAGAAAGTGAAGCTTGTAAGTGTGCTGTTCATACATCGGTTTGAGCTATAAAAGATCGGGTTGGCCGACCTCTTGGAAGGTTAGTCCATCACCGACCTCTTCACAAAGAGGTCCGCCAAATCACCATAAGGAGCCCAAAGCAGGCCCAAACGAAGGAACACAAGCCCAATCTCAGAGCAGCCAAAGCCTAGAAAGATAAAGGCAGTTCTCCTTAAAGATAAGATGACTTTACTCAAAGATAAGATAACTATCTTATCTCCAGAAAGGTCACTCCACACTATTATAAATACACTGGAGCACCCAGGTATAACTCATAGTTTGATTCTACTAAAAACTTGCCTAAAGCACGTGCTAACTCAAGCATCGGAGTCTCTTGCAGGTACCATCACCCTCCGGTGACGAAGGATCAGCAGCTCCACCAAGTCCAACAAGTCGGACACGACAGCTCCAGCCACCAGATCCAACAAGTCAGACGCAACAGCTCCGGCTGCCACTGCAGATCTCGTTTGAGATCGACCTACAGTTTCAGGTAACCCTCAGAACATTGGCGCCGTTGCCGGGGAACCTGGGAGTCATCCCATCACCATAGCGGACAACCTTGACAACGACCACAATTTTGATCTGGAAAACAGGATGCCGCACAACAACGCGGACATCACACCAAAAGATACATCTCAACCAAATAGAGACAAGAATTCGCCAAATACAGAAATCATGGATGCTTTACAAGCTCAACAGGATTGCCTCAAACAGCTCAAAAAAAAGGCCGAGTATCAACGAGAAGCCAAGAGGGACCTTCGGAGAGAAACCAGGCGACACCGAGAGCTAGAAGACAAGCTCCTAAAGCTCGAGGCTGATCTCAAAGCTAAAACCATTCAGTCCAGTCATGATGAGAGCTCCCACAAGGACCAAGATCCCTTCACCAAAGAAATCATGAAAGCTAAGGTTCAAAAGGATTTTAAAGCAACCGACATGACCCCATACGACGGTACCTCCGATCCAAGCCACCAACTCAGCAATTTCAGAAGCAGAATGTATCTCATTGATGCCTCAGACGCTATTCGATGCAAAGCATTCCCGACTACCCTAACAAAGACAGCAATTAAGTGGTTCGACAGTTTGCCTCCTAGATCCATCACAAGTTTTGACGATTTAGCCAAAAAATTTCTTGCCAGATTCTCCATCTAGAAGGAGAAAGCCAAACATGCCCCGAGCTTACTAGGGATTAAGCAAGGAGATCGGAAAAGTCTTCGCAACTACATGGAAAGATTCAACAAAGTATGTCTGGACATACAAAGTCTACCAACAGAAGCAGCCATCATGGGTCTCATCAACAGACTGCGAGAGGGACCCTTTAGTCATTCCATATCAAAAAAGCAGTCAACATCTTTAAACGAGGTACAAGAACGGGTAGAGAAATATATCAATATGGAGGAAAACTCCCGATTGGGAGACAGCTCAAAAATCGGATTCTCCTAACCCACCACGGGACAATGATAAAGAATCCAGGAAGAAAGAAGACCAACCCACTAACAAACCTATCTCTTACCGAGAGACATGCAACACTGAAAAGATCCTGCCGCCTTGCCCGATTAAACACAAAAAAGAAGGAAGTCGGTCAGAGTATTACAAATACCACCAAATCTACGGACATTCTACCAACGAGTGCTTCAACCTAAAGAATGTCATAGAAAGATTGGCATGAGAAGGGCGACTAGATCGGTTCTTAGCCAATAAAGCGGATGAACCAAGAAAAAGAAGAAGGGATGAAGAGGTCGGATGAGTTGAACATCCACCTCACACCCCTGAGAGACACGTTCATATGATAAATGGAGGATTCGCAGAAGGAGGGATCTCTAAATCATCTCGCAAAAGACACATCAAAGAGGTATATTAAGGAAGGGAGAGAGGTTTGAATAGACAACGGAGTGCGGACAAGCCTTCCAAGATTTCAAAAAATTCTTGGGGCAACCACCCATTCTTACCCGACCATGGGAAAGTGAAGAACTCACATTATACCTTACAGTGGGAAGTCGGGCAATAGCCTCAGCACTAGTCAGAGAGGACGAAAGTGGGCAACAACCCGTCTACTTCATCAACAAGGCTCTACAAGGGGCCGAACTAAACTATCAAAAGATAGAAAAGAGCTCGGATAATTTTGGGGACCCTGGACAAAACCAGAGAACAGCTCAAACAATTTGGGTGACCCTGGACAAAACCAGAGAACAGCTCGGACAATTCGAGGGATATGAGGTCTGACATATACCTCGGGAACAGAATGTCCGAGCTGATGCACATTCAAAACTAGCCAGCACCAATAGCTCGGACAATTCAAGGGATATGAGGTCCAACATATACCTCGGGAACAGAATGCCCGAGCTGATGCACTTTCAAAATAAGCCAACACCAAACCAGGGGGCAATAATAGAAGCCTCATCCAAGAAACACTGCAGAATCTATCAATCTCGGAGGAAGAAAAGGTTCTAACCATATCAGGTCAGGGTCAAGGATGAATAACACCCATAATCAACTACCTCAAGTCAGAACTCCCACAGATGAGAAGGAGGCCAAAAGGATAGTACGAGAAGCACAATACTACACCATAGTGCACGACGTCCTAGAGAAAGTCCATGGAGGCATGTACGGTAACCACCTCGGGGCAAGAGCTCTTGCCAAAAAGCGTACTCCGAGTAAGTTTTTACTGGCCGACCTTACAAAAGGAAGCAACAAAGTTTGTCAAGACATGCCCACCATGCCAGAAGCATGCCAACTTCCATATAACACCACTAGAAGAGCTTCCACAAGTCCTATGGGCATATCGGACAACACCACATCCAACCACCAGAGAATCACAATTTTGACTTACTTACGGAATGGAGGCAATTATTCCTATGGAGGTAAAAGAGGAAACCCCTAGAGTGATCATCTAGTGTGAAAAAGATACCAACTCCCAAACTCAAAGGGAAGAGCTTGACCTACTTCCAGAAGTTCGAAAAAGAGCTCGGATTAGAGAGGAAGCACTAAAGTGTCAAATGGAACTAAGGTCGGTCAGGAGAAGGGAAGCTAGCCATCAACTGGAAAGGACCATACCAAGTTGTTCAGAAGTACTGGGGAAAGGTAACCACAAAATATCCGATTTCGAGGGGCGAGAGTTACCAAGGTCATGGCATGCCTGCAATCTAAGAAGGGCACTAGGCCGAGATCTAAAAGATTGCCCGACCTAGAAGGGTAAGTACTAACATGTACACACTCTTATTCATATCTTCATTTTATTGTTTAAAAGTTTGCATAATCCCTAAAAAGTTTCCTACCAAGACGCATTAATCTGAGCGCAAGAATACATCACCCAATAACGACAAGGTCAGCAAGATGAGAACCAAACTCATTGTCCGATCACGACAAGGTCGGCAAGATGAGAACCAGACTCATCGTCCAATCACGACAAGGTCGGCAAGATGAGAAACAGACTCATCGCCTGATCACGACAAGGTCGGAAAGATGAGAACTAGACTCATCGCCCGATCACGACTAGGTCGGCAAGATGAAAACCAAATTCATCTCCTGATCATGACAAAGTTGGCAAGATGAAAACCAAATTCATCGTCCGATTACGACAAGGTCGGCTAGATGAAAACTAAATTCATCGCCCGATCACGACAAGGTCCGTAAGATGAAAACCAAATTTATCGCCCGATCACGACAAGGTCGGCAAGATGAAAACCAAATTCATCACCCGATCAACGAAAAAGTTATAAAAAGTAATCCATAGAAAGAGGCCTGACGAGGTTTAATTAAAAATGTACTACTAAAAATAACTTAAGAAGGACCGACAAAAAGAAGTCGGCCCCAACCGATCAAAGTGACAAAGTTATAAAAAGTAATCCATAGAAAGAGACCTAACGAGGTCTGATTAAAAATGGACTACTAAAAATAACTTAGGAAGGACCGACAAAAAGAAGTCAGACCAAACCAATCAAAGCGACAAAGTTATAAAAAGCAATCCATAGAAAGAGATCTGACGAGGTCTAATTAAAAATGGATTACTAAAAATAACTTAAGAAGAATCAACAAGAGAAGTCGGACCAACGAAAAGCGTGTGCCAAAAGGGACACAGCTTTGCCCAAAAAGCCACAACTCCACGACAAGGCTATCAAAATTGTTCAGACTAACTAAAAAGGGTTGCATTATCAATGTCATCAACTTGTCATTCATTACTCAATCACCATATAGCATGATATTTCCACTATAACCATGATCACCAACACATGCCCAACTCATATCATCAATCATCATCACAAGCACTAAACATTCAACATGCTTAATAATTCCAATCTAACCTAAAGTCCTCTAGCCTAAGGTTTTCACAGAACATTATATATTACATACGAGAAACCTAAACCATACCTTGGCCGATTTTCACGTATTACCCGAGACACCACCAAGACACCAAACTCAGCCCAAAGGTCCAAAATCCCCAAGGCAATGTTTCCCAAACTCCACCAAGCTTCCAATGTATACAATCAAGCTCCAAATTACTTATACACAAACCTAATTCACATATATCACACATACATATCCAAAATTTAATACCTAACATACTCAATTAAGAAATTAGCTAAGGTTTTAGAATTCTCACCTTACCCAAGCATCATATAACCAAGATTAAGTGTTTCCTCTAACCCAATTTGAATATAAACACCGAAATTAAACAATTTTCAACACCTTTGTTCATAAATTTTGAAACTGAAAATGAATAAATTGAGGAAGAAATCGTGGCTTTCTTACCTTACAATATTTTGGGCTTTGTAGAGCTCGACACTGCAGTCGCGTGGCTGCAAACTGTGTGGCGATCGGAGCTCTGAATCAAAAGTTACAAGGATTTGAATGGAAATCAAGGGTTTGTGAACTTTTCACATGTTCTTCCCCTCCTTTGGTGAAACCCAGCGTGTTTGCATGCTAAATGGGAAAAGATGAGCTTTAGCTCATTATGTTCAATGAAATGGTTGGGCTCACGGGCCCGGTTTGGATCCGGTTCGACTGGTTTGGCTCGTTTGGTCCAATCTTGGACCAAATTCTTTGAAATTAGTGCCAACATTCTTATTTTAATTAGCTCTATTCTATTTTACTATAAAATTTACATTTCTAATTACCTTTATTAAAATTTAATTTATTGCTTAATTATTTGCTAATTCTACGGGGTTTACAGTTCACGGCGGCAGAACAGATGCCCGACGACGACGATGAAACCTTCAATCCATGCTTTCGACGAGGACCAGAGGATTAGAAGACCTTTGATCTGCGATGGTGGCAATGTCTGGTGGTAACTGACGGCATCGATTATGTTGGCGATAGTGGAGTTCCTTTCTGGGGCTGTTGGAGGATGGCTGGAAGAGGAAATTAAGGTTGAGGGAGGCTATGTGTGAGTGGCTCTTTGGGAGGGTTGGGTCAGCTATGGGTAATGTGTTTTTTTTTGAAGCGTCAAAATGACGCCGTTTTTTGTGAATATCAAAAGTCGAACTTGTGAAAACCTGGACCATTCAGCCGGTTCACCAGTTAACCACCAGTTCGACCGGTTTTTCACCAATTTTTTACAGGATGATTATGGGTGTAAACCCTGTGAAATTAGCAAATCATTAATCAATAAATTAAGTTATAATAAAAGAAATTAGAAATATGAATTTTATAGTTTAATAGGATAGAGCTAATTAAAACAAGAATTTTGACACTAATTTTAGAGAATTTGGCCCAAGATTGGGCCAAACGGGCCGAATCGGACTCAAAATGGGCCTAAGGCCCAATTCTACCCAGCCACTTAATCAAACACAGCTTCCCTTTTCCCCTTTATCCTCGTTTACGTTGGAAACATTTTGGAAAAGGGGGAGGAACGTGTGACAACTCCAAACCCTTGTCCTCAATTCAATTTGCTCTAACTTTCAATCCAGAGCTCCAATTGGCGAGCCATTTGTGACCACACATTTGTCTCGGAGTCCTCTTCAATTCTATCTAAACAAATAGGCATCTTTTTCTCAAATTTGTGCCCATTTCTCTCTGCCCCCTTTTTGTGCAAAATTGGTTTGAGTTTTGAGTGATTTTGATGATTTTGGTGGTTTAGGTGCAATTTAACATTGGATAATTATTGGATTATACTCCAATCATCAATGGATAAGGTAAGAAAACTATAAACCCTTATGGTTTGCTCAATTTTGTGTACCCTAGTACTAATTTAGTGAATTGTGTAAATTATATTGAATTTATGTTAATTTGGAATTTAAGTTGGTGAATTGGAGCTCTTGGAACAACCCTTAGTGGCTGGATTTTGGAAGTGGAACTTGTGAGCTTGCCTTGTGGGGTTGTCTTGGGTTATACAAGAAAATTGGCCAAGGTATGGTTTAGGTTTCTTGTGTTTAATATATAATTTTCTGTGAAAACTTAGGCTCTGACCATATGATTGGTTGGAATGTAAGAAAATGTTCAATGCTTAGCACCCTTGCTAATGATTATGATATGGATTGAATATGTATTAGATGATTGTTGCTTGTGTTGGTAATAGTATGTTGATTGATTAGTTGGTGAAGAATGAAAGGATGATGTGATTATATATATATATTGAGTAAGTGGGTGAAATGTTGTTGATGTAAAATAAGGAATTTAGGTTGAAATTGTGTAATGAGAAATTTGGTAATGTGTAGGTGTACTTTGGCATGTTGCTAAGTTGAATGCTGGTATAGAGGCTTGGTTTGAGATTGGTTTTAATGAAATTGAGGTTTGAATGTTTTTTGTGTAAAACTGATTTTTTGCCAAACTTTGACGAGCCATAACTTGGCTTTCGGATCCCCAAATTGTTTCAGACTAGCTAGAAATAAAAATTGGGTCCATGAAGTTTACGCCGTTCGATGAACGGATGAAAATGTTTTAAAACGGAAAAGTTATGCGCGTTAGAAGTTTGGTACTAAAACTAAACTTCTACAACTTAAGCATTTTTCTGGTTCTGCATAACTCGTGTACGCGACCGCCACACTGATGCAACCATTCCATTCAGGTTGGGCATTTTGCATATGCGGGGGTGGTGCATGCATACGTGAGCAAAGGATTTTAAAGGGTTGTGTATGCGACCACCTGCACGCAACGCGACCAATCCCTACGGGTTGGGCATCTCGCGTACGCGAGCAAGGTGAATGCGTACACGAGCAAGGAAAATCAGTCCTTGCGTACGCGAGCCCCTGTTTTCAGCAAAATAAGTTTTGTGTTTTAGAGTTAAATTTGAAACTTCTGAACATCAATTCTCATTCATATGGCCCTAGAACTTATTAGTTGCTTAGTAATAAATTGAAGCTAGGAATAGGTGGTAACTTGGAGATGAAGAAAGTGTGAGAAGTGATGATTTAGGTATAATGAGATAGTGTGCATATGTATATGTATATATATACATACACTACTTAAATTATGAACTGGCTAAAGAAAGGAATAAATGCTACATCTGAGTACTCTTTCTTGAAAGTGTGACCCTAAGAGATGGTGGAAGGTGAAGATCCCCTTTCTTGTTCCTCCTGGTATTGTAAAATCACCTCCAGCAAGATGGTGGGAGCTTAGGAGTCCCTCATTTGTTCCTCTTGGGTATATGAGAACGTACCTCCTGGATAGATGCAAAGGTTGTGGTTTCGCCCCACTTGCTCCAGGTTGGTTAGTATAGAGGCTCCCCGGGTAGACGCAAGGGTTATGGTTTTGCCCTACTTGCTCTGAGTTATGATGAGTTATGTATAAAAGTGCAATTATATAATGTATAAGTGATGTCATGGCCATTATAAAATGATTATGAAATGTTTATGGAAGAATGTGAAATGATTATCTGACATATGAGTTTCCCTAGGTAAAGTACCGTGGCTTGCCACCACGTGTTCCAGGTCGAGACTCGATACTCTGTTGACCCTATGCCGTAAGGGTGACCGGACACGTATAAATTCTCAGGAATGGTACCCCCATTGAGCAATTTGATATATGTGTGTGAAAAAGCTATGCATAGACTCTTGGGAATGTGTGACGGGGGACAGTCCAGGTTTTAGCAGCCGGACTTGTCGGGTTGGGTTGATAACCGACAAATAAAACTCATCAGCCATAAGGCAGGCATGCATCATATGCATATTGTTTGAATTGCTTGTTTGTGCATTAATTGGGATTACCTAAGTGATTATAATATGCTATGTGTTTTATTTGCTATCTGTATTACTTGTGCTCTACCTATGCTTGCCATTGTCTACTTATTTGTCTTTGCAACTTCACTGGAGATGGAGGAACAGAGGAAAGACAGAGAGAGTTAGGACTCTAGCTAAGTTTTAGTTAGATTTAAGGAATAGGTTAAGTCTATAAATTCTTAAAGAACCATCCTGATTTATGGTTTTTGTTTTACCTCTCTATGTTTTATAATCTGAGTGTCAGCATTCTAGGATTGCCTCTGGCATTCCCCAGGACTTTATATCTTATGTATGTGGTACCTTTACCATACTGAGAAACCCCGGTTCTCATCCCATATCTTATGTTTTGCTTTTGCACCTCATAGAGGTTTATGGAGAACTAGGGTTGCTTTTATGTATTTTAGGTTATGGATTATATATATATGTATGTAACTATTCTTTGGCCAGCCTTAGCTTCGCAGGTTGAGTTCGGAGCTTGATATTTTGTATTCTTGACCCTCTACTCTTGCTTTTATATATATGTTTATGAACCATTAGTTTTCTTCGTACGCAAGTAATCTTTCCTGAGTGTTGTGATTTTAATTTTGCGATTTTTTTACCTATTCTTCAAGGCTCCTAGTATACTACATTCTTTTGACTATTTTACGAATTTATATTTTATTTTAGAGGTTGTAGCGCCTGGCCACCTCTGTTTTACATCCTAGGTGTAAAGCTCTGTGTGGTAGGGTGTTACACAGGGGGTCAACTAGACCGGCCAGGTGATCTATTCCCAATTAATATGGTTGAACCAGCTGATCCGGTCTAGTTTTCAGAACCTTGGTTAGTAGAAAGGATTTTGGTGGTAGTAGGCATAGTTATCAAAACCGAACCAGTAATCGACTCAGTTATACAACTGGATTACTAGTTTAATCGGTCGGTCATAGGTTGAACCGATTGATCCAGTTATAATTAAATATAAATATAAAAATAACAAAAAATATGCCTTCACTTAAATTTAATTTAATTAAAATATGTATAAATCATAATAATACATAACTATGAGCAGATATAAAGCATATAACAAAAAAGTTGTGTCTTTGCCCATCAAATGAGATTATATAATATATAATTATAAATGCTACACATATTAAAGAGCCATTTGGCTTGGTGGCAAAATGACTTGTTGATACTCCTACGGTGATCTACACGCTATGGGTCTACTGGTAGAGGCGCGGGCCTAGCGCTTGACCGCATCCGGTTCGTATTGAACCATTCGTTTTTTGGCGAGTTTGACTGTCATTGACTGGGTTAATAACAAGAACGGTCTAAATAACAAACCGAACCGACTGGACCATCGATTTACCGATTTTGATAAGTATGATAGTAGGTTTTTGGGATTGAAAAAATGGTGTTGTAGAATAAATTAAAATTTAAAATTAAATTAGATTACAAGGAGTTTAGATATTTTAAATAATTTTTTAGCATTAAAATAATTTTATTAGCAAAAATTGATTTTTATGGATATAAAGTCAATTTTTTTATGGGTAGATTTGTTAGTGGTTTAAACTTTGTTGAGTAAAAAAGGTAATTTATTTAAAAATAAAAAATAAGTTGTATCTCTATCTAATATTTTTTTTATCTTTTTGTTAAAAAATATAAAATATATTAATTTAATGTCATATGACATGATCTTGGTTATCTGTCCATATAAACATTAGCAATCTTGGTTATCCTTCTTCATATTTTTATAATGCTTTTATCTAAGAAAATATATATGTAGAATGCCAATGAGTAATAACTTAAATGATATAGTCTCTTCATCCTCATTTAGAAGTCTCGATTTGAGTCTTACTCCTAATTTTAAGAAAAAAAAAATTTAGATGAAGAATGACTATCTATTTATGTATTAAAGCTTTTTTAAATACACATCCAATAAATTAAGATGATGATGTTATCTTGTTCTGGATGTTGTAGTTTTGAAAAAAAATTTCTTTGTAAGAAACATTTTTTTAAAGAGTTATCCATTATTTTTTATTTATGATATATCCTGTATTTTTAAATAGAAGGAACTAGCAGCTTAAAAGGCACGTTTCGGCCACTTTTTCTATTGTATTTAAAATTGATTAATTTAATAATTTTTGAAATTTTAAATTTAAATAATATAAAATAATAATATAGAGTAGTTAATGATAATATGAAAATGATAAAATTAAAATAAACATATATCACTTATCTATAAACAATGATAATATGAAAATATTTTAATTAAAATAAACATATATCACCTATCTACAAATAACAAAATCCATAAAATAGTTATCACAATAGTATTTTATCTTCTTATATCTAACTCAAAGTAAAAAAAAAAATATAAAAATACGATTGTTTATAAAAGATGAGCTATATTCAAAAGTCATATATATTTATTTTTGTTTAGAGACCTTTTTTTTAAGTGGTAAGTCAAAGTATAGATTTGTATTTGAAAAATCTTTCATGTGCCTACAAAAAGTGCAAAGAAGAAAAATAATTGTCTTTTTTTTTTGGGGATTATAGATCAAAGTATAAGTAAAAACGTTAAGATAAACCTAAAGTAATTTCTGAATTTGTACCGAGTAAAAATCTTTCGCAATTTCTCATACATCTCCTTATCAATAAATTCTTGAGCCTTGAAGAACTACAAAATTTAGAAATTAATAAATATATCATATGCCAATAAAAATTTCATTATATTTGAATGACAATTTAACAAAAAAAATAATAAAACCTGTAAAACTGAATTTCTTGTTTGGCATTGGATTTCCTACACATGCACAACAAAAGAAGCCATTAAATCCTCTGTAGAGCATTCAAATATATTTTTATCCGATATTACCTCTATTTTGTGCGGTTTCTTAATCTAATGATAGGTACCTGCAATGTTGTTCTTAATTTATTATCACTGGTATAAAATTATCTTTTGCAACTATATTCAACATGGGAAACATAATCTCTGTTGCAATCTCAGAGCAACCTTTTAACATTTTAGGCGTCAAATTTTTCCCTTTATATAATAGAAGAAGAAGAAGAAGAAGAAGAAGAAGGGGATAGATAATAGGCATATCTATAATATTATGATTACGATGATTGCATTACCTTGTATGTTTTTTGAGCAGTATTTCCTTTTTCATCAACTTTCAGAATAAGTCTTGTCTATTTTAACCGTACCTTCCCAACCAATAGAATAAATTTGAAGGGGATGAACCTATTAAATAATATATGATTATGATTACTGACATAGAAATAGAAGTATGTATATTTAATGTAATTTTCAAAGTAATTAATTAAAAAAATTACTTTATTGTCTATTGGTTCAATTGATGAAATTGATTGTTCATCTTTCCATGCACTCCATAGACTTTGAAATCCTTCTTCTTATAATTGATATTTGTTCATGTATGTCTAGTATATCTCAGTTAATGATAATTATTACGTACCTGTTGTGTAAAACAGATGTTCGCTGTTCTTATCTCCTGACATATATTGATGAGCACCTTTGAAATCAATTTATCTATTAAAATAATATAAGTCATTAGTCGTTAATAAATTGAAGTTTGTACATAAAAATATCTATATCAATGAAAAAGATTTAAAGATTAAAATTATATAAAGACTGAACTGTACCAAGAAGTAACTACACACATATTTACTAAGAACATAAATTACTTGTGGTGAAGGTAACAATATTTCTTTGAAAACCACATTCTTGGTAAATTCTCCACTTGTTCCATCTTTCTTTCCTTCTTTGACTAAATTTTTTGTAGTTGATTGAGAAACACGTCAAGACAGAGTAACATATATTTGGCCATGGGTAAACACATGTTTAGGGAGATAGATCCCTACTTTAGGAATGGTTTGTCTGTGTGATTTATTTATTGTTATTGCAAAACTCAACCTTACAGGAAATTGCTTCCTGATAAGTATAAAAGGCAGTCTTGAATTCTCTGTTGTTTTGTGTTTTATTAGAGGCAAAAAAGCTCTTTTGCCACAGTGATGGCCGGTTAAAATTTCTACATCCAACATGTTTTAAAAAGTTCCATGACATAGTAACCTTGTACCATTGCATAAGCAAGCCTTAGGGTCTATGTTTCTCAATAACATCAAAGGTGCACTTTTTTTTACCTTCAACACATGAGGTGGCAACCCAACTGTAGAAATTATGTTAAAGGTATTCTTGTTTATATAAATTATTAGCATCTCCTTCTACCTCATCAAATGATACTAAATTTCATTCTTCTCCTGGAAACTGGTTGATAATTATATCATTAAGTTGTTGCACATCGTGATTTTTCGGCGTCAATATTTCCCTTTCTACCATGTAAGAAGTGTCCTACCCATGATATTATAAGTTTGGAAATATTTCTTTTATTAACTTGTGTAATGATGTTTCACCTTCCCACGGAATTACCATATTTGCTTGTATCCGTACAAAATCTTCATGTATGGTAGGCTCAATTCGATCACTAATGCGCATAAGATACTCAGAAAAAACATGACCATTAGAAGATCGCATATTTTGTTACAAATGGAGAATTTGAGTGGAAGCCCATAAATGAAACTTAACTATAGAAGCCAAAATCATTTGTGACTTACTACTTTTCGGCACGATTGGTAGTACTTGGCTGAAATCTCCTCCCATCACCATCACTTTTCCTCTAAATGGCATATCATTTGCTAATATGTCTCTCAAAGTGCGGTATACTGATTGCACCGATTCTTTATTTGTCATTGGTGCTTCATCCCAAATTATTGTCATTGGTTGTCTAATCAGCTTTGAAAGATATGATTGTTTGCTTATGTTGCAAATGGATGATGGTTTTGCATTAATTGGGATCTTAAAACCTAGAATGAGCTGTTCGACCCCCAAGCAATAATGTTGTAGCTATTCCTGATGATATAATTATCAAGACAATATGACCTTTATTTCTCCATTTTGCAATTATAGCTCTATAAAGAAATGTTTTGCCTGCTCCTCCTGGCCCATCAACAAAGAATACTCCATTTTATCTTCGATCAAATCCATGCATAATGCACTTGAAAGCTTTAGATTGGTCATTGTTCAATCTTTCTATGGAACACAAGTCTTCCCTGGGTACTTCGATGGACAGTTCTTCTTGGATAACTCTGGGTATCGAGTTATCATTGTCATTTTTAGGAGTTAGAGTTGGCAAATTGTATTGTGTAATTTGTTTTCCATGTTGAAGGAGGATATCATTTATATCCCTGAGTAGTCGATTTGTAACAGTAAGGCTGTTGTAGTGCTGGTTGATAGATAATCATCCACCATATATGCAAAAAATTCATCCCATAAGCTTCTTATATCTGTAGGCTCACAAAATATTAAGATGGTTGCAAACAACCTTCGTAAAGCACATGGCAATCGTAAAACAGTAGCCTCAACCAAACACGCACGGATGCTACTGTCACTCTCTAACAATCTTCGGTGTTGAGCAGATTGCTTGATGAATGAATATTGGACCCCATTCACTATTAGCAAGTCATCCCAACTGGTTGGTCCTCTGGCATTAAATAACATAATACGCAAATCAAAATTTTCTCCTTCTGAAGGTGATATAGTATAAATTCGACCGATAGATCTCCTCTGTGTCTTGTGTCGATGCCATTCCTTTTCCTTGTTGTGCCAAGTATAATACTCTAGAATTTTCTTATATAGAAGATGCCTAGATTGTTGGTCCTCCTTATAATTTAAGGAAAAGAATTCAGTAAGCATTGTTCTAGGGAAATAATGATCATTAAGTATTTAAGGAATGGTTTGTTGATCATAGAAGCTCACTTGATGTTGATTTGGCAAATGAATTTGTAACCTTTCCATAGATGGGTACATGTGGTAAAGGTTAAACCTAAATATTTTCCAACATGCCTCTAGAGCGGCAATCCATCTTGCATCAATAAACTGTTGGACCTCGTCAACATGAGAACCTTTATGAACATCCATTGCAACCTGGTCTGCACCCTTGTAGCAATACTTGTAGAGATATTTTATACTCTTGATGCTACTACATATCTCAACATTAATATGGCAAACATACTTTAGTAGTAGCCAAGGGTTGTACGAAACTACCCATCTAGTGTCAACAGTTACATTTTGGTTAATCAGTACTGGAGTGTCAAATCATCGCTTATATTATGGATATGCGTCGTCACCTCTTCGTGTCTCTGTTGTTAACTATTTTGAGTAGTTGTATTTACATTGGCCATTTTTTATGCAGGGTAAAGATTGATCAAGTGTTCTGCAAGGACCACGGATCATATGTTTTAGCACTGCATCATGTAGGTGTGGTTCTACTTCTTTAGATGGTATCTCTGCACGTACCAAACTATCATAATGATCCGGGTCAATTAACTGGTCAGTGTTTTCTAAGATTAGCAACATATGTACATGAAGCAATCCTCTTTTTTAAAACTTAGTGACATAAATATAACTCTTCACCTTTTCCAAGATACCCTTAGTAATTACATCCTCTTTTAGCTGTTAAAATTTGGCTCAAAAATTTCTAGTTGTTAAATTTGGACGATCTTGTGGAGTTTGAACTGGGTTGAGTTCTGAAGTTATTTCAGTCCAAGATGGATTGCATGTCATTGTGAGGAAAATATCTAGCTTGCCCTCTTTAAGAACAATAGCCGTTCCAAATTCATATTTTTGGGTCATGTCTCGACGGCTACGAATGAACGACGATGGTAATATTGTTATTTTTCTTCCAACATTTTCTAAAGACAAATATAAAGAGAAATATTGTTAGTTTCAATAATTATTTTGGATAATTCATAATGATTTATGAAGTAGCCGATAGATCCAGCAATATTTACCTGCATTAGTTTTTCTTGTGTGCAAGGCATCTTGTAAACCTTGGTATAATTCAGTCCGTAATTTCTTTTGTCTAGTTTGAATCCACCTTAACTTTTCATTTTCAATTTTCACATAGTTATCTACAACATATTATTGTAGAAGTCGCCCTGCTTGCAATACGCTAGAATAATCATCGGGGCGGATCTACAAATTTTTAAGATTTTGGAAAAAAGGTTAGATACATTGAACAATTTTTTAGCAAAATTTTTAGGAGTCTATAGTGCGTAGGTAATGGGGATTTGAACCTGGAGCATATAACTATAATATGTTTGACATGAAACTTTGCCTCCACTTTGACTTCGAGTATTGATATCCCATCTATGAGTTCCAAATGAAAAAAGAAGAGGATATTGCAGTGGATCGTAATAACCAATAAATTCCTGAATCCTTCGTAGGCTATCAGCATGAGTTTGCACCTTAATATCTCGTCCACGAATCATTGTTTCAACTTCATTACCAACAATTATAGCAGCTACCTGCGATGCAGTTGGAAGACTATATTGTGTCTAATTAGCAAGTCGCTCTCTAATGACCAAACTATACTCATGTACATTTGATCATTGTGCAAGCTAGCGAAACTCATGGAGAAAAGAATTATACCTGTAAACCCTGTGAAACAAATAAATTATTATTCAAAGGAATTAGGAAAATTAATTTTTATAATTTAAAGAGTAGAAATATTAAAAATATGAATTTTGATACTATTTTTAAGATTTTGGCCCAAAATCGGGCCAACAGGCCAAACCGGCCCAAAGGCCAACCTATAAAACCTCTAAAACGAGCCATCCCCATTTTCATTTCCGTAAATACGTTGAGGAAGAGAGTGAATTACGTGAAAACCCTAACCCTCACCACCGTTAACTTCTGTAGTCCGTAACTTTCAATCCGGATCTCCGATTGACGAGCCGTCAGCGACTACGTGTTCATCTCAGAATTCTCTTCAACTTTATTGGAACAAAGTGGTAAGAAATTGGCGTTTCTCTTCCATTTCTTCCTTTCCCCAATTTCGTGATTTTAGGGTTTAGTTATTGAGGAATTGAATGATTTTGTTGGTTTAGGTGAACTCTAACAGCAGATAATCACTGGGTTTTGTCCAATAGATCCATGGATAAGGTAAAAAACTATTAAACTCTTGTGAATCATTGAATTAGTGAACTCGATGATGATTATATTGCTATTGTGTGAAATAGATTGTGTTTTGGTTGATTTAGAGTTCAATTGAGGCGGTTTGGAATGAAATCTGAGTAATTAAGTTTGAAGAGTTGACGTTTGAAGGCTTGGAGCCTGTGAAAGGAGAGGTTTTTGAGGTGTTCCGAGCTTAGAGAGGAATCAGCTAAGGTATGGTTTGGGTTTCTCGTAGTTAATGTTTAATGTCACGTGAAAACTTAGGCTAGAAGACCTTAAAATAGGAATGAATTGAATGAATTATTGATGGATTGTGAAAATGGTATATGATATGTGATTTGATTTTGTGAATGGTTTGTTATCAGAGTTGGTTTATATTTTTTAGAAAATATTTAATATTGGGATTAGTTTGGTGTTGAAATAATTTGATACTAAAAATGATTTGAATGACTGAGAGGTGTTTAGTTTGGTGGTTGGGACCCTTGAAGGGTGGCAAAAGTTCGAGTTTTAGAGGAGGTGCTACCGAAGTTTTTATGGAAATTAGAGGTTTTGTTTGAAGTTGTTACGTAGAAATATTTGGCTTTAACTATTTTATGATTTGATTTTGAGTTATTAAGAAAATGAGTACGTTTTGAGTTTAATTTACTTAGAAGAGAACGAATTAAGTTTTGAGTATGAATTTTTTATGAATGATGTTGATATTGAGACTATTTGTTGACCCTTTATCACAAGATTTGACCGGGCACTTTCACTTCCCGGGTTCCCCCATGGACATGCATTTATATATGGATATTGAATATTATATTTGAGCTTGGATTTTGACTCCATGGAATATTATTGAGCTTGGAGTTTGACTCCATGAAATATTATAATATTGAGCTTGGAGTTTGACTCCATGGATATTATTTTGAGCTTGGGGATGCGCACACAGAGGGATTGTCCAATGGTTAACTACTAGGACATGTCGGGTTGGCTGTATAACAGACAGATGAGACTCATCAGCCGTAGGACAGGCATACATCATATGCATTTGTTTGTTTTGTTTGAGTGTGCATTGTTTTGGTTTGCTTAACTACTTAACTCTTCTTATCTGCTATTTGTTCTACCTGCTGTAATTGCTCCACTATTTGTGTTTTCCTTGTTTGAATTGTATGTGTATATTTTTTGAGAGACCCCTCTTGGCAAAGGTGTGAGGGGGGTTGTTCCACCGGTGATTCGGAGGATTGGAAGAGACAGAAAGTGAAGTGTTAAGTTAAAGTTAGATTTATAACTTGAATACTTTAGATAACTTACCCAATTTTCTGGTTTAGTTGGATCTTTAAGCTGAAATCTGAGTGTCAAAATTCTAGGAATGCCTCTGACTTTCTCGGGGCTTTTTATATTAACTATGTGGGCACCTTTACCATACTGAGAACCCCCGGTTCTCATTCCATATATATTTTGTTATTTTTCAGATGCAGGTCGAGAGGCGCCTCGCTGAGCGTTTGGAGTTTCCTGTGCAAGTGAAGTTTGGTTATTTTAGGATGCTGTATTTTGTATTTATGCTATGTATATATGTTTATAGAATCTCAACATGTGTATTTTGTATTTTGTCCCTCCTAGAGATTGACTTGGAGATACAGGTGTATATTTTATAGGAGTTTTATTTTGGGTTATATATAAATATATAATTATATACTCTGGCCGGCCTTAGCTTCGCAGGTCGAGTCTGGAGCTTGATATCTGTGTTTTGGAACTCTGATATGTATATTACGTTTTCAGCTTTCTTTGACCATGTCCATTCTGTTTACGCTCATACGTACGAGTGTGATACGATTTTCTGTTTTTGCTTTTTGATTAGCTTATTCTTCAAGGCTCCTCGTTATAAAACTATTTTCAACTATATTTATGTAAGTCTTTTCTTTTAGAGGTCGTAATACCTCGCTACCTTTGCTTTACGGCTTAAGCGTAAGGCTCTGTGTGGTAGGGTGTTACAATACCGCTGTAGCAATTGTTTTAAATTAAGAATCAATGTTTCATGTAGTTGTGTGTTCTCCAGCATCCTATTCTGCAACTCGTGCTCAGTATCATATATGTACAGTTGCAAAAACGTAATCGCGTGCCCTGATCCGGATAAAATCCTCCTATACTGTGATATATTGAGCCTTGAGCTATATACCATGACCTGTTATAGCCAGTTGTTTGTCTATGTGCACACCACACGAAGTGTAGAAAAATACATGATTGTATCCACGAATATGTTTTCTAAAATTGTTTCCTTCTGTAGAGGAATCTAGAAATATTTCAAGCAATTCATGAGGAGCATTTACTCGAGAAAGAGAGACTTTCCCCATTAAAGCACATCTCAAATGTTTCATGGTGAAATAGATGTGCGCTACAGTAATGACATGTCCTTGAGATTGGTAGCGATGCTCGAACATTTTTTCAAATTTCTGTACTCGTGTTAAATTTATATATATTTGCTTACATTCATTAAAGAAAATGATAAATTTTGTAACAACTTAAAAAAATAGTACTTTGTTGATTATAAAAACAAAGAATGATTTTCATTACAGTGATAATAAAAATGAGATAAGTAACTATTAAATATATTTAAATGATGTGTGAAAATATTTTGTTTTAACTTTGTTATACTATATAATATTGTGATGTTGTTTGACTTTATTTTTTTAAATTTTGTTATTCAGAAGTATTTAACAGCTTTAATTATAAAATATTTTATTTTATTCTTTATAAAGATTTTTTTATTTGTTAAATAAATTATTTTATTCATCTAATTATAAGAAAATATTATTTATTGTGTATTAAAATAGTTTTATTCTTTTTTCTAATAAAATCTTTTTGTTTTAAAATCTTTTATTCAAAATTGTTATAACCAAGTTAAAACCACATACGATCTATAACATTATATTATTTTAAATGTTTATTATTTTATTATCCCATTATATGTTTTTGTAAAGGTTGCGAGAACCAGAACAGTTAATGAACCGGTAGAGTGACTGGTTCATGGTTTAAAGGTTCAACTGGGGTTCAATCGGTTTAACTAAATATATAATAAAATTATTAAAAATTTAATATATAATTTTAAATATTTAAATTTAATAATTTTTAGGTTAATAAAATTTAAAATTTTACAATTTTATATAATAAATTATTTATAGTTAAAAATTAACAAATTACTTCAAACATCAAATTTTATAACTAAGAAAAATTAAAATAGACAAAAATAAAAAATCAAAATTTAGAAAATCAGCATATTCACGTTAGAATTTTCAAAAATTCTATACTCCACCGCAACACATCAACAACTCAGAATAAGAAAGAACAAGAAGCAGAATCACCAAATTAGAAAAATCAGCATAAACTCATAAATAATTCAAAATCAGAATCATAGCATAAAGTCATAAACAACTCAACCAGAAAAAATTTCAAGATAAACAATGTAGTGAACAATGCATCATAGCACCATCAACTGAGAATAAAAAAAATCAGCAACAAACAAGTGAAGCAACTCAGAAATCACAATAAATAAAATTAACAAATAATTAGTGACTCGTTCCACACACAACAGAGGAAACAAATCAAAAACTAAAGTGAAAGAGGGAAGAAATCAGTGAAAATAAAGAAGACCACAAATATGTTGAGGGACGGCAAAGATTGAAGAACTCATGGTGACGGCGAAGAGCCCACGGCGGCACGGTCATGTTCGCACTTCGCACAGAGTGGTGCTCGACACAGACACACACACACACACACACACACACAGAGAGAGAGAGAGAGAGAGAGAGAGAGAGAGAGAGAGATGTCTCGAAGACAGGGCGTATTTGACGACGAGAAAGAGGCAGTCGACGATGGGGAGGACAGAGAAGAGTGGCGGCGTCTAAGATTAAGAATGAGATAGATTGGGGCATTTTGCAATTTTGGTGAGACTGAGAGTGAGAGAGAAGAGGGAAGAGAGAAGTAGAGAAGCTCGGCCGCTCGGGAAGCCATGCACAACAACCTCAGACACAGCTCCACTGCCTCCTTCCTCTGCCGCTGCCATGCTCCGACAAGCTCTCCACTCATTCTTCCGCTGCTCTCCAAAGACGCCACTGATGAACGAGCTTTGCTCGATGGTCTAGATTTCCTTCTTATAGAAATAAGAACTACTTCGTTGTAAGCATAGCTCCAAACCATCAAACAATTCTCACATCAAAAATTTGAGTTGTCACAAGTACAAACCCCAATAAGAATTAACCAGAGTATTCGGACTCCGGGTCATCTCACGAGGAATTGCAATGAAGTGTATGATTATTGGCTATGAGGGGACAAGGGGGTTTTGATTTGATGTTGGGGGAAAGAAATTAAATGGGCAAGAAAAGTAAATCAAGTAAGCAATTAAAGAAAGCAAGCAATAAAGAGAGACATTCATGGCAAGGGTTGAGATCATAGGCTTTCTATCCTAGTCATGCATTGATTAATTCATCTTATTTAGTCAACTCCAACAAACGGAAGAAGGTATCATGTCATCTTCACATAGGGAGAATGTCAAACAAGAATAATTAATCATGTCACAAATATAAACAAGAATTTATCTCATTACGTCATCTCCAACATTGGAAGAAGGTATCATATTATCTTCCATGAGAGAAAGTCTAATAAGACTAGCTAATCTCAATCCAAAAGTCCTAATCAACTTACTAATTAAATTAGCAAAAGATTAGCGTCAATGGAAACAATATTAGCTAACAACTCTAGATCACCAACATGAGTTGGGTTTTTTATGACTCAAGATTGCCTAATTACTCTTTCCAAGCCAAGAATGCTCAAAATCTACTCTAAACCCTAACCAAGCATTTTGTCAAAAACTTGGTGGGTACAAATGGAAAGCATGGTAAAAATGCAAGAATAATAAATCTAACAACTACAAATTACAAGAAAAGTAAATTCACCACTCAAATCAACAATAAAAGAACAACAAACATTAAATTGCATTAAAAGTAAACAAGATCCAACATGATTGTTCATAAACATAAAAGAGACATAAATGTAAAATTGACAAGAGAACTAAGAAGAATAGAGAAGTAGAAGCAAGAATTCATAGAAGAATTAAGATGAAAACATGAAATTGAACCTAGATCTAAGAGAGATTAACCTACCCTAACTTAATTCTAGAGAGAAGAGGGAGCTTCTCTATCTAGAAACTAACCTACATGATGCTAAGCTACAAACAATTGCTCCCCCCTTTGCCCCAGCTTGAATTTTGCATAAAATAGCATTAGAAATGAGTTGGATTGGGCCTAAAGTACTTCAGAAATCGCTGGGGGCGATTTTACTTTAGTGGGCCACGAGCAGCATCGGCGTGCACGCGTACATGGCGCGTGCGCACCCCTGAACACGAAGTAACATATGACAAATTTTATATCATTTTGAAGCCCCAGATGTTAGCTTTCCAATGCAACTAAAACCGCCTCATTTGGATCTCTGTAGCTCAAGTTATGGTCAATTAAGTGTGAAGAGGTCGGACTTAACAGCTTTACGGTTCCTTCATTTCTTCATGAATTCTCCCACTTTGCATGCTTTTCTCCTCACTTCTTCCATCCAATACTTGCCCTATGAATCTGAAATCACTCAACAAATACATCAAGGCATCGAATGGAATTAAAGTGAATTGAATTTAGCTATTTTAAGGCCTAAAAAGCATGTTTTCACATTTAAGCACAAATCAAGGGAGAATTGCAAAACCATGCTATTTCATTGAATAAATGTGGGAAAAGGTGATAAAATCCCCGAAATTAAGCACAAGATAAACCACAAAATTGGAGTTTATCAAATCTCCCCACACTTAAACTAAGCATGTCCTCATGCTAAAATCAAGAAAGAAGCAAAGGGACATCAACATTTATTCATTGCAAACTAACTACATGCAACCTATCTATGCAATCTATCTACATGAATGCATCCACTTAGTCAAAATAAATCAATTTCTAAGAATACATATACAAACACAAGGGCTAAGGCAATAGCAATCACTCAACCCACAATTGAATTGAATTATTAAAAAGATTTTACAAACTTGCAAGAAAAGAGATGATCATGGGTGGAAACATGTAATTAAGCAATTGAACCCTCATCGGATGTGTATCCACTCTAGTCGCTCAAGTGTATGGGGTTGATTCACTCAATTCTCCCCTAATCATACTTTCCAATATTTGTTTTTCATCTAACAATCAACAATTACTTTATGCATGCATACAAATATCATGAAGGCTTTCTCATAGGTTGTAATGGGGCTAGGGTCAAGGTAGGATGCATATGGTCAAGTGAGCTTGAAATTCGAATCTTTGATTAACTTAAACTTCCCACCTAACCTATGACAACCTATACAATTCTAAACAAACCTAACTACCCATTCTTCACTTTTTCATACACTCATGCATTCTCTTTTTTATCACCACCCATATACATTGACTTTTATTGAACTTTGATTTGGGGCATTTTGTCCCCTTTTTATTGCAATTCTTTTTTTTCTTTCTTTCTATATATTTTCTTTTTTTCTTCTTACATATATATATATATATATATATATATATATATATATTCTTTTTGTTTTTCTCATTTTTTTGAAACTAAAATATATACAAGAACATCAATGCATATGGTTTACATATGATTAATACATAAGTATGTTCCCAATTCCCAAGATTCTCAACACAAATACAAAAACACACTTTTATCTCTACCCAATGTTCCCAACTTTTCCAAAATCAAATAATGAACACTCTCACTAGCCTAAGCTAATCAAAGATCCAAATTAAGGACATTTATTGTTTTTCACTTAGGCTTGTAATGTACTACAATTAAGAACAAATAGGTTAAACATAGGCTCAAATTGGTTATCAATGGAAGATAAAAGGTAGGCTTATTTGGGTAAGTGAGCTATTTGAACAATGGCCTTAATCATATAAATGCATGTATACACAAAATAATGGACATAGAGAATCAAACAAATCAAGGATTACAAACATAGGAAGAGAATAATGAACACAAGAATGAAAGTAAGTGGTTATGTATGATGTAACCACACAATTAGGCTCAAACCTCACATGCTTGTGTTCTTAGCTCAAAAATCATGTTCCACAAAGTATATGATTCAAGCAAGTTCTAAAATTTTTTTTTCAATTGGGGTTCCCTATAGATAAAATTCTTGGAAAATATCATGATTTTGACTAAGCTTATTATATACATATGCAAAATAAGAAAATGCAACTAAAAGTCTTAAAATGAAATGCAAAAGTGTTGGGATTAGAAACTTGTTACCCAAAAACGTCGAGTGGTTGGATGACCTCCCCACACTTAAAAGTTTGTACCGTCCTCGGTGCACTCAAAGATGAGCAAGGGGGTACGGCGACTTTTTGAGTTGCTACCTTCAGCTGGTAGATCAACCGGTTATTGCGTGTTCTACTCCCGCTTCCATTTTTGCTTGTGATGATTCATCCTAAACAATAGAAAACAGGATAGTAAGAAAAGTGAATGTGCAATCAAGGAAGCGTAAATTATTGGAATGAGGTAAATCACTAGAATTGAGTGAGTGAATTAGTGTGACATTGATGAAAAATAGGTGTGTGGGTCCTAACTTGCATGCAGTTTTAGAACTCACACCCTAGTAATTAAAAACCATGTCACAATTATACAAAAGAGGTATGCACTTCACTCATTCTAGTGTGCTTGAAGTACTTCAAAAGACTTGTAGGGTAAGTCAACCAAACAAGTAGTGAAGAGGTATGAAAGCATTCAGGCAATTAATCAAGCAATGAAATTGGATAGTGCATGGACATTGATTGATGTGTAAGTGAACTTAGTGAACAAAATGGTATATATGAAACTTACATAACAAACAATGACACATATTGAAGTTGTTGCAACACCTTAGTGACATAGAGGTGAAACACATTGATGCTATGGAACTTAGGAAAAAGGAATATGGAAGTGGAAATCAATCACATAGCAAGCATGGTCCACAAAGCTTTACAAAGCTCAAAAATATGTCACTAGGTAAGCTTTCGATCCAATTTCACAATTCCAAAATCTCAATGCATGAAATAGGTGATGTAAATAAGGTAAATCATAAACAAGCATCACCTAAAAAAATACAATGATAATATACAATTGCCTGACAATGGATGATGAATGCATGGTGGCCAAAACATGCAATTCATAAGAGTTTAGAAGCTTAAAGGCAATGTAACATGTACTTGGTGTTCAAAACATTAAGCATTAAGAACCCAAAACCAAGTAACAACATATAACCTCAACAATTAAATCCAACAATAAGAATTAACAATAATTATGCTAAGATAGCATTCAGTTAATAATAGGCAGCAAGAATTAGCAACAAAATCAGTAATCTAACACTTATAATGAAAAATAGAAAACAAAATGAAAATGTACTAATTAAACAATTAACCAACTAACTAAAAGAAGTGGTTATGGATAGTGTTTGGTAGTGTTGGATGATGAGTGAGAGAAGAGAAGAAGAGAGAGAGAAAGAAATGGAGAGAAGAGAAGAAAAAGAAGATGGGTAGAACAGGGCAATCCACGCGTGCGCGTCATGTGCGTGTAAGCGTGGATTGGTGGAATGGCATCGACGCGTACGCGTGCGGCACGCATGCACATGGGTGGGTTATTTGGACAACGACGCGTGCGCGTGCTTGACGCGTACGCGTGGGTCCTGGCACAAGGTTGGCACGAGGTGGGCACAACTCTCGGGAAAATGTATGGAAGGGTGAAACTTTCAATCCACGCGTACGCGCACATGATGCGTGCGCGTGGATGGTCGAAATGGCTTGGGCACGCGTACGCGTACGTGGCACGTGCGCATGGGTTGGTGCTCTGTTTTTCAAAATTTTTCATGTTTTTGCACCAAACCAAGCATTCCAAACCTCCAAACAACTACCAAAACATCATAAAACCTTATTTAACCTACTAGACTCCCAAATAAACAAACTAACTAAACAAAACATGAATTCAAACTAATTTACCATATATACAAAAGAGAAAAAGCGAAAGATATTACCATGGTGGGGTGTCTCCCACCTAGCACTTTTGTTTATTGTCCTTAAGTTGGACTTATGGGGGGCTATCCATCAAGGTGGCTTGTGCTTGAATCCATCCTTGAACATCCACCAATGCTTGGACTTCCATTGTGGTTCGTCATTCAAAGTTAATAACTCCAAGCTTTGATGGAATTCTTCACAAACCATGGGCTCCCAAAGTTGATCTTCCTTGTGCGATCTGGGATCCCACACTTTATTTTCACACCCATCCTTGAGTTGATCATGGTGATTTCCTCCGAGTGGCAAGAGGGATGAATTCTCATGGAAGCACCAAACTACCCTCCTAGACCCATTCAATTGAGAAACACACCAATCCATGCTCCTTAATTTTGAGCTTCCAACCATAATGAGCCTAGACTTACAACGCCAACCACCAAACAACCTCCTCTTACGCTTAATTCCGTAAAGCGCCCTAAGTTGGCCATCCGTCTCAAGCAAACCAAATTCAAGTGGGATAATAAAGTTAAGAGTTAGAAGTTTTACCCACTCAAATGAAGGATTGGATGACAACCTAGGTGGAGGAGTTCCTAATGATCTTGACAAAGCACGCTCTACTCCATTCCATCCTCTCCTAGAGGCTTCCACCACTTGGCAAGGTTTTTCAAATTCCTCATCTTGCCAAGCTTCCTTAAGTTCACATTCTTCTTCACCAAATTCTTCTATCTCTTCCCCATCGCTCTCATCATAGATAGGAGGGTTAGTGAAGTCTACCTCATCATCAATTTCAAGCATATTGGGGAAGGACTCATCAAGCTCAAAAGGATCACATGTTGATTCAGAATCATCATAAATAGGAGGGCTTGTTGCTTGGAACCCTTCTTCCAATTCTTCAATCACATTGTGCCTTGGAGGTTGTGCACTTTCCTCCTCAACATCAACTTCAAACTCCATGGAAGAAGGCTCTTCAATTTGTGATTTCTCTATGTACTCAACATATCCTAAGGTGCCAACCACTACTTCCTTTGGTTCAATCATCTCTACCTTCTCCTCTTGTTGCACTTCTTGCTTTGACTCCTCTTCTTCACCTTAGAGCTTTAAGTTCACTCCCTCACTAAGCTCTTTGGTTGCCTCTCCATATTGAACAATGGGAGTGCCTTGATCGCATAAGTTTAAGCGGGATGAGACTATGTTGCCAATGGCTTCTACCATGATAGCCATTTTCGCTCTTAACTCCTCAAACTTCTTTTCATCCTCCTTGTGTCGCCTTAAGATACGAGATTCAAGATCTCTTAGTTCTAGCATGAGGGCTTCATCGGGAGGCGGGGGTGGAAGAGAGGTTTCATTGTTTGAGGGAAGGGTATTGTAGTTGGAAGGTGGTTCATATTGGTGAAATTCTTGAGGTGGTGTGTATGGACTTTGTGGTTCATGGGAGTATTGGTGTCGGAATGGTGGTGGTTCTAGATATGGTTCATATGGTGGTTGGTATGGTGGGTATGGGTTAGGATCATATGGAGGTGAATGGTGGTATGAGGCTTGTGAGTATGGTGAAGGGCTATATTGAGGAAGGGGTTCATATGCATACGATGATTGTGGTTGACAACCACAATGAGGGTCATCACATACATTAGATTGGTATGCATCAAGATTTGAATTGTACCCATAAGAAGCCGGAGGAGGTTGTTACCAAGAAGGTTGTCTATAAGCTTGGGGCTCCTCCCACAATTGATCTACAAATCCTTGATGCACATCCTCATTGAAGCTTCCATTTCCTACAACATAGTTAGAACCACACTCATAGCCAAAGTCATGAGAATTCATAGTGAAAGAGAAATAAAAACAAAAGCTAACAAGAAACAAAGAGAACAAAATCCTATAACTAGAAAAAACTAACAAACAAACCAAAAATCAAGATATTCACAATATATACAATAGCCAATAACATAACACCATTGCAATCCCCGGCAATGGCGCCATTTTGATGAACGAGCTTTGCTCGATGGTCTAGATTTCCTTCTTATAGAAATAAGAACTACTTCGTTGTAAGCATAGCTCCAAACCATCAAACAATTCTCACATAAAAAATTTGAGTTGTCACAAGTACAAATCCCAATAAGAATTAACTGGAGTATTTGGACTCCGGGTCGTCTCATGAGGAATTGCAATGAAGTGTATGATTATTGGCTATGAAGGGACAAAGGGGTTTTGATTTGATGTTAGGGGTAAGAAATTAAATGGGCAAGAAAAGTAAATCAAGTAAGCAATTAAAGAAAGCAAGTAATAAAGAGAGACATTCATGGCAAGGGTTGAGATCATAGGCTTTCTATCCTAGTCATGCATTGATTAATTCATCTTATTTAGTCAACTCCAACAAACGGAAGAAGATATCATGTCATCTTCACATAGGGAGAATGTCAAACAAGAATAATTAATCATGTCACAAATATAAACAAGAATTTATCTCATTACGTCATCTCCAACATTAGAAGAAGGTATCATATTATCTTCCATGAGAGAAAGTCTAATAAGACTAGCTAATCTCAATCCAAAAGTCCTAATCAACTTACTAATTAAATTAGCAAAAGATTAGCGTCAATGGAAACAATATTAGCTAACAACTCTAGATCACCAACATGAGTTGGGTTTTTTATGACTCAAGATTGCCTAATTACTCTTTCCAAGGCAAGAATGCTCAAAATCTACTCTAAAGCCCAACCAAGCATTTTGTCAAACACTTGGTGGGTACAATGGAAAGCATGGCAAAAATGCAAGAATAATAAATCTAACAACTACAAATTGCAAGAAAAGTAAATTCACCACTCAAATCAATAATACAAGAACAACAAATATTAAATTGCATTAGAAGTAAACAAGATCCAACATGATTGTTCATAAACATAAAAGAGACATAAATGTAAAATTGACAAGAGAACTAAGAAGAATAGAGTAGTAAAAGCAAGAATTTATAGAAGAATTAAGATGAAAACATGAAATTGAACCTAGATCTAAGAGAGATTAACCTACCCTAACCTAATTCTAGAGAGAAGAGGGAGCTTCTCTCTCTAGAAACTAACCTACATGAAGCTAAGCTACAAACAATTGCTCCCTCTTTGTCCCAGATTGAATTCTGCATGAAATAGCATTAGAAATGAGTTGGATTGGGCCCAAAGTGCTTCAGAAATTGCTGGGGGCGATTTTACTTGAGTGGGCCACGAGCAGCATCGGCGCGCACGCGTACATGGCGCGTGCGCGCCCCTGAACACGAAGTAACATATGACAAATTTTATATCATTTCGAAGCTCTGGATGTTAGATTTCTAATGCAACTAGAACCGCCTCATTTGGACCTCTGTAACTCAAGTAATGGTCGATTGAGCGTAAAGAGGTCGGACTTGACAGCTTTACGGTTCCTTCATTTCTTCATGAATTATCCCACTTTGCATGCTTTTCTCCTCACTTCTTCCATCCAATACTTTCCCTATGAATCTGAAATCACTCAACAAATACATCAAGGCATCAAATGGAATTAAAGTGAATTAAACTTAGCTATTTTAAGGCCTAAAAAGCATGTTTTCACATTTAAGCACAAATTAAGGGAGAATTGCAAAACCATGCTATTTCATTGAATAAATGTGGGAAAAGGTTATAAAATACCCAAATTAAGCACAAGATAAACCACAAAATTAGAGTTTATCAGCCACCTTTGAATTAGGGATTTTGGTGAGTTCTGAGCGTGAGAGAGAAGGGAAAGAGGACTGGGGGCGTTTGGGGGCTGCGCATTTTTGTTTTGTTTTTTTTTTTAATTAAACCAAAACGGCACCGTTTGGTGTTGAAGGGGAGACCATACTTCAAAAAAACTGACCAGTTCATCCGGTTCACCAGTTTGGTCAGTTTTTTCACCGATTTTTTCAGGCCAGTTTTAGGTATTGACAGGACTGGCTAATTCACCAGTTCTCGGTTAACCCAGTCGAACCGGTCGGTCTGGTCTGATTTTCAGAACCTTGGTTTTTGTTTATATGTTAACATTGTGTCTGTTATGCACTCTTTTTTTAGATAAAATAGTCAATACAATATATTTGTGTTTGAAATACATAAAAAATTTTTAAGAATGCTATCTTTATATATCATATTTTTTTGTATAAAGTTCTCAGTTGCATCTATTGTTTTGTAGCATTTTTTAGTTAATTATTTTATATAGGTTATGACAATTTTTGCTTTCACTTGAATTTTTTAGTTTGTATCTTTTGTTTCATGTTTTTAAATGTTCAGATATTACTGATCGAAATAATACAATATATGACGATAAATATTAGTTCATATTTTATTTGTTCTATTACTTCTAATAATTTTAATTTTGTATGCTTTTGCCGAGATTGATCATTTTAATTTTTTATTTATTTTATTACCTAAAATATATTTTATTTAATTATTTTATTTTATCATATTTGTGTGAATTATACCAAAATGATTCAATAAAATATAAAGTATTTTAAATTAACTATATTTTCGTCTTCGTTAAAGTTTACATTTTTTCATTTTAATTGGTAAATAAATATTTTAAGTATCATTTTGGTTTTTATAAAAAAAATTGTATATAGATTTTAAATTTTTTTTATTAGGCACTGCCATTCTTTTTTATATTGGTGCTTGTAATGATTTTAAATAAATAAATTTTTTAAGATCAATTATGCTCGCACTTAATATCTATTATTAATACATTAATATGCTAACATATAATGATAAAATAATATTTTTTTAAAAAATTCATTTATCTATTAAAAATGTGTCACTATATTAAACTTAAAGAAAAAGTAAAATACTGACCAATTATATTATCTTCACGTCTGCTATTTTGATCAGATCTATTTCCATGAATTTCTAGTAGTGTTTAAGAAGAACACACTAAAAGTTCATTTTGAGTTAATAAGAAAAAAAAATTAGTGATAAAAGTGTACAAAAAGACATACCATGCTAGTAGAATAATATCTATAACAATATATAATGTGAGTAAATTGGAATTTAGTGTCCAATTTTCTCTCCTATTTTAACCCTTCCAACATAACTCAAAACTAACTTTGCAGTTATGCATTTTACTAATAATTACAAAAAATTTCATGCATAACTTCTTCAATCCTGTGCTCAAATAATCCACTTTTTTTTCACTATTTCTCTAATTTTATTTACTTCTTACTCAATTCTAATATCTTCAACCTTTGAATAACTTTTTAGATAACTTTTTAAAACAGATGATGACTATGCCAAATGGTGATTTTGGAGCCAATGTATGGAAAGAAGAAAAGAATAGATACGATAAAAAGAAGTGTTCAATCATCATCAGTAGTGATAAGTAATTTTTGATAGATTTTATTATATTTTGAGATATTCATTTAAATTATTTTTGTAATTATATTTATGTTAATTTTAGTTTGTACCATTTTGTTCTGAGTACTACTCCGATCAGCAGTTTGGTTTTACTCTAATTATTCATAAATATTTTTTTAACACTTTTTTTTTAAATTGCTTTGTATGAGATAATTTTTTAAAATTTTTTAAATTATTGATTATATAGAGTATTGTATTTAAAATTTGAGTACATAAATACTTACTTTTAAATTAAACTAAAATAAATAAATCATATTGCAAAAAGGTTTATCAATTTTGTCTTTTACAATATTATTTGTTTGGTATATTGGTTAAGTTATTTAATTGGCATACAAAGTATACAAGAAAATTCACACCTATCAAGTGTACTTTAATTTTCTAAAATATTAATTACTTAGAACACTGAATTTGACAAAAGACTATTTGATTGACATACAAAGGACACAAAAAAATATGCACATACTAATGATAAAATGAACAAACTCTATATAATATTAAAATACAACAAAATAAGAATTTTGTTAATTAATTTAGATTTTTTTAAAAAACTAACAACCCAACAAATATCTAACTATATATTTTTCATTATTTCAACATTTATGATTATTTTTTCTCTTTTTTTAATTGCATGGGGCATCTTTTATTTTTTGAATTATTTTATGTTACACTACTAGAAAACTAGTTATTACAGACGAATATTTCCGACGGATTTTATCCCAATGAAATACAGAGGGAATTTCAGAGGGATTTTTTGTCGAAAAACAAAAAAATGGATTAGCATAAATTACAGACGAAAAAGAGAATCCATCGATAATTCCGTCGGAAAAATTAATTTTTTTCAGTGAAAAATGATTACAGACGGAAAATCCGTCTGTAATTAAATAGACAAAACGCTACGTTTTTATTAAATTATTGTAATTTAAATTTTCCGTCGGAAATATTGAAAACCCTAATTTTATCACCACCCATTTCACACTCCATTCGAACACCATTCACACTCCATTCACACTCCTCTTCGCCCTCATCCCTTGAACTATTCACCCTGCAGCCACCGTAGTCTCTGCCGCCACTGCAGCCACGCAGCCCCCGCATCAGCCCTCGCAGCTTCCCGCAACCCCACAGCCTCATAGTCCCGCAGCAGCGCAGCCACCGCAGCCCCTACACAGACACAGCCTCCACCGCCACCGTAGAAGATCAGTCGCCATCGTAGGAAGCTGTGTCGCCGTGATTGGAAGCTCTGTTCGAGCGCTCTCCTTCTCTCTCGGTGTCGCCGTTGTGTTTCTGCCACTGCCCTTCCTCCTCGCTTTCATTCACGAGTCATGACCGTTCCTTCACTCCTCCATTGGAAGTAGATCTGAAGAGCCACGAACCGAGTTGTGGCATGTTCCTCCATCATTGAGTTGGTGTTACGGTTGCCATAACTTTGCGTCCCTTGCTGTCGTCGACAATCACATTGTGCCCCTCCTCCCACACCTCTTCCATACGCTATTTTCCTTTTATCTCTGAGGTAAAATTTGAGATTTTTTTCCTATTTCTTAGTTTTTATTTTTTGTTTTTGTTATTGGTGTTTCTTCTGATGAGTTTTCTTATTGTGTTGTTATTGTTATGTTCAACATTTTTTTTGAGGGATTTTGCTCAATGTTAAGGTTCGTTTAGTGTTGTAACATTTATGATTAGTGGAAAAATAGATAAAAAAATTGAATAAAGTGTTGGTGAGACATCTCCAGACAAGAAATTAAAAGAATTAAAGCTTACTGAAGATCAATCATATGTTTAACTGTTAGTTGTTTATGAAACTACCATAAGCTATTGAGGTTTTTGGCCAATTGAGATGCTATGAAGTGTATAGGCTTCTGGTTCAACCCTTGTCACATTCTGTCTCCATCTCATATTGATTACTCACTTCTGTAGACAAACTGATCTTACTTTGTAAAATGTATATTATTGATGGTACTAATAAGTGATTCCACCATTAGAAATAATGAATCATGATCATTAATTTTCTGCATATAATATCATTTATCATGCATGTGTTATAAATAAAGTAGAATTATTGTTCTATTTTCTCTCATAAACTTGGAAGCATACTTTAATTTTCTTCTTCATTATATTTCCAAAGTGGTTTCTGAATGAAATATATATGAGCATGATGTGCTGAGTGGCTAGCTGATAATTTAGGATAGGAACTATAAAGTTTGGTTCTATTTATATCAAGTAATTAGGAGAAAAAATGGTACTTTTAACACATGGATCTATGAGTTAAGGTTAGTGCAATTCTTCTGATTCAGTTCACGCAATTCTGTGAAAAACTGCATGCTTTGGATTTTAGAGACTCTTTTTTCTTCAATTGATTTATATTTCTTTCCTTTACTGATTCTTTTTGTTTCTCAATTGGATTGAGGAGTTATGTAACAGAAAAATAATCTAAGGTGGTTGTTGATGATGTTGAAATTTAGTAGTCCTATATATATTTTTCAGCTTTTGATTTTTGTAATTTGCAATGCAGGGGACCAATGTGGTTCTGATTTAATGTAAATGTGAGTCTATGTTTTTGTTCTTTTATTTCTCAAATCACAGTCAATGATTTTGATAAACTAATTCTGTGCAATCTCTGGTATGTAAGTAGAAAACTGATGCATTGATACCTAAATATACTTTTCATTTTTCATTAATACAAGTTTAAATTATATATAGCATTATATAGTTTGTTCAAATATACTTGTTCAAAATAGAAAAACTCAAGTTTTCTAGAGATAAATTGGTCAGTTGTGTTTGATTTTTCTAATATTTTTTCAGTTTTTGATTTTGATGGCAGGAAAAATATTTCCTTGCTTATTTTTCGCTGTTCAGTTGTGTAATTAGAGCACTAAATGTGATTGTTTATAGGCTAAAAGAATACTAAGTAATTAAGTGGAAAATTTGATGAAACCCATATTGTCGTGTCTATAATTAAATGCTAAAGAGTACTGTGACCATGCATTTGATTCTATGAGAAGGAATCTGTCATCATGACACAGTGAGTCAAGTAGTTTATCTTTATTTTGTTCATGACTATTTTTTAGTTTCTTAATTAATTTTTTTAATACTATTCCATGGTAATATCTTAGGCAAAGATCCAATTGACAATGATTCCCAATTTTTAGTTTCTTAATTAATTTTTTTAATACTATTCCACAGGATCAACGGCATAATTTTCATTTGATGATTTTAACCTGAACTGTGTTCCATCAGTTAAGATGTCTCAACTTTACATTCTACATATGCTTTCTTATTTCTGTTTAGAACAAGGCCAGAGCACTTAAAGTATTCTGTGCAAAGCTATTTGAAATGGAAAAGAAAAATTCTTGTATTTGCACAAGATATGCTAGATTTAGAGAGGAAAAAAAGTAGAAATTATGATAGATTTAGCATGGCATCCTGATTTAATGTAGCTGGCTCCTAATAATTTTTTGCTAAGGCTTTATGGTGTAGTATATACTATTACTGGCAAATGTAAAACTTGAATGGACTTGTTGCTGGTAAATTGCTCTGTGATTTCTTCTTTGCTAGTAAATTACTTGAACCCGTCTGTACCACATCATTCTTATTTTTTGACATTAATAAAATCTACGTGATATTTATTATTAAGGTTTCAAGATTGCAAGCTGAGAGGGATCTTAGAGCGGCATTGGAAGTTGGATTGAGTATGTCTTCAGGATGGTTTTCCAGTTCACGCGGCATGGATTCCCAGGTTCTTTCATTTCTAGCAAAACTTGATATTCTTTGTCCATTCTGATTTCTTTCTCTATATACACAATCTTACAAAATTAACTTATGCAAAGACAAAGGCCGAGCTGGAGGAGATTGCACTTGCTGAAGCTGATGTTGCCAGGTTGAAGCAGAAAGTTGCGGAACTTCACCATCAACTTAACCAGCAGCGACAGCATCACTATAGTTCTCAAGAATTGTGCCTTGGAAAGTGCCTCTTATTCAAAATTCCATTTAACATGTAGAACTATAAAAAACTAATTGTGTCTGTAGTCAATGCTTCTGACTTAATCTTTGTTCCAATCATAATATCACATGTCTATATAGGACTATTTTGGCAGTATATATAGTATGATGCAGATTAAGCATTGTTCTACTCAATGAATAAATGTTCATGTGAGCTGAAAACCATTTCCAGAAGATGGTTCTATTTTTACATAGGTTGAATTATTGTGAACTGCAATTGTCTTGGAAATTATTTGACTTTCAAAATTTGAACCTGTTTCTCTTTTTATAATATGTTTATCTGATCTCCTGCAAATAGATTATGATTTTTAATTGAAAATTGTTTGGCTTACGCAATTTGGATCTTAGAAGAATTGAACAAGTCGCCAGGAGAAAGAGAAAACATTAAATCATCACAGAAGATTAGCCATTTCGTACACAGGTTTGTCTTTGCACTGAAAGCTTTGCATTTTTACTTTTGTGGTTTTGAAGTAATTGAGCTTGAAACTGATGCTGCAAAGATTTTAGGCATGAACCGCCTGTGATGGCTTGTGAGGTTCCGATTCTCCAAAAAGAACTAGACGTGCTGACTGTTTGTAAACCTGCATCTGTCCCTGTAAGTATGCATTAACAAGTGAACTATATTTGCTAGTCCCTGTGATTGCTTTTTCTTTTCCTGTGGGAAATTTTATACTTTCTTGTTTTCCTTGTCCTTATTATTTGAGTTAATATGGTGTTGTTGCTTGTTAGTTTGGTTGTCCTATTAAGGGGCAATGTTAGGGAACAAAAAGTTTGAAAAAAATGTTGATTTAGAATCTTTGCATAACTCAAAAAATGTTGTTGCTGCTATCTATTCATCTCATATTATTGTTTCAAACTGTGGTGATTCAAGAGCAGTTTTGTGCCATGGCAAAGAGCCCATGGCTTTATCCGTTGACCATAAAGTGAGTTTCATATATTATATTCTTCTATCTCCTTTGACTTGTTGAGGTTTAAACTGACCTAAAGAAATTGATTTTTGTTTCTTTTGTGGTAGCCCAATCGAGATGATGATATGCAAGAATTGAGGTAGCAGGAAGGAAGGTGATCCAGGGGAATGGTCATCGTGTATTTGGTGTCCTTGCAATGTCACGATCTATCGGTATGTCCTTAACCTTTACTGTACTTAATTTAGGCTTTTCTGTTGTGGAAGCCTTTCTGTGAGCTTGGCTAATTATAGAAGGATATCCTTTTGTGAATTGAAGTTTTCTGTTTTGTACTTGCATGTTAGTCTTTTCTATACTAAAAGACAGGGATGCTTGTATAACATAATTGTCAACTGTTGGCTCGAAAGTGTAAGTACATTTTCAAAATTTTGGTGAGGCTTGCTTCCGTAGCAAAGGGGAAGAAATGAAACAAACATGAACAATCAAAGTCTCAGGCAAGTTCTCAAGTTCTACTCACATCATCTATTGTTTTTATCTGTAAATAAGTAAACGATGTTCTGTTGGTTAAGATTGTGATACTCTTCTCTTCTTAAGTAATCTCTATAGCTGACAGAGGGTTTTGGTAGCTAGTGGATATTACTCAACCTATTTGAGTTATAGGTTTTTTCATCTGATTTATGATATTTTGTTTCTTGTGGTGAACATTTAGGCTTCTTGCACTGGCTACTTCCTTAGCTAAGGGTATTAATAGTCCATATACTGTGAACATTTAGGCTTCTTGCACTGGCACTCAACCTATTTTGAAGCATATATACGACTATATATTGCTTCTACTACAACTTTCTTTTCGTCTCGTATCTTTCTTTCTTACTTGATTTCTACATGCATCCATCATCCGTGTATTTGCTTCTCTGCTGATCTCTCATTTCTCTCTGACCTTTTTTGAAAGAAAAGAATACACCTTTAATTTTTTTTTGTTTCCTACAGGGGCTTATGCTTTAAATTAACTTCTTAATCCACAATCATCGAGTACATGAGTATACTTTTTAGTTATTAAGAAGCACCACCTGTTATTAAGGAAACTCCTGTTCTAGTTCAAGATTCTGCAAAGATTAAAGAAGCACCACAAGGTTCTTTCTCTTTTTCTCCTATTAAATTTGCAGCCCCAAATTGAAAGTTATTGGAACTAAACCAAATGTTGAGGTGAGCTTCACTTGTGAATTTGTTACTTGAGATGAAGAATACACTGTATATAGATTATTTTGTCACTATTTTTTTACTTTTGTCAGAATTTGATACTTGGAAAACAGATAAAAAATGGAAAAATATAAGGAGGCAGAGAAGCCTGAGGCAGAGGATTAATTCATGACCCCACTGTTTGAATCAATGGACACAATAATGATGAATGGTTTCTATACAGATGAAGTTCCAGTTTTAGAACCTAATTAAGCAACCTTATTGTATATTTTGACTTAATTAGAGGACAATAGTTGATGTATCAATACACTTTGTTGATGCATAGTTGTTACTTGTTATTATAATTGATGTATCAACACTTTGTTTATATTTTGAAATATATTGACTTGTTTGTTTATAGTACTTTTATTGTAGTTTGATAATACGATAAATTTGTTTATTTTTTGAAATATTATAAATATTTGAATACAAATTAGATAAAAATTTGTATTAAATTTATATTTATTTTGTATAAAAACAAGTTTATTTTGTAATTGAAAAAATAAAAAAAAATTATTTTACCTTACTGACGGATTTACAGACAGATTTTCTGTCTGTAATCAAAGTGTGAAATGATCTTTCAAAGTTCAAATTACAGACGGAAAATCCGTCTATAATTACAGACAAAAAATCCGTCGGAAAATTCGTCTGTAATTACAGACGAAAAATCCGTCGGAAAATCTGTCTGTAATTACAGATGGAAAATCCGTCTGAAAATTCGTCTATAATTACAGACGAAAAATCCGTCAGAAAATCCATTACAGACGGAAAATTCGTCAGAAAGTTCGTCGCCTTTGGGAAATGGATAGAAATTTACAGAGGAAAAATCCGTCGGTAACTGGTAAAAATCCATCTGTAATTTTCTGACGGAAAAAATCCGTCGGTAAATAATTTTCGACGGGACTTTTACAGAGGGACAAAATCCGTCGGTAATTTCGTTGGTAACCAAAAATCCGTTTGTAATAAAGACTAAATCTGTCTGTATTAATCCATTTTAGTTGTGTTATTAGGCATTTTAATTCATTTTATTTTATTTTATTTTTACTTTGAAAATTTTAGGATCTAAAAATCTCCTATTTAAACGATTCCAACTATATAATTAAAAAGTGATTCAAGAGAATAGATTTGAATTTAGACAATTCAATATTTATTAATGGATAACTACTAGAAGAAAAAAATTATTGCATAAATAATAGAAATGAGTTGATATTATATAGACTAATTTAGACTACCAAAAAAAAAGTAAAATAAGTAACAAAAATAAGATATAAAATTTTATTTTTTATTATGTGGTACAAAGATAATATATAATATAATAAACCATAATGTTCTCATATATAATATCGTGAAACTTAATATTACCATTTTATATTGTTATAGATTTTTGTCCTTAAAAAAACTAATATCATTTAATTTTAATTTTAAACTGTTAGTATAAATAAAAAGTGACATTTTATACATTAGATACTTCAAAAGATATTTAATATATAGGAAGTTAAAAATATTAAGAGAGAGAAAGAGAAAGAGAGAGAAGAAACTTTCTAACTAATTACAAAAAATCAATAGCATCAACCTATTAAATTTGAGTAATATCAAATGAGGATTAAAAAAGAAACTAGAACGATGAATGACAAAAGTTTTCTGTTTATCTTTATGTAGTGTTTCACTTTAAGTAACTATTTTTTATGGATAATATTCAAATGACAAATAAAATAGTAAGAAGATTCACATTAGATTATGAAAATTTATATCACCTTTATAATACGATGACATTATTTCAAAACATGCAAAATGAAATATTAAAGTACAGTTTCATTAATATGCACAATAAAGTAAACATGAAACTTATATAATATTAGTCAAATGTGGATATTAATGGTTGTCTTTTATCTAAGGTACTATATTAAATTGCGAATTCAATTTATGATTATTAGTTAAAAAACTTACAATGATGTATTATTTTTTAGGGGCCTGCTACACATACAAGCAAAAACGGCCTACAAGCGTTACAAGTTGGCCCAGCCCAGAAACACTACATGTGCACTCACTCCCTTTGAATGGAGCGTTAATGCCACGCGCGTCACTCAACGGTTACGCTTCGCAAAAAGTGCTTGTTATGGGGCACTCTTTCTCTTCTCCTTCGAAGAAAACACAAACCGTCAAGTTTCGAGCAACATTCCAAACTGAAGAGATAGAACTCGTCGCGAAGATTAGCAGAAACCATCAACAAAAGATAGAACTCTCCATCAACAATCTCCAGAAAAAACGAAGAAATATTACTCAAGGTACGTTACTGTTTTACTTATCTTGTAGATTTTCCACATTTCAAAATCGAAGAACTAGGTTTTACTATTCTTCTACGTTCTTCTAGATTTTACTGTTCTTCTTACTCTAGCTCTCATTTTACTGTTTTTAATGTTATTCTTGTTCTAGGTTTTACTGTTCTTCTTGGTTCTAGGTTTTACTGTTCTTCTTAGTTGTTCTAGGTTTTACTGTTCTTCTTGTTCTAGTTCTTCTCGTAACTGATTTCTGGGGGTATATTGCGTAATTTGGTGGGGTGTATATGGAATAATTTGTTGGGTGTATATGGCATAATTTATTGGGTGTATATTTCCAAATTGATATAATGTAATATAATCAACTGTTGCAACTGTTCTAATATTGCTTGTCCTTAGGTGTATATTGCTTGACCTTGTATATTTATACATGTTTGAGTAAATTGAACATCATTTTAAACTAATCTAATTAAATACTTATAAGAATCCGTATAAGTGTATGTTGCTGATCTATGGGTGTATCTGACTGATATCTATGGGTGTATTTTTTATTTCAAAAAAAATGGCAAGCAAAATTCAAGCTGGAAAAAATGTAAGAACAAATATATGTCCTAGATCAAATTAGTTTTTCATAATAGAAATATATCTTACTCTAATTTTGCTTTGTTTATAGAAAACCAAAGACCTTAAGTGTGCAACCCATTTGTTGAGTGAGAAATTCAGAAATATGAGCGAGGAGAAGAAAGTAATTGTTAGGGATTTGGGATTTGGTGGCCTGATGCACATCCCGCCGCTAAGGGTGCATCACCAAATATTAAAGGAGTTGGCTAACTCCTTTAAATTAGGGGAAAACAGACTCGAAACCGGCTACGGTTTGTTTAAAGTAAGACCAAGAACAATAGGGGCTGCGCTTGGCATCAACGCGTCAGGTAACTCGTTACAAACATAGGTGTATATGAGCCATATTGAGGTGTATTTTAAGTGATGCTTGGGTGTATTTCAAGTGATTTTCATACAATGTTGTTTTCCTTTTGCAGGAGATCTACTGCCTCAGAAAGTCAATTATAAGGATCTTTCTGAAGACAACAAATAAATTTTTAGAAGATTCCAGGGGAAAACCCTCAAAAATCTGACAGATGAGATGATGGCTATTGGTGTTGATAATGAACAGGATCACCTCATGTTCAAGAGGATTTTCATCCTCTATATACAGATGGCGTTCTTGTTACCAACCACAATAAACAAAATCTCCTCTGTGCACCTTGGCACCAATTTTCAAGATGGACACAATAACAGAAAGGAATTGGGGAGCACATGTTCTGAATTTTATCATCAAGGGAATAACAGATTACAATCTCAAAAGGAAAAAGGCAATTGACGGCTACCTGTTTGCCCTGATGATAGTTCGCTTCCATCTATCAAAAAATAAAGACAAGAAGTGGGGAGAAAGACCTCTAGAACCCTGGATTGCCAACTGGACTAGAGAGCAGTTGGTTGAAAGAATGAGGGCAGAAATGGAGGAACATATGGTAAGTGAACAAAATATCTTGGGTGTATTTTATTTACCTGAATGCTGTTAACTAACATTTCTAATATTTTAGGGAATTGTAAAGATGGTCAAAATAAAGGAGAAAATGAAAGAAATAAAGGAAAAAGAAAAAAAACTAAAAACTAAAAAAATAAAAAAAGGAAGGCAAGTTCATCATCATCATCTGAGGCTGAAACAACTTACAGTGAGGTCCATTCTACCTCTGAGTCTGAGATTGAAGAAGACATAGAAGATTCAACAAGGAAACAACCCACCCGAAAAGGCAAAAAGTAAGTAACATACTTGGATGTATTTTGTTTATCCAGTTAGGTGTATTTTGTACATTCATTTGGGTGTATTTTGTGCCTTTTAGAATATTTTTAAATAATGATTGTTTGCCTTCCAGAATACTATCCAAAAAAGAAAGAAGATTCAGGAGGATTCTGATTTAGAATCTGAATCAAATGATGAGTAATGTTCTGAAATTATTACTGCTTTCCTTTGGGTTTATTATCAAGATTTCATGTATTAACAGAGCGTCTCTTGTTAACTTTTAGAAGCGAAGAATCATCACCAGTAGAGAAGCAAAAACAAAGAAAAAGACTCAGAGAACACCACAAAAGTAAGCACTTCTTTGGATAGTATTTTCTGATCAAATTAATTTTGTATTTCTGATTCATACTTGTTTTTTTCCCCCAGGACACAATCCAAAAAGAAAAAGGTCATTGTTGAGGATTCATCTCCTGAGCAAGCTCAATCCTATCATGGGTACAGTACTTTATAATCTATAATACCGTCTATCATCAAAATTATATTTGTTAACATGTTCTTTTATGCATGTACTGTCAGATCTGAAATTGGAACTGAAAAATTAGATGAATTCTTAAGGGAAAAGAATGAAAAATCTGCTGCACTGGGGTATGTTTTGTTGGGGTGTATATTTCAGATTTTAAGGTGTTTTCTTTGCTAGTAATTGTTTCTTGTTTGCCAGGGAGAAGGAAGCTGACCTGCGATCGACGGAAGCTCACTATGTCTCATCTGAAATGTAAGAAGCTTTATTTGATAAAATGTTGTTATCCTGATTTAATAGTATGGTATTTTTTGTGAATAATATGTACTCTATTATGTTTAGAATACCGGACGTAAACTTAGGAAGTGATGATCCTTCGTCTTAAGGACACACTGATCAAAGTAGCGTAAACAAACCGACGGAGAGCATGTAATTTCTCTTTCAAATAACCGTTGCTTTTATTCTTTTATTACCTTCTACTTCTAATTCTGTATATATTATTTTTTAGAAAAAAAAGTCCTTTAATGTTTTATTCGAGAAAAAAGAGGCAGGAAAAAAAGCAAAAAATGCAAGTATGTAAGTTCTCAAAAAACAAAGCATGTATTTCTTTTGAATGCTTTGAGTGTATTTTTTGACTTTCTTAGGGTGTATTTTAGTTTGAGTCTGGTTTAAGAGAACATGATGGCTGTGAGGGAAGAGACACAGTTCAAAGCGCTTGCAATGTGAGTTTTTCAAGAAAATTTTAACCTTATAACCTTTTTTATTTTCGGGGGCTTTGTTAACCTTTTATTTTTCTTCTTGTTTAGAGTTCCGATTCAAGTTTGTCTTACATTGTCCCAAACAACCACTGTGCCGGAAATTGAATAAACACTTGTGACAGAAAATGAACCAACCCCTTTGCTAGAAATTGAAGGAACTACAAAAAGGTAAGAAATAGTCTTAGGGTGTATTTGGTTACAGTTTGGGTATATATTGTCCCTGTTGGGGTGTATATGATCTTTGTTGGGGTGTATATTTTCACGATTGATCCCTGACTAGTTTTTTTATAACACGATTAATTTTACCCTGCAGCACTCCAGAACCACCCAAAAAACCTTAAGAAAGCACACCCGTGCTTCCACCAGCTCCATCTAAAATGTAAGTTCATTAGAGTAAAATCAATGTTTCGTTATCATTCATATATTCTTATTCTTAATATACGTTATACATGATCACGTAGTAATCCAGCCCCAGAAGACGATGCTGCGCTGATGATGGCACGGACAGCATCGTATGTTCCTAAAACAGATCTGATGCCATCATTCAGCCTTGGCTTAACTGATTCAAGCCAAGAAGAAGCAGTAATGCAGGAGGGGGTGGCAACGCAAGATGGAGAGAGGGCAAAAACTCCTGAAACCCCAAAACTGCTAGAATAATTAGGGGATCTGATAGAAAAAATTGCAAGTGGTAGGGTGACAACAAAAGGAAAAAGTCCACTGTAATACCCGGTCTAACCGAAATTAATTAAATAATAAGTTAAGGAGGAGCGAATATGGTTGGAAGATTTGGCAATTGGAATTTGATGATTTAAATATGATATTTGGATTCAGTGAATTTTTCCGAGTCGGAAGACATAGTTTTCTGCGTAAAAGCGCGCAGTGGAATTTTGACCGGCAGTACCGGCTGAGACCTGTCTGGTACTGCAGCTGAGAAAATTGATTATGAGCAAATAATATTAAGAAATGAGGAATTATGAGTAGGGGAGGTAGAAATATTTGAAGTGCGATTTAGAGCGCTAATCTTAAAGGTTTTGGTCCAAAATTGGGCCAACGGACAAAAATAAGTGAACTGGGCCTAAGTGGGCCCAAGACCCAACATATATAAACATTAGTTATGAGCATTTCAGCTCATTTTGCCCTAAAGAAGGGGTGTTGGGCGCTGAAATTGGGAGAGAAGAGAAGAGAGAAAACCTAACTCTCTTTGATCTTCAAACCACCATAACTTGAGCTACGGAGCTCCGATTGACGAGCCGTTTGCGACCACGTGTCGCTCTTCTCATCCTCTACAATTCTATCTAAGTTTTGTGGTGAGTATTCCATTCATCTCTGCCCAGTTTTCGAAATTCCCCACTGTTACACGTTTTTGGGAAGTTAGTGTTGAAATCTTGTGATTTTGGGTGTTTAGGGATACTCCAACATGGATTCTAAGTGGGTTCTATCCCTACTTCATATGGGCTGAGGTAAGAAGTGCTCAAACCCTTGTGATTTATCATCTTTATGAGCCCTAGGTTGATGTATGAATGTGATATTGGTTATGTTAGTGCATTTGATGGTTTTGGTGCACAATTGGGAGATTGGTGTTGCTTGAGGAGCTTCGGTGAGGCTTGGGACTAAGGTTGGTGGAGACTTCCAAAGAAGAGGCTTAATTGATTTGGCTACAAGAGGTACGGTTTAAGTTTCATTTAAGTACCGTGTGGTGTGATGAGAATTCCTAGGCTAGATGCCCCTAGGATTAAGTTTGGATTGTGTAAATGGTTGGTGCTAATATGCATAGTTGGTATGTAATGTGAATTAATGATTGGGTTGAGAATTGTGTGGCCTTGTATGCTTGGTGTATTGAAAATTTGATGTTTTGGGTAGTGAGTATTGATTTGTGATTTATGCATTTAAATTGTGAAAGTGGGCCGGAGGCCGTATATTTTGGGCCGGAGGCCGGAAAGAGGTAAGAAAGGTAAGTTGATGTGTGCATTGTATGATGACACAAGTGATTGGATGAATTTCATATAATGAATATATGAATGATTGGGTTGGTTATTGAATAATGAGGTTTGAGGAGTTGAAGTGTGGAAATTGGTAAATTTTGGGTGAAATAGTATAGATGAGGTATGTTTGATTTTGGTTGAGATATATTATGTGGTCATATATGTGAGTATGATTATTGATGCCTTGATGGTATGATAATGCATGAGAGATATGTATGTTGTGATATATGCTTGAGAAATGATTAAGGTTGATTTGGGGGTGAAACCACGTGATAGTGAGTATGATATTGGTTATGCATAATGATGGTTGATTGGAAATAGTATTGTTGAGAATTGGCATGAGGAAGAGTATATGATATGTCAATATGTTTGAGTTTGAGCCACTTGGGTGAAGTGGGTTAAAATGATGGGATAGTGATTTTGTATATTGTGGTAAAGTGTCAATGTGTGAGTTGAGGAGGCTTGATGTTGAAATTGATGTATTTTGATTGATTTCAAAGAAAAGGGATGAAAATGGCATGTTTTGGTTGATTTTGAAAAGAGTTGAAAATGACTTGTTTTGAAAATGGCACTTTGTGGTTTTATATGAAAACATGGTTTTTGGGCATACTTTGACGGGACATAACTTGGACTACGGACCTTTGTTTTGTGCCAAATCTGTTTAGAAATGAAATTGGATCCGGGATGTCCATGCCGTTCGAAGAATGGGTGAAAAACGATTTAAAATGAGGAAGTTATGTCCGTCGGAGGATTGGGGGTTGAAGCTGTGAATTCTGCAGTTTTTAACTTAGAAAATTTTTAGCAGAATAACCCCTTGCGCGTGGGCGCACTTGGCGCGTACGCGCCGATCTTCCAGAAAACGCCATCCACGCGTGCGCGTGATGTGCGCGGGCGCGCCGATAGTGCTGCACCCAATGCCCAGCCATTTTCCAGAGAGTTGTGCCAGAACTGTGCCAGTTTTGTGCTTGGGGCACGAGAGTATCCACGCGTACGCGTGGTTGACGCGTGCGCGTCGATTTGGCAAATTTTTAATCCATGCGTTAGCGTGCATGACGCTTGCGCGTCGATGAGTTTTTAAGGACATCCACGCGTGCGCGTGGAGTACGCGTACGCGTGGCATTGTTTTCATGCCAAAGTTGGTATTTGAGTTTTAAAAGTCAAATCTCATACTTCTAAGCCTCCGATCTCACCACTTATATCTTAAATCATTATGATATGCCTAGCTATTAGAAAAGGGCTAGTGAATGAGGTAACTTGCGAGTGAAGCAAGGGGAAAATGAATAATCAATGAGGATCATTGATGATTATGTGAGATGTGGAGGATGGTGGTGGAAGTGCTTGTTATGCCATTGGCCGAAGGGCCGTAATTGTTTATGAATTGGCTGGTTCTGGATTGAACCGTGAGCCGGAATAGCTGTGTATGCTATGAATATTGGCTGGTTATGGATTTAACCGTGAGCCGGATGGCTGATATGGATGTTGATCCATGGATGAGAATTCATGCATGTTTATGCTGAATTATTGATAATTGTGATTTGCACTACCACTATCTGAGATGCGAGTTTCCCTGGGTAGTAGCAGTGGCTAGTCCACTTGCTCCGGGTATGAGACGAAAAATGATGTTTATGATAAATGAGTTAATTATGGAGTTTTGAATGAATGTAACTCTGATACCTGGGTAGTAGTAAGGGTTGGGGTTCGTCCCACTTACTCCAGGTTAATGTTTGAGATTTGATAACAATGAGGATTGATAATATGAATTGAGATTGAATGAATATATGCTTGAGATACCTGGGTAGTAGCAAGGGTTGTGGTTCATCCCGCTTGCTCCGGGTCAATGCTTGAGATACCTGGGTAGTAGCAAGGGTTGTGGTTCGTCCCGCTTGCTCCGGGTTAATGCTTGAGATACCTGGGCAGTAGCAAGGGTTGTGGTTCGTCCCACTTGCTCCAGGTCAGAGATTGTGACGCCTGGGTAGTAGCGGTAGTAGTGGTGAATCCACTCGCTCCAGGTTGAGCTGTTAAACACCCGCCTGGGTAGTAGCCGCAGTAGTGGTTGTTCCACTGGCTCTGGGCTGAGCGGGTAGTAGCAAGGGGGTTGTAGCTCAAACCTACTTGCTCCGCAAGGGGTGTTTCTGTCCATGGTTAGCTACCAGGACATGTCGGGTTGGCTATATAACCGACAGATGATATCATCAGCCATAGGGCAGGCATACATCATTTGCATATGTTTGAATTGTTTGGGTTTGCCTATTTGTTTTGGATTTCTACATTATATATGCTATGTTACCTGATTATGTGCTACTTGTACCTTATTTGTGTATCACTTGTCTGTATTGCTTGTGTTTGTACAACTGAGAGATCCCTCACGTTGGTATCGATGGATGTTGAGGGCTGTTCTTGATGAGATGAATTGATAATGCGATTGCATGATGATGATGATTTTTGAATGAGATAATTTGAGCCCCCTGGGTAGATGCAGTGTTGTGATTTCACTAGCTCCAGGCGAGGGTATGATGTATTGATACAGAGTTGCTGAGGCAGAACAACTGGTGATGGTTTTGCTTATGATTCTGAGTCTGATTCGTGTAAGAATCAGCGAGTTGGGAAACATGTGTAACATGAACTAGATTTAGTATCCCCTTACGACAGATGCCTATTTATGGATTAGTGAGAATCTAGGCTGGATACTTGGTGAAAAGGAGTTTAGGATGCTTAGTGAGTTTTTATTGCAGTGCATTGTTTTTATTTGGCACTTTTACCGTACTGGGAACCCATGGGCCCGAGGTTCTCATTCCGTATATATCTCTTGTTTTTCAGATACAGGTTCAAGTGCTCAGAAGTGAGCTGCGGTTCGTCTGAGAGCCGGCGAAGATCTTTATTTTCTCTACCTTGTGTTTTGCTTAGAATCTCTCCACCTTTGTTTTGAAGATATTATATTATGTGTTGAACTCTTTTGGAACTTGCCTATAGAGGCTCTTATGTTTCCTTTGGGAGAGATTAGGATGTATTGTTGTCAACTACTTTCATATTGTACCCTAGCCGGCCTAAACTTCGCGGGTCGCGACTAGTGGCTATTTACTTATGTTATATATATATATATATATATATATATATATATATATATATATATATATATATATATATATATATATCTATCCATTATCTATCTCTTAATCTCCTTTATGCCTTATCCGTATATCGCTTTCGGCTTCACGTTTTATATTTTCGTTGTCGAAACGTGAGTGATACGTCTTCGCGATTTTATTTCTACTCTTTTCAGGCTTCTCGATTAATACTCCCTTCGAAATTACCTATGTTTATATATTTAAAAATCCACCTGAGAGTCGTACCACCGTAATATCATTGACTTATGACTCGAGCATAAGGATTTGAATATTAGGGTGTTACATCCACAGATTCGAATGGAGAGTGGCGGAGAGAGTTTCGAGAAGTTTGAAACTCCTGCGAGGACGAATGAAGATACTTTTGACATGAAAGAGAAATGCTACATCTGGGCCATACGAATGAAGACATACGGAAATGGACTAACTAATGAGTTTGACACCGTGTGCACACTCCAAGCTCAAGATAGATACATTTTGTCAAAAGTCCACCTTGCATCACTCGCAGCTGAAACGCATATAGAATCTGAGGTAATATTGCAATAACATTAATGTTTTTATCACCAAAATTAACTGCAATGCTGATTGATGTAAATTGATTTCGGCATCTTTTTCTAGATTGTCTCTGTCATGTGCCTCATCCTAAACCAGCAAAAGATTAAAAGGTTTCAAGAAGAAGTATACTGTCTCCCCCTGATATTGTGGTAAGGGTTGGTTCAACGAATTTTGGGTGTACTTTCTGCATTCCTTTGGGTATATTTTCTGTCTTAAATTGGGTGTATTTTATGTGTTCATTTGGGTGTATTTTCGGTGTTCAATTGGGTGTAAGTTGTGTATTCATTTGGGTGTATTTTCTGCATTCGTTTGGGTGTATTTTCTGTATTCATTTGGTGGTTCACAATTTTTGCAGAACATGCCCATTGCAAATCATTCACAAGGGGTATTCTTATGGCCTAAAACAATAAGCCATTTAGGGTGGAAGACTACCCAATGTTTATACCCTTCTTTGACCTTAAAAAATTAGCATCGCATCGTTATGTAAGTTTTCATTTCTAAAACTTCGTATTACCATTTTTTACTTATGTGCCAAATAAACTAAAACAGTGTTCAATATGAACATATTTCAGATTTTTACACCTGTTTGCCATTCACAACATTGGTGGTTATGGTTGGCTGATACAAGAAAGCAGAAATTTTATATAGTCGACCCATATCACACGAAATCTCCGTCCAATGAGAGAACAGCCCTAAATACATTCATTGTAAGTTGGTTCTGTGTTTTGTATTTTAATATTTGGGTGTATTTCTGTTCAATATAAGGTTTAAGTTTGTGCTCCGTTGGGTGTTTTTCTTTATTAAATTTATTCATGTATTACTGATTTGTTTTGTGTTTTAAGGAATATGTAATTTCACGAATTAGAGTATATGCTGGGGGACACCTCTGAAGACAAGGGACAAGGACAAGGAAATTGAACCGCCATACATTAACATCTCAGGCCAAAAGACAAGGTATAAATCTTTCATTCTGAAAATTAAACTTTCCTATATGTAATTTGTAATTTATTTTCTTTGTTTTCTGCTATGACTGTGCTGTTTACGTAATGAAGTGGCTTGAGATAATTCAGCCCAAAAACATTAAAAGGTTGAAGTATGATTGGGACAATTGGACCCAGGTAAATGTGTTTAAAACTAAATAACTCTGTATTACATTACTCAATTAACATGGTTGATTAAACATAATATTCTTTTTAACTATTGGACGAGGTGGACCACTTTAGAGTAGAATATGCTTCCCGTATTCTATTCTATGAAATGAATCAAGACAAAGCTAAAGCCATTAGAGGAAGTAATGCAATAAGACTGTCCAAGCCATCCTCATTGTTATTGAGTCTATATTGTCAGATAGATTCTAATGATATTGTCACTAATTAATGTAACTGTTATATAGTCTTGTAACAAATTGAACAAATGCTGTAAAAGTTTGCCAATTATGAGTAAAACTCTCTCTGCTGTATTCAAAATGTCTGAATTACAGGTACTATAATATGAAGGAAAACATCAAACCAAATATACACCCACAACCTGACATTTTTTACACCCAAAGAAAGTTGAATATACACCCAAACATTTATCCCCCCTGATGCTTTATCCCTAAAACCCTGAATCCTAAACCCTAAAACACTAAACCCTAAACACTAAAACCTAAACCCTAAAACCCTTAAAACCTAAACCCTAAACCCTAAAACCTAAACACTAAACCCTAAAACCCTAAACCCTAAAACCCTTAAATCGTAGTAAAAAAACAAAAATATTTTATAACATAAACAGCAGATTGTGAATATATATATATATATATATATATATATATATATATATATATATATATATCTGTGTGTGTGTGTGTGTGTTAAATGTGAAACACAAGAAAATTCAGAAATACACCCAAAAGAAGAGTACTTTTACACCCATACTCTGTAACTGTACACCCAAAGAGTTATCCGCTGCTGTTGGTTCCCTGAACTGATAATTTATAACACGTCCTTGATATTGGCTAGAATTTGAACGAACCACTGATGCATCATCAAAGAGGTTTAACTGGATATAATAAACTCACATATTAGCTAAACTATTAACTAGAAAATTAAACTCAATCACCACATATTTGAAGAACATCACTTTTACCTTGTTTAAAGCTTTCGTTTTCTTCTTCTTTGAGGCATTTGCAATCTGTTTGTCCAACTTTGAACCTAGCCTATTTTTAGGACATCCTCTTGTTCGAATCCTTGGAGGGCTTTGAAGCTCGTTAACGGATTCAAAGTTGGCGTCTTCGTCAGATAAAGAAGATGTCCCCTTCCTTTTGGCTTTCAATGATTCCATCTCAACCATGACATTATCGTACACACGGTGCAGAATCGCAATAAGCTCCTCTGATTTTGATGTGAATTCGCAAATATTTTGTGAACGAAAAACCAATTCGTCAAACCTCTTACTTCTTGGCTCCAACAATGGCTTGTCGTGGCTGCTTTTTATGTGTGTGTGTCGCCTCTTTACCTTCTTGCTCCATCGTTCCAATATATATCTCGGTGACACTTGGCTTACTCGTTCAAAGCTTAACACGCTTAGTGTGTGACGGCATAATATCCCTCTTGACTTGAATAATAAGCATTGACATTTTACCTCGGCTACTATTGAGTCGTAAGTAACCATAAACTTGTTAAATATTGAGCTGGAAACTTGTTCTCCAACTTCGTATACTGAATAGCCTAGAGCGGAATTCGTTAATCTAGTGATGCAATTCGCCTTTCCTCTAAATTGTGCTTGGACTTCCCTAAACCTTTGATGAGTGTACACATCTTGAAACTGAGCTTCAATGAAGGATTTGGTTGCACACGGTATGACCGTATGAAAATCTGCAGCATCTGATTCTCTCTCTGCTTGCTCCCTGCTTCCGAGGCAATTATTGTATTGTTTGACAAATTGAATAAGCGAGCTGTTCGGGGTAATAAACTTGTTAAAAAATGAATGCATGCTCTCGCTCCTTTGTGTGCTTTTCATCCCTACCCAGAAGTAGTGATCCAGATAGATTGGAACCCATATATGACGGTCTTCATAGAGATCTGCAGAATACACCCAAAAAGAGCCTATAAATACACCCGAAGAAACATACAATTTACACCTCCGCTGCACATTTTAAACAACATTACCTGAAAGCCACTTGTTCTCCACAAGACAAAAATTCAGCAGAAAATCATTCTAATTCCTATCAAATGAATCTTTACTACGAGAGTTCCAAACACCTTGGCTCAATTCTTCTTCAATTTCAGCATGTCCCTTGTACCCATTTAATTTGCTTGGGATTTTCTTCGTGATGTGCTGAATACACCAACAGTGAATTGTTGTTGGCATACAAGCCTCTATAGCCCTTTTCATTGAGACGCATTGATTGGTGAGAAACCCTTTCGGAGCATTTTCCCCCATGCAACGAAGCCAACATTGAAATAACCATTTGAACGACTCAATTTCTTCATTTTTCATCAAAGCGCATCCAAGAAGTATTGACTGACCATGATGATTCACCCCGACGAAAGAACCACAAACCAAATTATACCTGAAACAAATTACGACGTTGCAGAATGAAAATCATTACGTACACCCATATAATGAATTTATACACCCAAGGAAGATCCAATATACACCTCTGCAGCAGATTCATAGAACAAAATTAATTTAGCAGCACAAACAAGAACAGCATATTACCTCTTTGTATTGTACGTGGTGTCAAATGAAATAACATCTCCGAAATACTCAAACGCAACTCTGCTCCTTGCATCGGCTCAAAAAGCAAGCTTAATCGATTGATCGTCCTCGAGTTTGAGCTCGAAAAAAAAATTTTGATTCTTCTCTTTCATTCTCAATAAATATTTCCCAAATTCCTTTGCATCTTCTTATTCCGAAACATTCTGCACTTCTCTCGTGATGTAAATCCTCACATCCTTTCAATAAAATTTAACTCACGGTGACCCCCAGCTACCGCAACGAATGATTGGAATGTTTCGCTTGGTCTGATACCAGCTTCCTCGTTATTCTCTATTGTACGACGAACGGACATGCTTAGTTCCCTGTGCTGTTTGAGCATCTCTACTTGAGTTGCACAGCAAGGGTGTGAATGATGCAACACGACCTTTGAAATGATCCAAGCACCAACATCCTTCAATGTGTGTATATAAATTCTTGCAGGACAATTTAAACCAGCAGTGAAATTTGTCTTCTCGGTCGGAGATATTTTAGATTTTCATTTTTCCTCTCTGCTACATGTGATCAATTAATTCTTAATTTCGTTTCCCTTTTTATTTGTGCTCCGAACTCTTGTAGAAAAACTTGCAACCTTGGCATAGTCCTTGTAAAATTTTGCAGCATCTTCAAGGGTTTTAAAGGTCATTCCAACCTTGGGAATAAGCTACTCATCAACAACAGAGAAGGGCTGGAAAAAACAACATGTTTAAAACAAGAAAATACTATAGAATTTCTGCACCTCATAAAAAAATAACAATCAATCAAAGTAAAATACACTCAAAGACTTCCTGATCTACACCCGTTACGACAACAAGTCAATTAAAATAACAAGAAAAACCATAAACTGTGAATACACCCAAACTCTCCCCTAAAATACACCCAAACTCCTCTAATAATACACCCACAAAGTTGTGATCTACACCCGAGCATCTGCTATAAATTGCAGATAATTAATCAAAACTAATACATTAGATTCAATCCACAGATTATGTTCACGCATTAATTTCACAGTCTATGTTTGCGAATTATTCAGCTAGACAAGCATAGACTAATAACTGCATCAAATTCAGATTAATCTTAATTAGCTGAATCTAAATCAAACCTCAAGAACTTTGTTCGATTCAAATTCAAAATCCACTTCACCCTAATTGAGTTGACAATCTGAGGTTGAATAATACATTATCTTCAAGATTCGTTCAGATTTTGATTTCAAAAACCAGAAAATCGAAATAAAACGAAGCTACAGTGACAGTGAGAGAAACTAAGGTGAATGACGACGAACAAAGCAGTGATAATCGCAGATGAAAGAACGATAAAAAATACAAGGAGAGAACGCAAAGAAGGAGAACGAAGAAAATTGGCAAGAGATTCGAAGAAGGTAACGAAATCTTTTGGAAATAGTATTATTCGCGCGTTAATTGATTTTGATTAATATAATGTTCTGTTATATATCGGGTGACCTGTACGTAACAGTTGGAGCGCGTTTAGGGTTTTAGTAAGCTTCAGCACTTGTAACACTTGTAAGGGTTAATCACTTGTATGCTAAGATTAATCCTATTTTTTATTATTTAGTTAAAAATAATATATTTTGATATTATATTTTAGAATTATTGACATCAAATTTTGATAATATAGCAAAAATTTTGAATATTTTTTGTCTTAAAATTCTTTTTACCAGAACAAAATAAGATAACTAACATGCACATCAAGAAAAAAAATTATAATTTTTATACATTTGGATAATGAAAAGACACAAAAAAATTTCTAACAAAACTTCAACAACTCATAAAAGTTAACAAAATAGTTAGTTATAAATTAAAGTGATATACAAAATTAAAAGTTGTGATAATGATATTTTGTGATAATTAATAACTATCAGGTGAAGAGAAGGTGGAAGGAGAAGACGACGAGAAAGAAAAACAATCCAATAACACAGTAGCGTTGAGACAATAATAAAAATATAAATTAATAATTTTAAAAAAATAATAAAATTAAAGATAATTTTAAAAATTGAATAAATAAATTAAAAAATATTTTTCATCAATTAAAATTATGTTTATAAAAAATAACAATACTTTGAATTCTTACTTTTTATATCTGCTTCAAATTAAATATAGTTAAAAATAAATAAATAAACTTAATAACATTTATAAATAGTTAATGTAATACCCTACCACACTTAATCTTATGCTTAAGTCATAAGACTGAGATAGTAAGGTATTACGACCTCTAAAAGTAAATATATATATATATATATATATATATATATATATATATATATATATATAGTGGAAAAGATATTTAACTAGGAGCCTTGAAAAACAGGTAAAACAAAATCGCAAAATAAAAAACGCAACACTCAGAAAAGGAATAACTTGCGTGCTAAGAAACCTAAAGGTTCAAGATATAAATAAATGAAAGAACGGAAGGAGAGTCAAGAATACCGTAAAACTAGCTCCTGACTCAGCCTGCAAAACCAAGGTTGGCCGGAGAATATTACATATATATACATAAGTATCCCAAATACCCAAAATACAGAAACCAGTCCCTAACTCTCCCTGTAACCTGTATGAGGAACAAAATAGTCTAATTTCTTGGAGAGAAAGCTAAGTGCTCAAGTACATATTTATATATACAAACATAAACCCAAAATATGCCAGGGACTACTCCGCTTCAGGAATCCAGACGCCTAGTGAGGAACCTCTCGACCTGCATCTAAAAATGACAACACAGTATGGGATGAGAACCGAAGGTTCTCAGCATGGTAAAGGTGCCATGCATATAATAAATAAGGTCCTGGAAATGCTAGAGGCAATCCTAGAACTCCGTCATACAATTGTAAAACTTAGTTTCTAATCAGAAGCCATAAAAAAGGGTAGGTGGCCTAATAAATTCTAACCTTACATATTTTAAACCTAACATTAACTCCAAACCGGTCCACCCTTCCTCCGCTCCTCCATCACCAATTAGTTTACACAGGCAAATAAGCAAACAAGGCAAGCATAAGTAACTTACAAGTAATACAGATAACAAGTACAACAGATAGCATGTTATAATTACGTAGGCAATCCCAAGTAATTCACAAGCAAGCAATTCAACCAATATGTACATGATACATGCCTGTCCTATGACTGTTGATATCAACTGTCGATTACGTAGATATTTCGACATATTCTCAAGAAAAAAAATACACCATGGGAAAAATCCCCAAGCTGACATGGGGAAAGAATGTCCCAAGCTCAATAATATTCATGGGATGAATCCCAAGCTGACATGGGAAAGAGAACGCCCCCAAGCTCAATAATATCTATGGGACGAATCCCAAGCTGACATGGAGAAGACACAACACCCAAGCTGACCTGGGAAAAACAATACCCCAAGCTCAATAACAACCACGGAAAAAATCCCGGCTAACATGGGGACAACACCCCAAGCCTTAAGTTATTCAATCATTTTCTCATAATTATCAGTTTCATTCTCGAAACCAATTCATATCTCATCTCATCATTCTCAACTTTGCTTAACTCATTGCTCATATATTTTATTATTCTTGATTGATTAACATCATCAATTCTCAATTTTTATTTCATTCCTTGTTTCTCATTATCATTGTCTTTAACTTTAACCCTTCCAAGGGGCAACTTACATTTCTTTTCATTTCCTAAGGTTGTTTAATCTAAAACCTTGTGTTGTAAATACTTATGCACGACCTATCTTTGTTGGTAAGGTAAATCTAGAGTTCCTAATCTTCAATTTAAATTAGGTTTTGCTAAACTTGGATTAGAATTGAATTTTTTACAAAATTTAAAATTCTGCTACTGCATTACAAAATTCCAGAAAAACAGACAGCAGCAGTATTTTTATAAATTCCACAATAATTCTAATTCTAATTCGTTGCCTCTAAATTTTGGTGGGATTACAGTCAACATTCCTAAGTTTAAAAACTCACAAGTTTCAAGTTCATATCACTTCATTTGAGTAATTAATTATCAATTGGAAGAGGTGCTCTGTTTTTATGAATCAGTTCAGAATTTCTAGCATACACCCCATCTTCCAAATGACTTATCTAAGTCTACAAAATAGATATGGAACTGAAACTTGTTCTCACTTAAAATAGACTGATAAATTTTAAATCCTATTTAGAAGCAACTCAAAATTCCGTTTAAATTCAAAGTTATAGCGTCTGGAAGTTGGTACTGCAGAACCAGAAAACCAGAAAAATCTGCAGCAACCACTAAACTTCAAAAAATCATATCTTCCAAACCACTTGGCCAAATCCCCTGAAATTTTTATGGAATAATATTGACTTATAGAAATTTGTTAGAAAAATAGATTAGTTCGAAAATCATGTCGAGATTATTCCCAGTTTTCATTTTAATTTGCTGTCCAAACAGATTAGAAACTTCTACAGCAAGACTTCTCAATTTCACTATCCAAATTTAGTCTTCTAGGTTTTCAACTTATACTAATCCACCATTCCTCTCATTAATCAACATATCTACTTTAATTATATCATAACCTTACTCCAAAACCTTAGTTCCATGTACCTATCAAAAATTACATCTAACAATTACCCATTATTCATAATTCTAACCCTTACCTCAACCTTCTTAATCAAGTCAAACTTCTGCATCCCAATCAACATACGCTTAACTCACTATATATATATATATATATATATATATATATATATATATATATATATATATATATATATATATATATATATATTGACTTACAATCATTACCTAATACAATTCTTATCTCTCTTTCAAAATGTATAAAGATAAAGGCGAGAGAAAACATAATATCTAAAACAATACAATTCATCATATAAACAGAAACAAGAATAAACTCTTCGTGACTTCTTCATCC